>NW_022196065.1:0-415166 GCF_008641045.1 Pistacia vera | reverse complement strand
GATGATGAAGAGGAGTCTGAGAAGTCAATGTCAGAGGTGAACGATGAGGATGATGATGAGGAGGGCAGTGGCGAGGTATAATTTATTCCTTATGCAATTAATTTTGTTGTTAATCTTAAAAGTTGTTTATTGAAATGGTTTATTTGTTTTGTTTTGTTTTGTACAGGAGGATGATGACGGAATTGGCAATGAAGAATTGAAGATAGCATAGTCATTTAGGTTGTGACAGTGTTTGGACAACATAAGTTAAATGTTTTGTGCTTCATGTTAATTTTTTTAGATACTTTTATCATGTAAAGGAATTATAATTTCAATTTTATTGCTAGAATTATTTGATTTTAATAAGAAAATTTTAAAATTCGGATCAATTTCGGATATCTGATTATCTGATCCGAATAATCGGATATCCGTAAAACTGGATATCCACATAATTCGGATCAGATTCGGATCAGGATATAGCCTGATCCAAAAATTCGGATCGGATCAGGAAAAGCCCTATTCGGATCAGATATCCGGATTTAAACACCCCTACCTATAGTAACTGCAGCATCACATGTTCCATTTCCAACTATTAAGTCCATATCTCCTCGATCAAGCAATCTACTCTGCCATAGTCTCTTCACATTATTACAAATGTGAGAACCATACCTAGTGTCAATGACCTAAGATGTAACAGGAGATAAATCTCAATGCACGCATTTAGAAGAAGAGGCTTTCTTCTTTCTCTCTATGAAGGCCTTGCAGTGTTTCCTCTAATGGCCAGACTTGCCACAGTAAAAGCAAACCACATTTCCCACGCTTGTTGATGTCACCCCTAGACTTTAAAGCATCCTAAGGTTTGGACTTAGGTTTGACTTTGGCCTTAGCCTTACCTTTACTTTTGACCTCCCCTTTACTAATGTTAGCAACAGCTAACATCACTAGTTTAGACTTTTAATGTCTTGCTCTATAGTCTTAAAAAGGGTTCAGGAAGAGTCTTCTCATTTATGCTCATATTATCTATGAACTAAGAATAAGAATCAGGTAAGGACTGCAAGACTAAGTCAATTGTCAAGTCATTGTCCAAACCACAACCTAAAGTCTCAAGCCTTTTAATGTACCCAATCATTTTGAGTACATAAGGGCCAACTTCCGCACCCTTATCCATTTCACACCTTAAAAATTGTTCCAACACCTCATACCTCTCATTATGTTGAAGGTATAAAATCATGAAGAAAGATCCATGTTTTCATATTGCTTTTGGAATTCAGCTATTACTAATGCTAATATAATATACTTAAAAGGTTCTATGTTAGTATTATCCAGATGTTTTTGGCAAACATCTTGCTGTTCTTAGTGATGTCATCACCAGGCTCTTGAGGTAGAGCTTGATCGATGGTATATAATTTACTTTTAAATTTAAGTACAATCCGAAGATCTCTATACCAGTTTGAAGAATTAGTACCATCCAGCCTGTGTTGATTATCGGACGCATTGCAAGGTTGTTGTTGCTCAATTTTTACTATCCTACAAGTGTAGAAAAACAAACTTTACTATAATGTTTATTATTATTTAATAAGGTCTTTTATTAAACAATTGCTCTCACTATTTTCCTCAAGCCAATAGACCTCACTATTAACTCCAGAAAGCCCATTGACTTTCCCAGTGGACTGAGATCCCATCTAGCCCATTTCAAACCTTCGCTTAGGCGAACAAGCTAAAATTAGTTGATTAGGTAGGCGAACAAACTTAATTCACAGTAGTTGATAGCTCCAACTATCAACCTCAAATGTAAACTAAGCCAACAAGCCAATTACACAATTCAATGGCACTAACCATTGTCCTCAAGTGTAATTCTTAGTATCAATAGAGTGGACACTACATGTCACCACGTAGACATGATAAGTGTACTTCTCTACTATGCCTATAACATACTTATCAACCTTCGCTTTGGTGAACAAGCAAAATACATCATTTTAAGTCGACCCATCACCATTAAGGAAAACTCCACTTAACTTTAACCTCCCACTGGTAGAAGTGTACCCTTCGCTTTGGCGAACAAGGTTCTAATAAACAGTAGTTTGATTAAAGTCATGGCGATGGAAGGCATTTTAATTAACTTAATATACTTTGGTTGAGGGGTTTCTATTTTTGCGATCTCACCAATTTATTATCTTAGTTAGAATGTCATTGATAGGCATGTTATTAAAAATTCAACCTTAGCATGCATTCTAAGCATAAAATTAAACGTACTGGTAAATGGCCTAACTAAAACCAATTTCCTTGAGCCTAGAAAAACCGATAGGTCGACCTAGGGTCAAAACAAAACTTGGGTCTTCAAGTTTGCCTCTTCATCGCTCCTTCATTTCTTCATCACGGTTGTTATAGAAGGAATTTATAATAAAGTAAATGCTATTCTAATTTACATCAATAAATCAGAAACTTAGCGTTACAGATGAGGGGAGTAAGATGAGAGGAAGAAGTACATAAAGAGGGAGGCAGGACACGTAGGTCCTATTTATTTAGAAATTTACAAACATACCCAAAAATTAAATAAACCATATGTCTAAGACTCATGTATTGGGCATCATGCAATTTTTCAAACAAAGAACATTGCATACAATAAAAAAATACAATTTTTGATTTGATGTGGGTTAATTACAATTACCCCTTGACAATTTGCAGATCTAAGTTTTGGTCCAAAAGTATTGAAACTTTTCACTTAGGCTCTTGCACACTTAAAAGTGTGCTAACTACTACAATGATTTATATCGCCTCGGCATGCTCTGATTTTTCAATCAATGCGCATGCACAAGTGCGACCACTGCAACGATGGTTTATATCGCCACAGTATGCGTTGATTTTCAATCAGCGAGCACGCACTAATGCGATTGCCACATGATGTTTTATATCGTCGCGGAAAGCACTAATTTTTGGCCCATCTCCATAGCGATGATTTATATTGTCACGGCGAGCCTTACTGATTTGAAGCAGATCAGTTCAATCAGCAACAAAACTCCCAAGGATTTTCTCCAATCAACTCAGCAACTGATATTCAATGAAAAATCCTTATTAAATCATACCAATTTGCAAATCATCAACAAATTAAAGATTATTAGGTTCAATAAATCAATTGAATAGAATGAAAAACCTAATGATGCAATTCTAGCAAACAATACAGGTTATCAATCAATCAATCAATTCAATTAAAACATATAGTATCAAAACCCTAGACTATGAAACCACTGTTAGTGATTGATGAACCATGGCAGTGGATAAAACAAAAATTTTGGCTCATCAATTACTCAAATCCCATGATCAGAGTTTGATTAAAATATGTTTTACATGCTTTTAATTCAAAAACTACAAATCCATACAAGGATTTAGTTCATGCCCACGTTTGGAGGCTCCATCTTTACTGATCATTAGCATTGTTCATCGCACTGTCCACCGATACTGTTCATCACATTGTTCATGAAACATTGTTCACCTATACAGTTCATAAGTACTATTCATGAACACTGTTCACCGATACTGTTTATCTCATTGTTCATCGATACTGTTCATCAAACACTGTTCGTTGATGTTGTTCATGGTACTGTTCACAACACTGTTCATCAAAAATGAATCTAATGAAAGGATTGCACTTATGATATCCACATGAAGGCAGGAACAATCATAATCAAATTAATTGGCTAGATTAATTCAATTGCTTCTTTGGACTTTTCGTAAGAATTGAAACACAATTCTCACAAAACGAAGGGCAGCTAGGGATTTTTGAAAAGAAAAAAATTATATAATGTGTTTTAATTTAAGTCGCACTTATATATTGTAACTAATTAAAACCATATTCCATTTAGGAATAGCTATGGATTCTATTATTAATCCATCCTTGCAACCAAACAAGCCATATTGGTATTACTTACTAATTATTATTATTATTACGAAAATCCACAAATATTAATATATTAAAGAGTGTCTGTGTGTGTGTGTGTGTGTCTATATATATATATATATTAAATAATAATAATCCATTTAAATATATGGACAATATTTTAAATATAATCTCATCAATTTTAATTTCAACATTAAAATTGAATATAGGCAACAACCTCAGCAAATTTAATTGCACTGTGAAATTACCAATATACTCTTTCATCTTAAAAGACGAAAATTGCCCTTAAACCAAAATCCTCAAACTACTTTCTACGTGTGTGAGCCATGGGCTCCTTAATATGTTGGCAGTGAGTAGTATCGCTATTAAATACTAATTAATGGTCTCATTACACACAGACTAAGATTGGCCTCTAGCCAGACATCATAGTCACCCAACACATATGGATTAGCGAAGTACTGATACTTGTCAACGGTATAGTTACCATGCAATCAAATTCTTTCATCATTTGTTATCTTATCAAGGCTAAGCTACATAAGTAGTGTCTACCTCATATGTCACCCTTGATATATTGGTATTCAATTATTGGACCAACAACTAGAATAATAANAATAGAAGGGTATTTAGTAACGGGGGATAGTGGTCAATTTGATGGAGGCTAAAATTCATTTCCCAAATTGTATATTGGGAAGTGATTATCCGTCCCATCAAAATGATCACTATCTTCACTTTTAAATATATTTTTGTTTATGCAAGTTTAACCTTAATGACATAATAATTTTTAAATATACTTTTTCTTTATTTTATATTATTGTTTTAATTTTTAACCTTTATTTTATCAATAATGCTATAGACACCGACTTTTTTATACCAAAATCTTGTACCGGCCTACGTGTTTCATGATTCACACCAGCAAACTAGACACGTTTCACGTTATTAATTTTTTTTCTAGTGAACGGTCGTTCATCAACTATGGACGGCCGTTCACTTACTATAGACTTCCGTCCATATTATATGAACGGAGGTCCATTTACTACGGACGGACGTCCCTATTTAAAGGACGCCCGTCCATCAGTAAAATAGAATAATTTTTTTTTTATAAAAATTAAGGACGACCGTTCATCAATTATGGACGACCGTCCCTTGATTTTGGACACCCGTCCATACATTGTGGACGGGCGTCCCTTAAGTTTGGAGGAATGGACACCCGTCTCTTTCATTCTTCAAAACCATCTCATTGTGCACAAAATCAGTATCATAATCCCAAACAGCAACTTTAAGACCCTCCATACTTTGAATTTTGTCAAAGCTATCAACGCTCATGACAGGCTTAACATACTCATCGATCAAATCCTTTGGCAACAAAAGCCTGCTCTGATGACCCACATCACTTTTGTAAGCTTCTTCTTGATGTTCCATGGATAATACGGACGGAGTCGAAGTCTCATAGAGACACCCTTTCTCCTTTCTTCTTCCTCTTCTCTGGGGCTGTAAAGTTTCATCTTCCTAATCTTGAAAGCTACCTCTCTTTTGCTTATATCAGCCTCAGAGAAGTCTTTGGGGACATGTGTCGTTGCTTCTTTTGTCTCAGTTGGCCAAGTCCAAGCTTTATCGAAAAGCGTTAGTTCTGTCGTAGGAGAAGTGGCAGCAAACGGAGAACTGAATGGAGGGTAGGCTATTGGTTGTTTTGCCATAGTTGAAGATATCAGATAGGTCTTTTCCATCTTCCTCTTCATTTTGATTTTCTCTTATGACCCACAAGAATGGAGGAGATTGCACGTGGGTTGCTAAATAAAAATAAAGAAAGGAAGACAGGATGGCTAAGAAAGAATTCCCTAACTGCATTCATAGAAGTAGAAGTCTCTCTTCCTGATTCCCTTGACCCCGTTCTCACCAAAGGTGTTCTGATCAGTCCATCCATCATACCTGGTAGCTTGTGTCTCACTAATATTGACCCAGGCAGGAGAAGAATTTTGGAGTCTATCGGATACTAGCCATGAGTAAGAGTGAGATGAGAGAATGTGCTAAACTGATTGAAGATATTTGGAAGACGGGAGTGAGAGTGCGTAAGAACGAAAGGGACAGGCATCCATTCCTCCAAACTTAAGGGACGCCCGTCCACAATTTATGGACGGGAGTCTAAAATTAAGGGACGGCCATCCATAACTGATGAACGGCTGACCCTAATTTTTATAAAAAAAAATTATTCTATTTTACTGATGGACGAGCGTCCTTTAAATGGAGACGCCCGTCCGTAGTAAATGGACTCTCGTCCATATTATATGGATATAGATGGGAGTCTATAGTAAGTGAACAACCGTCCATAGTTTATGAACGGCCATTCACTAGAAAAAAATTAATAACTTGAAACATGTCTGGTTTGTTGGTATGAATCACGGAACACGTAGGCCGGTACAAGATTTTGGTGTAAAAAAGTCGGTGCCCATAGCATTATTGTTATTTCATACATAAATTCTAAATCTAAATTTTCTGTAAAACATGTATTTTTCTTTATTTTCAAATAATTCTTTGTTTAATGAAAATGTATTACTAAAGTTGTAGAGAAAGTAATCATATAACAAGATGAATTTGAATCTGAAGACAAAGAAAATAAGTTTCAAGTTTAAAATTGGGAAAATAGGGTATGGACAAAAAACCTAATTAAGAAATTTGAGAAAAGTGGTGTAAGCAAAAACCATAATTAAGTTTGAGATTTAATTGAGTTTGAAATTGGACAAAAATGATGTTGTCAAAAACCCTAATTAAGTTTAAAATTGGGGAAAAAGGGTGCAAATAAAAACCTAATTAATCCTAATTAACTTTAATTAAGCAAAGCTATTTTTAGTATTAAATTGTGTTTAAAGAAAATTTTTAAAAATATACCAACCGATGTATATTGCAAATGCACACTAAGGGATAGTGATTAATTTGATAAGGGCTAACGATCATTTCCCGGATTATATATTCTACTCTCGTCCCATTTTGANCCTAAAAGAACTTCAATCACTCTAAGAAATTCCATGGTGACAATCAATTAAATTGAAAGTTTTGCCCTTTTTTTTTAATTGGATTAATTTACAATTTCAAGTTTAAAACTAACAAACATACTTGGATATGAAAAAAGAAAGATAAAGTTATGAAAAATCATAGTTGGATTTAAATGAAAATTTTAAATCTAATGGAGAAGTGAAAGTGATTATTTTTTTGTCTTTTTAAAGAAATTTAAAGAATAAACTATGAGTTTCAAATGTCATGAAAAATAATAAATAAAAGTAGAGATATACTTCGAATCTATAATGTCCTCTACAAACTTCATCAAGGTTAAACTTGTCGAAATAAAAAAAAAAAAAAATGGTTAAAAAAATAGGGTTTACTCATAAAAAAGTTAGGGGCTAAAAATCACTACTGATAAAATATTCTACATTAATCAATGCCCAGCGATAAAACAGTAGCCCAGAAACAATAAAAGAGCGGCCCAAAAAACATGAAACAACAGCCCAGTAAAATATAAGCCCAAAACAGTAGACTTTTGCAGAACGGTGCTTACAGAAAGAGAAGTGATTTTTAGACCCAATAATTTATTCATTAACCCACAATTAAAGATATTTAACAGAATAAAAGAGTTGAATCTACCAATATTTTAACCAGCAAATTCATGGCTATCAGATCTTGGATATAGAATTTTATTGAAACTTTATCAATTTAATTAAAAAAATTTAATAAACAAGCAAAATATATGTGAAAGCACACGGCCCATAACAATCCTTGACAGAACCGAATTATACCAAACCTGGGTTTTTCTCTTAGATTTTTATTTAAGTTATTTAATCTATTCCAAATATTAGTCATTCCACAAGAACTTGTGATTCTTACTTTATCAGACTAAAGACAGTAAATCTTTGTCTTAAACGTCAAACCTCACTTCCGCACCAGTCGGCATGGTTTAGTAGAGAAAGACAAACAGAGCTATGAAAGTCAAGCAAAGTGTCAGCTCTTTCTTCTAAGTCTGAGAACAAATAGAGTTGCAGTAGAGAAAGACAAAAGGAATCGAATGATGAATAATTAGTGTCTGTGTGTTTGTTTGGAAGTGAATGAACGGTTGTGATGTAAAGTGGCATGGATCACTAGATTAATTTGTGTATAAACCATTTTAGAGAAAGTCAATAGTATTGAAGCAGATTGTAAAATAGAAATCAGATCAGTTTCTTTCGATTAATTCTCTCTCTCTCTCTCTCTCTCTCTCTCTCTCTCTCTCTGTTTCTAGAGTTTTCTTTCCAGATTTTACTTCATTGATATGGTATCAGAGCTTTTAGACTAACGTCAATGGCAGATCCAAAAGTTTCAATGTCTTGCATCAACACTAAAGAAAAGGCACAAAATATCTATTTAACCTCATTCTTGGTGAATTCACTGCCAACCATTAGCGTAAAATTAGGGGAATAGAATTATGCCTACTGGAAATCACAAGTATTTCCAACACTGAAAGCTTACGAATTGGAAGGTTTCTTCAGAGGTGATAGATCATGCCCTCCTCCATTTGTTCAATCTTTTGTTGATGATGCTTGGAAAGCCGTAAATCCAAAATATACTTTTTGGCAAAAGTTAGATTATTTTCTATTCAGCTGGGTGATTTCTTCAGTCTCATAAACAATATTTAGACATGGTGCAAATTGTGAGACGACCTATGATATATGGCACACTTTAGAAATGCATTTTCTTATTGATTCAAAGGCCAGAATAATGCATTTGAGAAATCTCTTACAAACCACTAGAAAGAAAGGTTTAACCATCAATGATTATATGCTGAAAATGAAAGAAACTGATGGATCTCTAACTCCTAGTGTAGTGATAGTAAATGATGAGGAATTACTGATGTATATTCTATTTGGTTTGGGATCAAAATATGATGCAGTGCTAGCAAACTTAACATCCAGAAGCTGTGAAGTTTCTCTACAGGAAGCTCAATTCCTACTACATAAACATGAAATGCGATTGGAGAAGCAACATACTTGCCTATATTGGTTTTCATGAGGCTGCTTTTTTTTGGGTAAACAAACAGCTTTCTGAACCACAAATTTAATCTTCTCAAAACAATACACCTGAGCAACATTCTAATAAGGCAAACTTCTTCACACCACAGAATCGGTTGGGATCGAGACCTTCATATCAATTTGACCAAAATTTCTAGTCTTTTACTCCAAATTTTAGAAGAGGTCAAGGCAGAGGCCGCAATTTCTTTAAACCTAGGATGATATGTCAGCTATGTGGGAAAGTTAGTCACATGGCACTACAGTGTTATCATAGGTTCAACACAACATTTTAGAGCACTCAGAATCACAAATATCAGCATACTTCAGATTTTGCAAACACTTTCCCTAATCCATCAAACACCGCTCCAGCACATGCTTATTTTGCAACCTCTCAGTCAGCATATCCACAATTTCCCACAAGTCAGTCACCAAAGTTTAACTCATTACTTTACTATGACAACCACACTCAACCGAAGTATCAGTCCATTACATCTAATCAGCAGAGTGGCTATGGCAGTTCAACTGAAGGCCATCCAAATACTGATTTTTCAGGATCTCAACCCAATCAGATAGCCTTACTAATCACTGTTACCGATCCTAATTGCAGGAGCCACACATCATGTCACCTTTAACCTACAAAACCTGTCAATGAAAAATCAATATATGAAATAGACAATATATTAGCATTTCTCACACAGGTTCGACTATTCTTCCATCCTCCTATATGTCAAGGTCAATTTATCTTAAAAACTTATTGTGTGCACCTCAAGTTACTAAGAAGTTACTTTAGTAACTCCAAAATTACAAAAAATAATGATGTTTTGGTTGAATTGTCTACTAATGAGTGTGTTGCTACGGACAAGCATTCACAGGAAATACTACTTAGAGGATTCTTGCATGATGGGTTGTATTAACTAGCAATTCCTTTAAGTCTTGTATCAACCCATCCTGAGTCAAAGTTACAACAGCACAACTGGCAGAAGTCTTCTCTATCTCCAATGGTGCCTTGTAGTTTTAGTAGTTTGGTTACTTCTCACTAGCTTACTTGTGTCTTGTAATACTTCCAATGTAGCAGATTCTACTATTCAGCAATCTGAGTCAAATAATGTAGCATTGTTATGTTATAGAAGACTTGGGCATCCTCATATGCCTGCGCTCAAGTCAATTGTAGAAACTCTAGATGTAAAAAATGTTGTTGTTAATAAGATGGAATTTTGTGAAACTTGTCAATTTGGGAAGCTTCATCAAAATTCGTTTCCTCATTCATCTACCAAATCTCTTCGGCCCTTTGAAATCATATATGTTGATATCTGGGGCCTAGCACCAGTTATTTTAGCCACTGGTTTTCGATATTATCTTCTATTTATTGATGATTGCATCAAGTATTCTTGGATTTATCCACTCAAATTCAATTCTGAAGTACCCTCAATTGTTATGCAATTTCATAAGATGATTGAATAGCAGTATGATGCTGAGATAAGAATTTTCCTATCTAACTGGGTAGATGAGTTTCTACCTTTGGTAGCATATTTTTAGACTAAGGGAGTTCACTTCAGGCATCCATGTTCTCACCCACATCAACAAAATGGTAAGGTGGAACGTTAACACATGCATGTTACAGAGGTTGGCCTTACTCTTCTAGCTCAAGCATCTATACCCCTACAATACTGGTGGTTTGCTTTCCACACAGCTGTCTACATCATTAATAGGTTGCCATCATCTATCTTAGACAACACAACTCCCTGCCAATCACTTCTCAATAAACATCCCAATTAGACCTCATTGAAAATATTTGGGTGCCAATGCTTTCCTTTCATTCAACTTTCTTTCCTTTCATTCAACTTTATCAGAAGAACAACTTCTATTTTCATACTGAACAATGCGTTCTCCTAGGGTACAACTCACATCACAAAAGGTATCTATGTTTGAACAGTTTAGGGAAAGTGTACACAGTTCAGAGTGTCAAGTTTAATGAGTTGCTTTTTCCTTTTGCTCATGGTTTTACTATCAACAATAATAACACCCTTGCACCAGACTCCCTACCACCATATTTTGCCACTACATGGCACATACCACTAGCAACTGTCACTTCAGCTTCCTTGTCGAATACCACAAGTAATGATTCTTGCACCTGATCAACATTTCCTCATCATGATTCTCATGTTATCAAGTCACCTAGTGCTTCCTCATCTCTCCACAATATTTTAGATTACCCTTCTATCTATTTGGAAGTAGATCTTCGACCAGATAGTCTCAAACAACCTCTCTCCATATCACATCCACCAACACCCAATTCCCAAGTTACTTTTAATCATCACCCTATGCTTGCTTGAGGAAAAGCAGCTACTCTCCTCAGTTCTTTATCAGACCAGGCTCCTCCTAAGTCTTTTGCTACTAGTACTCTAGCTTCATCATTAGCAGAATTACACACTACACCTTCAGTTTAGCAATTTTGCAAGATCCTTTATGGAAAGCTGTTATGACTTCAGAATATGAGGCACTGCAGCGAAGTCAAACCTAGTCTCTAGTCCCTTATGAGAGTGATATGACAGTAGTAGCAAATAAATGGATCTTCAAGGTTAAGCTTAATGTAGATGGCAGTCTCCAAAGGTATAAAGTCAGAATGGTTGCTAAGTAGTTTTATCAGACTCTTGGAGTGATTATGATGAAACCACCCGATATGTGGTATACAGTAAGAAAGCCAAGGGAGGCAAGCAGGGGAATTTGGGCTATAATAAGGAAGATTCCGATGAGTGAGCTATTAGGTGAGCAGTAGGAATTGGTTATGACTTGAACAGATGGCAATAAAGGAAGGGATAAGAAATAATTCTGTTAGGGGGCAGAGTGAATAAAAAGGGGAGGCAATTGAGAGAGTAAGCATGGAAAAATTCATATGGATATTGGGGAGGAAAGCTGACCCTCGAAGTTCAGCTGGGATGGGTTTCTTTTATGCTTTATTTGACTAATATAGTTACTCAGTTTATCATTTATTTCTCATTTCATCATCACCATTTCCGTTTGCTTATTATCTGTTTCCTTTAAGTAATCAGTCTATCATTTGCTTATCTATTCCATTTCATTACCGCCATTTCCATTTATTCATCCTTTGTTTTTATTTAAGAACTAGCTTGCTGTTTCATTTAAGAATTGGTTGCCATATTTGAGTTGTGAACACACGGGGATCCAACAGATTATTTTGAAACTTTTTCACCTGTCATCAAGGCTTCTACAATCAGGGTCATTCTTTCATTAGCTGTTTTTCATGGCTATAATGTCCAACAAGTGGATGAAATAATGCATTCCTAAATGGTGAGCTCACAAAGTCATTCTACATTACCCAACCAGAAGGGTTTGTTGGTTCATCCAGACCCAATCATATATGCAAGCTTCAAAAAGCCCTTTATAGATTAAAATAGGCTCCAAAGACCTGGTTTGACAGACTCAAAGTTTCCCTTCTTACAAAAGGTTTTTGCAATTTAACCTCTGATTCCAGCTTTTTTTCTATAGTCAAGGTATTACTATTATTTATATTCTTGTGTATGTGGATGATATCCTACTCACTGGCAATGTCAAATATTAGTTTTTGCAAACTATAGTTTAGTATTTAGATAGTACTTTTGGTCTCAAAATCCTTGGGTTAGTACACTATTTCTTGGGTATTGCAGTTCATCATACTAATCAAGGGTTGTTGCTTAATCGGAGTAAATATGCCCATGAAATTCTGGTCAAATATGGCATGCAAGATTGTAATCCTTGTGCCAGACCAATGGTAGTAAGATCAAAGTTGAGTTTTGAAGTAGTCCTGAGTTTGAACACTTTCGAACAAGTTGTCACGGCCACAAAATTAAACCTAAATACCATAGTTAGCGGTAAGCAGAGTCAAATCAATAGAGAGCAAGACTACAAACCTAATGTATATTTGAGTTAACGAAAGAGAACTTAACAAATTGATTGATTAAAACTAAGGAAACTAATTAATTGCAAGAAATTAAAAGCATCAAATAAATTACTAACTAAAACACAATATTAAAAGCGTTGCCACTATGGATTTGGTTCGACTTAAGACCAATTCTCACAATTCCTCTCCTCGCTCTTCAATTTCCTAAACCTACAAGGCTAGGCAAATCAAAGAAATGATTTTTCGGCACTCTAGGTATAATCTATCCTGTCTCACACAATCACTCAAGTTTGACTGGTTAAAGACTATCATTGAACGCCGATAAACGCTACAAGACAATACCACTAGTTGGTACAAGATTAACAAATACAATCCGTCAACACGTATCTTCCAATCAACCAACTTCACAATAAACACAACAACAGTAGAAATTAAATTAAATCCAAACACAACTCAATTACAATCGATGCGAAGTAGTGAAAAGCAATATTCATCATTTAATTATTTCAAACCAACGTTTATCATTCAGCGAGTTCTATGAAAACATTAAATCACAATGGACAACAATATTCATCACAAATTATGCTCAAACCATATTAAAGTATCAAAATCAAACATGAAATGAAAACAAATATAATTCAAAACACAATAATACCAAATGTCCTACAATCGGGCTCATCCAACTAGTCGAGAACTGATGAGCAAAGCCATGGAGTCAATCTCAATCTTGCCTACGCCGTAACAGAAAACCGGGAACTCAGCCACTCATGGTGGTGATGACAGAGGCTGAAGTAGTGGAAACGAAGTCAATCATGGCGGAAAGGAAGTAATCGACAGTGATATGATGTGAAGAAGGGGAAAAAACGACCAACGAACAGCTCGGTATATGAACAGTCACACTCACTGAAAAACTAACGTTTTCCGGCAGGTCTTTCGGCAAATGGTGGCAGAAATGGGATCTGAAGGTACCGATGGAAAGCTCTAGTGATGGGGAGTTCAGATCAGGTTCTTGGGAGGTGCAAGGTTGCCATAAATGAGCGAGATCATGGCTAGAAGATGAAGAGGCGCAGCGGTGAGATGGTAGATTCCGACGGTTTTGGCGGCAGCTGAAGCTTGGAATGGGTAGATCCAGCCGTGGGGAGGGAAGATCAGCCACTAGGAGCCCAACCATAGTCGAAAAATGCCGAAATCATGGCTGGAATGCAAAGAGTCGTGGCTGGAATGTGAAACATCGTGGCGGCGGTGATGGTTATCACGGTGGTGATCCGGGACGATGAAGATGATAGGTGCAAGTGGAATACGAAGGGTCGCCGGAATTTGATCAGAGAAGGTGAAGGGTTTTGATGGGTGGCAGCCACCCAATCTGCAATCATGCGTTGCATTTTTATACAAAATTTAGAAAAATTTTATTTGGTCCCTGCATGATTGAAAAGTGACAAAATCAACCTCTTGAAACATTACATTTTACCCCTTGAATAGCATAAATGAGACAAAATCACCCATAATCTATAAACCACAACCTAATATCAACTCACACCATTTCCAAATTCATTCCAAATATGCTAAATTAGTAAGAAAAACTCAAAATATGATTTTTATACATAAATTCATAATTTTTCTTAATTATCTCAATATAACTTCAATTCAATTACATATAGGATCTTTTTATCAACAAAATAGAGTCACTTTCATGACTAACAAACACTGTTCTATGTATCAAAGTCTCATAGGTGCTTTGCAGTATCTCACCAAGACAAGACCTGGTCTATCTTTTGCGGTGAATTAGTTGAGTCAATTTTTGAAAGCCTTTACAGTCAATCACTGGCAAACCTGCAAGCATGTGGTAAGTTACATTTAGAGTACTCTTCATCATGAACTTACTTTCACTAAAGGAGATTGTTTACATTTGGAGGCCTATGTTGATGCAGACTAGGCAAGTAACATCTCTGATCACAAATCCACTAGTGCATATTGTGTTTTTCACGGACCTAATCTCATCCAATGGAGTTCTAAAAAGCAACAGGTTGTTGGTCTATCCTCTACTGAAGCTAAGTATAGAGCTTTGGCTCAAGCTTCTACTGAAATTGCTTGGCTTCAAATCTTGTTCCAAGAACTCCATATTTCAATTTCTGGTATTCAAATATTATGGTGTGACAACACTAGTGCCAAAGCATTGGCATCTAAACTTGTTTTTCATGCTCGAACGATACACATTAAACTTGATGTTCATTTCGTTCGAGAAATGGTACCTCTAATCGTCTTATCGTTCAATATGTGGCCAGTACTTTTCACATTGTTGATATTCTGACAAAACCACTTGCCAGCTCTCGCTTTCAAAATCTTCGAGAGCAATTACACATTCGTTCTTCAGCTTCTGTTCTCTAATCATCTGAGTTATTGCTTGAGTAACGACATCAATACGGCAAACTTCAAACTCAGCTGCTTCTTAGTTGTTTTTTATAGGGTTGTTTAGTGCATTAGCAGTTTCTTGTTTGGTGTTGTTGGTCTTTATAATTTGGTGTTTGGGGGTTATGGAGAATGAAGTTGCAGTTTCTAATTTGGTGTTGCTAATATAGTTCCTAGTTTGGTATTGTTGGTCTTGATTATTTGGTGTTGTTGGTTCGAGATTCAAAATAGCAGTTTGAAATAAGGTGTTATGGAGGATTAATATAGTGTTGTTGATGGTTTCTAGTCTGGTGTTTCTAATATGCTGATGGTTTGCGATTGATAACAGATCAGTTGAAGTAATTTTGTAGCTCAAGTAATTGTGCACTCTATGGTGTATGGTTGACAACAATGATGAGCAGTGAAGTGTAAAGTGATCAGCAGGGAAATGATTGCTAGCTGAAGTTTAAATAGTGTTTAGCAGGGAGATGAATTCAATTCAGTTTTCTTACATGGACGTTTAGTTCAATTTTATTGGTTTGGTTGTCTTTCTATTGTGTTAAGTGCAGAAGGAGTTCATTGGAAGGGACAAAGAAAATAAAATTTTTGAAGTTTTGCTTGAGGAAAGATGTTAGCAGTAATATGCAAGTTGAAACTTAAAATTTTCTTAACTGAAGAAAGAAGTGTGAATACTTAATTGCCACTAATAAAGGAATGAAAAGTCTGTTAAGTATAACAGTTTCTGTTAGAAAGCCTTGCAAGATTACACTGTCGTTACAGCAATCTTCAAACTGTGGAAACTTTCAAATAAATAAAGTCAAACAAAGTGCCAGCTCTTTCTTCTAAATATGAAACAAACAGAGTTGCAGTAGAGAAAGACAAAAGGAATCGAAAGATGAATAATTAGTGTTTGTGTGTTTGTTTGGAAGTGAATGAACGACTGTTGTATTAGGAGCTGTCGTTTATTTCATTCGACAGGAAAGAAATTTCAGGGTTTTTTAAGGGTAAAAATAGGAATGTGGAAAATGTCATTGGGATTTGTTTGTGAGGAAGTGAGGCTCAGGACGTTGTTCAACCTTAAATTTAAATATAGTGTGGGGGTTTCTAAAGCCTTGGAAGAATAAGGATTACTCGTGGATTGTATCAGGCGGGTGAACTCTTCTAATGTGTGAGGCCTTAAGGGGTAATGGGTGCTGGTTTGGTCGGATGGATGATATGGGTGATGCATGGCCTAACAGAATTTTTTATATCTTTGTTTGGGAGTGCAGCATGCTTAAAAATTACCATGCCAATTCTAAAAAGGGAGTAGTCACGAGAGAAGATAGGAGGGAAGTGGAGAACTTTTTCTACTAATTTTGTTTTATTTTTTCGTATGTAGGGATGCCTTTTAAAATCTAGAGTTATTTACTCTGGTATCTTTGCTGAAAAGGTGCTTACTCTTTTCAAAGGGCAAGCATGCAGGGGTTATTATTTTAGACTAGAGATGTTTGTTTTTGTTTTTGGGGATTTTGCTGCAAAATGGGAAGATTGAGAGTGTTAGAGATCTCTCTAAAGGTTGTGATGTTGCCTTGGTTGGTGGCATGGTTTGGTAGTCAGGTCTTTGTTTTTGCAGGAACCTGATTGGAAAGGGTATGGGCTGTGTATGGATAATTCGAAACTGTATAGTTTCTTGAAATTCACAAGAAAATTCTACAATTGTGCGACAACAAATCCCTTTCGCCCCTCTGTTTCTGGTTTTGTGTGGTTGGGTTTTGTGGCAAGTGTGTTGCTTATACAGATGCAATTTGCCCTCAAGTCTGCTTGCTAGAGTTGGGTGCAATTTCCTATAGTAGGCAGATGCCTTTCTTGTTTTTGGTTGGGGTCTGCAGGTTTTTGTTAGGCTGGATAGAGTGGACAGTAGCAGGAAATGCCTCTTTGGGTCCTTGCTGGGTTTTGCAAATTTTTTAGAGTAGGTTTTTGTAGGAAATGGAGTTGTTTAGCTATGCATATGTTAGTTTATGCTGCCCATATATAGGGTCTATGTACTATTTGTTTTTACTGCAGTCTAAGGACCTTTTTCTTCTCCTTTTGATTGTTGAGTTGCTGGTCTCCAAGGATGGTTTCCTTTCCTTGGTGCTTCTTTTTGAGTTAATGGGCTTGTCTAAGGGTTGGCTGTAGCTTGTTATTCATTTATTCTTTAATACAATCACTTGTTTACCTCAATTATAGATCCATCTTTGCTGAAGTTTATCTCACACTTGAATGGTTATCCTAAATTCAATGCATGTTTTGGAGGTAGAAATGATTGATATATACATGAAATTACTATTCTATCCATAATTTACAATTTTAGCGTTGCATTACTCAAAAGTGAGGTTATTGATTAAAAAAAAATGGGTTTAAATAGAAATCGAAAATAAAAAAAATATTCACCCAGATCCAACAGAAACAGTAGCCCAAAAATAGTGGTTACGAGCTTATAGCAACCCAAAAACAACATTAAGCGCATCTCCACGACAATAAGAAAAAAAAAATCTTATTGAAATGAGTAAACGACATTTTCCCACCCAAGGTTTGGCGAATCTAAAGTTCCTACCCCTGGTTTCATATATTGTAGATTCTCATCCTTAAATTAACAGATAATTATTTAATCTAATAGATAAAAGGGTTAAATGGTCATTTTAAAGATGAAAATTTTAAAATAACCCTTCACCCCTTTAATTCACCCCATCGACAATTTCAGGTCATTCTGGCCTGTTTCTAGCACAATCAACCTCTTCTAACACCACAATTACAATCCCCTCAACCCCCACATCAAAACCCCTAACCTCCCTGTCTAATTGAACCCCCAAATCACCTATCGTCGCTTTTAGGGTTAATCAGTGTTTCATCTGAATTTCGGCAAGTCTCGACATCGAAAACCCAAGACCACCAATCGCATCGCTGGTTTCCCCCCACCAAAACCCCCAACATCACCAATTAAAATTGCCCGTTGATTGCCGCCGCCGCCTCTCCTTTAGGTTTTTGCATTTTTTCACCCCTTTCCAGCCAAATTCTGGCAACTCGCCGAGGTGTAATCAAGTGGAAAAGTTAGGTGTTTTGGTGAGGAGGATAAAGGGATGTTGATGGTGGTGTTGGGGAGGTCCAATGGTGCCGGATTCTTGGCTTGGTTGGGATCCTCTAGGGGTTATTTAAGAGAAATTTGAGATATAGGGGTTATTTTGAGAAAAAAAGTAATGACGTTAATTTTAAGGTGAGAATCTGTAATTTATGAAACCAATTGTGGGAACTTGCGATTCGCCAAACCTTAGGTGGGAAAATGTCGTTTACTCTATTGAATACTTATATAATATAAATATATGAGACACGTTAAGAACACTAGAAAACAAAATATTTATTATTTTGATGTCTATTACACTCAAAAAAAGGTCTAAAACATATCATTTCGATGCATTGATATACTAAAATTGTTATTCTCTAATGTTCTTAAGGTATACTTTAAAAACACATATTATATATAAATATAAACTTTTTAAAAAATATATATATTTTGAACCTTTCTAGAACAATATATGATCCACTACACTACAAGGGCCAATATTCCCTGGTCAAGACAAGTCCAAGAACAGTATGCGATTATTTGAAACTAAAACATTGGAGAAGTCCAAAAGTATGCGATTAAACGTAAATTAAGCGCTGAACCCTGCCACCAGAAGAGGTTTTTACCTACTTAGCCAACAATTTCTTTGCATAAAATGAATTTTGTAAAGTGAATGATGATCAAGTTATCATCTTTTGTCATTATTATCAGTCCACGTACAACCATCTTGATCAAATCAATTAATAAAATATCATGTTATCATCTTTAGAGATCCCTTGACCTTCCTGGAAGAATTTTCTAACGCTTCTAGAATTGAAAACTAAAACTTGTAGAATTTTCTAACTGTTGCCAGCCGTGCATACACACTTCTAGAAGTTTCTTTACATCAATTCTCATGTGAGAAATGAAATGCAGGTCAACGGCAGTAGACTGAAAGATTAAAGCAAACCACCAAACATCACAACAAGTGCTTATACAACTTTAGCTTGGTTTATGTTTGGTATTGTGTTTTTTTAATGACAAAAACAAGCAGAAGCCAGAAACACTTTTCAGTGATATCCCTTAAAACTAGTGTTTTTTATTTTTGTATTTTTATAGTTTTAAACAATTTTAAATTATTAAATTTATAAAAAATTAAACAAAACAATATGTATGAACTAAAGAATTATTCGATTTCTAAACTTCATCTCTCCGATTTGTTATTATATTCTCTGTTCTTTACTATATATCACTTTCAGCCAAATGTTACAATAAATAATTTTAGTCATTGGGTATGCGGTGCCTACTCATTCTTCATGTTCTTTATGCTCTGCTATCTTACACAATTTAGGGAATTTTTTCAATTAAATTGGCGGCCAGCAAACACAACCAAACCTCATGAGACCCACATGTCTATAATTAATTATGGAATCGTGATACAATATAGTGATAAAGTGGGGCATGAAGAAAGCAACTTGTGTTAATTCTCAAAAATGTCTGTGGTAATCACGTGAGGATAATGCATGATGAAAGCGACTTGCATGCAAACTCAAGCACGTGAAATAATATTTATTATCAAGCAGATAATATATTATAGTAGCGTGAAAGATTAGAAAATAATATGTTACTTTTTTTTATTTTTTTATTCATTTCACGTATAGAATTGGTCAAATATGTTTACTTTATGTTTTTGTTCTCCAAAACAACATACCTAACATAACCCACTCTATATAGTATAGTAAACCAACAAAGTTAAAAACTAAGTAATTTACATGTAACAAGAATTTGATTTTCCTTAAATGATATCATTACCAGTACCACTACCACTAATTGCCTTACATGTAACCCTTCCCAATATAATTTGAGATTTCGTCTCCATGAAATCATGAATGTGTTAGTATTATTAATAAGCTTATCAAAACAAAACCAAAGCAAAAGAAAAACTTAACCAATTCAAAAAGGTCAAATTTCACCAACTTTAGATTCATGGTGATTAGCTTACAAGTTTATCCCCCTTTCTTATCCAACTATAATCATTATATTTTTATGTAGCAAAAATGCCGCTCATAGTTATGCTCTCACGTGTAACCGTCTGTATTGGGATTTAAGAGTGAGGACCAATTTGTAAATTTATAATATTGCAATTGTGTTATAATACAGAGAGATCATAGGAAACTTGCAAGTTAGAAACCGATATCTATACGAGAGCGATAGTATGCAGATAATCAACAACCCCGTCCCAACGACAATCGCCATGGCAACAATAGTGGCAATCAACAATCTGGAGTCAACAAACTACTGCCATGGCTGCCTTGACTCCGAAGCAACCAACCTTCAACAAAACAACCACACCAAGTGCACACTATCCAACAATGCAATAAGCCATGGGGACTAGGTGGTGAAATAATTCGATAACGGTCAGCTCAGTTTTTTTTTAGTTTTATTTTATTTTAAAATCTGCAAACATTGCACTTCTTACTGTATCCTTGTGGGCGTTCTAATCTCTGAGCTACCCTGTCCACCATCATCATCGTGGCGGTGGTCTCACTTGTGACGTTCTATCACCGCCATAAACTCAAGTAAACATTCATTTATTTAATAAAATGATTCTTTTATTGAATTCTTATAATGAATGTACATTGATATTCTTTATTATTACAACTAAAACTGATTGCTTTATGATGTGTGATTATTGTGGTTAAACGTGGGTGACAATTTTATTTGGTGATGTATCAATCTAGTTGGCGTGGCGACATGCTAGTTGAGTTTTAATTTTCATAAGTTTCTTCGTGATGTATGTGAAGTCAATAAATACGTCAGCTATTTAATTTGTATTGTTGATGTTTGTATCGATGTTACCTTTGTTATGGTTTATATTTATGAATTGTCACCTTGTTTATGGTTTTATTATTATTATTATTATTATTTATTTATTTAGAACTGCCTTGCCTTGCCAAATTTGACTCTCAAACATTTTATCTATTCTAATGTTATTATCAATACAAATGCTTATATTCTATTTACTTCTTTTTATTTGATAGGTTTCGAGTAGAGTTTATATAGAGAAAAGTTTATTGAATAACCTTTTTGATTTAAAATTTAAAAAAAAAAAAAAACTTTAACTTCTCAATTCTCTTAATAATGATCATTCCACTTTTTACCAATGCTTAATCTCTCGGTTTTATGGGTACGTGATGGTTTGTTCACATTTTAGGTCTTTTGATTTAGCAGAGTTATTTTTATTTTGCTATTTGTTTTGTTGGGGAGTTAACAGATTGGTATGTGAGAATTGCAAAAAAAAAAAAAAAAAAAAAAATTTGTTTTTGATTGAGCCGTGGCAATTTGTATTTTTTTATTTGTTTTCTGTCATAGTTTTCACTTAAAACTAATCCAGTCATGGTGTGTGTTAATACGACAAGACATGAAGTGTTAGTATTATCATAAACTAATACAGTCATGAGTTGAAAAAAAAAAAGCAAAAGATGTAGTGTTGAACTATCAAATTGAAAGTCAAAATACAACCAACTTAATTCTTGGTAATTAAAGCTTCCATTGTTCACTGTTTCCATTTTTATATTTTTTATTTATTATAGCAAAAATGTCACCCCCACTTGCCGCAAAGTCGGAAAACGAAAACGATAAAAAGAAATATTTATCATAATCGGAATAGAACACTGTTATACACATAATATAAATAAATATCTATATATATAGTTTTTTATTATATTATTCATTTCACGTTTGAAAAAAACTTTAAGAGTCTTCTTGAATATACAGAATTTGTTTATTTATTTAATGGTTTAAATTGAATACACATAATTTCAATATAATTATATTTAAACCGTCTCTTTAAACCTCATTCAATACCCAATTTATCCTTTGATCTGAATTTTTCTTTACACACCTTTTCTCCAATTTCAATTTAGAATCAAATAATCAGTTTTAACTGGTATACAAACTGGAAAATAGAACTAAAAGAGTTTTTAATCTGAATTGTGAAATGAAATTCCATATGCAATGCGATCTTATCGTCTTTTGGCTAATATCTTTCCTTTTTGGATAATATTGTTATGAAAATCTATGATATTTTTGCATTCATCTTAACGCCAGTAAAAGCTTACCAAAGTAAGGTTGCCAATTCTAGAGGCCGGATGGGCTAGAGTAGGCTCATTATATGACGGGGTTGGTTCGGTCATTTTCTGGAGTCGGCAGGGGCGTAATCCACAGGAAGGAGCAACATCCAGCACCGCAATGGTTCGGGTTACCAAGTGACTAGTATTGGCATTTCTGGAGTCGACTCAGGCGGGGTTGGGCGGCTAATCACAGCAGCAGGAATGCAACATCCACTAATAAGTTCTTTTTATGGGTTTGGTGCGAATACCCCGACCCCCAAAAAGCATTATGGTATTGCGCACCAAAGCAGTAAGAAGAGCCCCATAGAAGTGATATTTGCCCCAAACACCAGCCCAAACAATGAAATGTAGTCCAGAAACAATAGAAAGTGCACCAAATCAGAACATTTGCTAAAAAAGTAAACTCGGTCTAGACTGTTAGGATTTTGAAGATGGAGCCATGAGTCCTTGGTCTGGTGAAATATTGAATTTTGGTAATTAGGATTGATCGGAATTTGACTTGGAAGAGACGGCTGCTTAACCGACGATTGATAGAGTCAACGAAAGTAAGATTTGATTGGTTTTGATAAGTGATGATTATGGAAGAGAGTGATGATGGTATGTAATGGACAACTTAAATGACCAATTAAATCAATTGGGTCAACTCCATAAATTGTGCCTTCTATTTATTAGTATCTCTGCTATTAGTATATAAGAATCAAGACCACATGTTTTGCCTGTAATTATGAGCTTATATTTCTCCTGTAATTATGTGCTTATATTTCTCCTTGTATTATGTAACTACTGGTGTATATATACCCGTGTAATTCATGAATGAAAAGTGTGAGAGTTTATCATATAATTGCTGAATTATTATGGTATCAGAGCAATCCTAAAACTCCAACGAGTTTTATACCTCTATTTTTTCTTTTTCTCCTTCTTTTTCTCTCTTTTCCTGTCAGTTCTCAAAATGGCAGATAATGACTGGTGTACATATACCCCACATGGAAGGCACAAATCACCACACTTCTTTATGGCTATGATCTGATGGGCTACATTGATGGCTCATACCCTTGCCCACCTATGATGCAGCAACAAGACAAATACAAAGCCATCAATCTTGAGTACAAGCTCTGGACACGTCAAGAGAGCCTCTTGAGAAATGCTATTATGGCTTCTGTTGATGCTACCATTGCTCCTATAGTAGCTTCAGCCACATCTGCTAAACAAGCTTGGGATAGACTGGCACCACCTATGCAAATAGCTCGCAGACTCGCATCTATGGTCTTCAACAATATCTTGCAAAAATCGTCAGGGAAAATAAAATAGTTACTGAGTACATGAGGGCCATCAAATCGGTTGCCGACGAACTTGCCGTTGTTGGCTCACCTTTCAACAATGGTGAACTTATTGTCAAGGTCATGAGCGGATTGGGACCTGACTACAAAGAAATCAACGCTGCAATACGAGCACGGGACACACCCATCTCATTTGAAGAATTATTTGACAAGCTTGCTGACCATGCGATTTTCCTAAAGGATGAAGAAGCTAATAAGGAAAGCATGACAATCACTGCTCAACTTAATCAAAAAAGAAGCAACAACAATAAAGCAAAGGGCAACCACTCCAATTACAAGAGAGGGCAAGCATCTAATTATGGTACTCATTTTCAAGGCCACCATTATCCAATCAATCCGAATACATAAGGTAATTACTTTTCTCATCAAGGCAATAGAAATTTCAATCATAACCAGAATTGGCGTCCCTCAATCAATGGCAACAATCAAAGGCGCATCCAATGTAAACTCTGTGATAAATTTGGACATGTGGCAAAGGTATGCAGATCACAACCTCCTCCCTACTTGGAACCACAAGCTAACTTCATGGCTCGAGGATCACCAAACTTCAACAACAATTGGGTGATGGATACTGGTGCTTCTCACCATATCACATCTGATCTGCAAAATCTGTCTGTGCACTCTGAATATGGTGGTAATGACGACATAATAATTGGCGATGGTAACGGTATCCCTATAACTCATACTGGCTCTTCTAAATTAATTATTGAAAATTTCAGTTTTATGCTTAACAATGTTTTGTGTGCTCCATCTATTCATAAAAATTTACTTTTCGTCTCACAATTTTGTAAGCATAATCACACGTCTATTGAATTTTTCCCTACTTTCTTTGTGGTGAAGGATCTGAGCACGGGGGCACCACTCGTCCAAGGCCGGAGTAAGGGAAATCTGTACGAGTGGCCAACTTCCTCATCTATCTCTCGACCTCTCTCCACTTCCACACATCAAGCCTATGTCACAACCACCACCAATAAAGCATCCTTAAATCAATGGCATCATCGCCTCGGTCACCCTAGTCAACGCATTCTCAATTATGTAGTCTCAAGTCAATCCCTTCTAGTATCTAAGTCATCATTGGAAAGTTGTAACTCTTGTTTGTCTAATAAAAGCCATCAACTTTCGTTCGGTGTTTCATCTGTTACGAGTTCTAAACCACTTGAACTCCTTTACACTGATGTTTGGGGACCTGCTCCCATTACATCATTTGACAACTTTTGATATTATGTGATATTTGTTGACCACTTTACCAAATATATTTGGCTCTATCCTCTCAAAAAAAAATCAGATATCACATTGATCTTTGGAAATTTTAAGTCATTAGTAGAAAAATATTTTCAAACACAAATCATCACAGTTTATTCTGATGGTGGTGGAGAATATGAAGGACTCCATCCTATTCTTTCCAAACATGGAATTCAACACCTATATTCACCTCCATACACTCCACAAATCATGGGTACTGCGGAACGACGACATAGGCACATAGTTGAGACTGCATTGACTCTCCTCCATCAAGCCTTTATGCCTCTCAAATTTTGGTCCGTTGCATGTCAAACAGTTGTTTACCTAATTAATAGGATGCCCACCCCAAATTTAGGTAATCAATCTCCATTTGAGAATCTGTTTCACACACATCCTAATTACACCAAATTAAAAATTTTTGGATGTCTATGCTACCCTTGGCTCAAACCATACACACACCACAAATTAGAACCCAAATCTTATCCGTGTGTGTTCCTTGGCTATTCCCTCTCCCATAATTCCTATATATGTTATGATCCATCAATATCAAAAATTTTCACATCACGACATGTCATTTTTGTGGAAAATGTATTTCCTTTTCAAACCATTCAATCACAAGAATCACGTGTCCATAATGATATTTTTCATAATTGGCCTACTTTACACCCATCCACGCCACCCACTCATATTCATAATTTCACTCAAACACATACTGCACCCAATCCCATTTTCCTTGATATTGTCAACTCTCAAAATTCACCAGCTCATTATTCCATTCCAATCCCCACACATAATACAAAAACAATTAATACTCCACGTGATTCCCATTCTTCCACATCTAACAATATCCTTCATGATAATAATCCTACCATTTCCCCTTCACACTCAAGTGCTTCTTCCTCAGACTCCCATGCTACGACCTTGGCAAGTGATCCCAGTGCATCCTCACCTACAGAGGTAAGTTCTTCTTCCACTATTCGACCTCCTTCTTCTCCAAAGCCTCAAAACCAGATTGTTACACACTCCAAAAATCAGATTTATAAGCCAAAAAAAATATTTGATTACAGTGCTACATGTCAACCAAAACTTGAAACATTTGAACCCACTTCTTTCACCCAAGCTCAAAAACATTCTCATTGGCGCTCTGCCATGAGTGATGAATTTGATGCTCTTGTACGAAATCAAACCTGGGATTTAGTTCCTCATTCTAACACACAAAATATAGTTGGGTGTAAATGGATTTTCAGGATTAAAAGAAAGCCAAATGGGTCTATTGATCGCTATAAAGCTCGACTTGTTGCCAAGGGGTTCCACCAACAACCCGGTGTTGACTTTCATGCCACATTCAGTCCTGTCGAAAAGCCAACAACGATTCGTCTTATTCTATCACTTGCAGTTTAGTTCGGTTGGTCTCTTCGACAGCTCGACATAAATAATGCCTTCCTCCAAGGCTCTCTCTCTGATGATGTGTATATGCAGCAACCACCTGGCTTTGTCAACAATCAATTTCCTCATCATGTCTGCAAGTTACCAAAAGCCATTTATGGCCTTTGGCAAGCACCAAGGGCTTGGTATCAAGAATTAAAAAGTTTTCTTCTGGCCTATGGGTTTGTGAACTCTCACTCTGATACATCTCTATTTATCCTTCATCAAGGGCAGCCAACCACTTTTTTGCTTGTCTACGTTGATGATATAATTGTCACTGGCAACAACAAAGCAACTATATAACAGGTCATTGATGCTCTCTCCAACAGATTTTCTTTGAAAGATCTCGGCTCCTTAACTTATTTTCTTGGTGTAGAAGTGCTTCGTACTAGCCATGGCTTGCTACTCTCTCAACACAAATACATCAAAGACATCCTTGAGAAAACTAATATGACTGAAGCTAAAGAGGTCCACAACCCATTATCCACCTTAGAAAGTCTTCGAATTGCTGATGGCGCTCCTCCGGTAGACGCAACACAATATCGAAAAGTTGTTGGAGCACTTCAATATCTTGCTCTAACTCGACCCAACATCTCTTTTGCGGTAAACAAGTTGTCTCAATTTATGCATCGTCCTTCTAATACACATTGGTCTACTGTCAAACGAGTCTTACACTACCTCAAACATACTATTTGTCATGGACTTCATCTTCGTCGTTCCTCGACTTTTGCTCTCCACGCCTTTTTCGATGCTGATTGGGCTGGGAATGCAGATGACAGAACTTCCACTTCAGCATATGTGGTGTTTCTTGGAACTAACCCAATCAGCTGGTCCTCTAAAAAGCAACGAACGGTGGCGCGATCCTCAACCGAGGCTGAGTATAAAGTTGTGGCCTCCACTGCTGCTAAAGTGCTTTAGGTCTCTAACTTACTTCGTGAACTCCATATTTCTCACTCCCAACCACCAACCATTTATTATGACAACGTTGGAGTAACTTATCTTTGTGCCAATCCTGTGTTTCATTCCCGAATGAAACACATTGCCATTGACTTTCATTTCATGCGAGACCATGTGAATAAGAATTTGCTTCGTGTTCAACATGTTCATTTGGCTGATCAACTTGCAGACTCACTCACTAAACCCCTCTCCCGCTAGTAGCTTCAATGACATCGTCACAAGCTAGGTGTTCTTGATGGAAAACCTATCTTGCGGGGGCATAATCAATGTTCTGAAAACCAGACTGGGAGCCGACCCGGCCAAACGGCTCGTTCCCGATTCGAACGGTTTGACCGGTCTGACCGATCGGTCGGACCGGTGACGTCAGCATACTGACATCAGCATAATGTCATGCTGATATCAGCATGTTGAAATAAGAAAAAAAGTCAAAAAATTCAAAAAATTCAAATTTTCTATCTAATTAAAGTTTAAAAACCATAAAAAACAACCCTACAACAATAATTTCTTCATCTAATTAAAGTTTAAAAACCATCAAACCAACTCTACAACAATAATTTCTCCATCTAATTAAAGTTTAAAAACCATCAAACCAACTCTACAACAATAATTTCTCCATCTAATTAAAGTTTAAACTTTAAAAACCATCAAACCAACCCTAAGCTACAACAATAATAAAACCATCAAAGTTTGATAGTTAAAGTTTACAAATTCAATCCTCAAGTCTAAAGTCTAAACTCTAAAGTTTCAAACAACATTAAAGACTTAAAGTCATTACAAAGTAATATCATCAATTATCAAATATGAATCCACCAACGGCCAACCATCAAAATTACAAAATATCAAAATACCTACCAATCCACCAACCAACATATAAAATTACATAATATCAATCCATTCCACCAACCCAACCACAAAAAAATTCAATAGAAGGTCACGGCAAATGGCAGCTCGTAGATGGCAGCAGACGGCGGCAGACGGCAGCAGATGTGAAGGCTGAAGCTGAAATCTGAGCTGAAATGACTTATCCGGCAGATCAGCAATGGAGATGGTGATGATTGAAGAGTTCACGTTGAAGACTAGAAGACTGGAAGTTGAAGAATGAAGCGCTGAAGCAGAGTAGAGCAGACTGCAGACCGAAGACTTAAAGACTGAAGAGTGAAGACGTGAGGCGCTGAAGCTTAGCTGAAAGCTTGAAGGAGATCTGACATTGCTTCTGAGATCTCGAATGGAGGACACGAAAAGGAGGACTAGACTGGAGGAGATCGTGAATGGCAGCAGCAAACGGCAAACCAGAAGAAAAAGTGAAAAATTGAAGGAAGAAGGCGACGGCTCTGTATCAATGTATCTGTAGCCAAAAGTAAAAAGAATGTTGAGATCTCGAATGGAGGACACGAAGAGGAGGACTAGACTGGAGGAGATTGTGAATGGCAACAGCAAATGGCAAACCAGAAGAAAAAGTGAAAAATTGAAGGAAGAAGGCGACGGCTCTGTATCAGACTATCAGTGTATCTATAGCCAAAAGTAAAAAGAATGTGTTTTTTAATAAAAGTATTTTGAGGGTTTGGTTTGAGTCTGACAACAGTTTGACTTTTATGTGTGTGCATGTGATTGTTTTGAATTTAAAATTTTTTTTTTTTTTAATTTCATTTTCATGTGTTAAACCGGAAATGTGTGGACCGGAAATTTTTTAAATAATGGTTGGACCGTCGGTTTGCTACAGTGCGACGGTCCAACCACGGTTTGAAACGGTTTAATGGCAAATCCTGGTTATTCACTCTCTTCAAACCGGAAATGCAAGCGGGTGGCGGTCCGACCGGTTCGACCGCCCGGTCCGGTCCGGGTTTCAGAACCTTGGGCATAATAGATAACTTAAATGACCAATTAAATCAATTGGGTCAACTCCATAAATTGTGCCTTCTATTTATTAGTATCTCTGCTATTAGTACATAAGAATCAAGACCACATGTTTTGCCTATAATTATGAGCTTATATTTCTCCTGTAATTATGTGCTTATATTTCTCCTTGTATTATGTAACTACTGGTGTATATATACCCGCGTAATTCATGAATGAAAAGTGTGAGAGTTTATCATATAATTGCTAAATTATTAGTATGTACTTGCAACGATATAGGAATCGAAAATAGAATATGAATTTAAGTATAAAAAAAAAAAAAATTATTTAAAAATTTATGGATAGAAAAGTACCATTAAATAATTATTTGGAATAAAAAAAGGCATTTACTCTTTTAAATTGGGTTGTCTTCGTTTGTGGGCTTAGGACCAAAATTTTGACTATTCCAATTAGTACTATTGTTATGTCGAAAGTGACAACATTATTTCAACATACGTAATGTTGTCATGGGAAGCCACGTTGTGCATCGCGCGCGCCACAACCACCAATAGCAAAGACTTTTTGAAGTACCGTTTCCACATTGACGTCTAATTGGATAATATGATATTTTATTTAATTGATTTGATCAAGATGTTTGTACGGTGGATAAATCTTGCCTTCAATTTAAAAAAGATGAACGCAAGACAACCCACACGTAGGGCTGTGCAAAAAAAACCGGTAACCAAACCGAACCAAACCTGGATTTTCAGGTAGTTTTTATAAGATACCCGAATTTTTAGTTCGGGTATCGGTTATTTAATTTTAGAAAACCGGGCACCCAGTACCCGGTTTTTATTTAAAAAGAAAAAGAAAAAAAAAAAAGATGTCAGACTAAAGTCTAAAACCCAAAAAGAATCCCCAAATCTGAAAATTTCAGATGCCCTAAAACTAAAACCCGTCACTCTCCAGTCTCCACTATGTAAACTTCCAGTCTCAATCTTCCACTCTTCGTCAGTTCGTCTCTTCACTCTCTTCCAGTACTCAAGTCCTACAGGACCTGCACACAGCCGCACACAGCCGCACCTAGCCAAACATTACCAACAAAGCTTGAATTGAAAGCGTTAGTAGCCTTGGAAAAAGTAAGAAAATATCCCACTTTAAAAGGATCTTCCATGAGAAAAGACGATTTTCATTGGTTCCCAAAATATCCCAAAAGCTTATAATACAAGCAAAAAGACAGTTCGCTTTGAAGATTTTCAGTTTTAGTGGAGAAAAACTCTCGTGTCCTTTCCTTTTTAAACCGGAAAATACAAACACTATTGCTGCACGCAAACTCTCTACGCCATCCCTTCTGCAGTTGCAATTAAAACTACAGAACTGAAAATGAGTTGTTGCCTTAAGTAGCTGAGCAAGTTCTTGAGTAACTGAGCAAGTTTTTTTTTTTTTGAGTTTGTGCATCGGTTGACTGAAGGGATTAAAGGAGAACAGAGGTAATAGAAAAAGGAAGAGAGTTTGAGAATTTGAGAGGGGATGTTGGTTAAAGAAGTCGATGAATTTGAGAAGAACTGCTGGTTAGGAGTTAGGACTGCTGGAAAATTCGGGTAACAAAATCGGATACCCGGTTTGTGACCCGAATTTTCGGTACCCGTAAAACCGGGTATTCTAAAACCTGGTATTCTAAAACCGGTTCGGTTAGCGGGTATATTTTTGGAGGTACCCGAATTTTCAGGTACCCGGGTTTTGGCCAAAATCGGAGCGGGTACCCGGTTTTACACCCTACCCACACGTTTTCAATTTATATAATTTGCTACTTTTGTTACATTTATATAATTTCAAATTTAATAAAACTGTCCCAAATGTGCAATATCTGACTGAGACAAGGGAATCGCTGAAACACTAGTTTCTGAGTTCTACTTTTTTGTAATTAACACAACTACCGAACATGCAGTCTGAACTCTGAAGTTGCTATGTGGATGAAGTAGACTGCCATTTTTTTACGAAAAATATTAAGTGTATAATTTAATTTTATAATATTTTCTTACAACTTTAACGTGACAGCAGAATTGACATTATTATGTTTATTGATGACTTTGATTAAACATGAACGGTCATTTCTTAGAGACAAACGACTATTTTTTAAAGACGAACAATCGTTTATTCATAAAGAATTATTGTTCTTAGATAGAGAATAACCATTTATGAAGAAATAAATGTTCATTCCTAAGAAACAATAATTCCTAACTCAACTNCTCTGTCGAGAATTTACTGGAATAACTATTACCAGTAGGAATCTCGCAGAGGTAGTTGCCTTAGAAGCTTTGACAAAGCTTAGGCTTTGTGACATGTGTCTGTTTGAAAATTTCGTCTGTGAGTATAGACGATATTTTTATCAGTTGCCTGGTGGCACACAGGAAGTCATGAAGAATACTTTCTTTGCTAAGCTTCCCCCAGGATGGGATAAGGCAGCAAACGAGGCGTTTAAGCTTCTACTTGAAAAGAATCAGGTTGTTGATTCTTTGGGAGGAAGAATAGAAGCTGTTAGACAACTCGTGAGGACAAGATGTTTGAACGCCAAGCTGAATAAGGAAGCTAAAAGGCTTGAGTTCAACGAATCTTGTTGTCAAAACTTTGATGGCGTGCCAGGACAATATGGTTGTGAGTCGAGGAGTTCGACTAAACATCAAGGTTGGAAAAACCATATGAAGCGAAAAGGATCGTTCGGTAAAAGGAATTTTAAGCCGAAACGTTTTCGTAATATGGTTTTTAAATATTTAGAGTCTGTCCTTAAAGTAAATTCCTGACTGATTACGAACAATCGAAATCGGTCAATACATTCTTTTGCTGCTAAAACCTCCTTCTCATGGACAGGATAGTTTATTTCAGCAGGAGATAATTTTCCTGACGCATATCGAACAATCCGTTCAATATTATCAGTACCCTTAGCCTTAAGCACACCTCCCCAATACAAGTGAGATGCATCACTTTCTATAATGAGTTTATCCTCATCTTCCGGGAGTTTTAACTATTTTAATTGCTTTGTCAAGGCCTTGGTCCGCTTAACACAATTAGTGTCTTCAAGTGTCCAAACCCAGGGCACTTTATCACTAACCTTAAGCGTCAAGCCATTAATTACATTAGTGAGATTAGGAACATACTCGCGCATGTAATTGGCTAATCCAAGAAATTGCTGTAACATGTGCTTATCTTCCAGCACATCTGGAAATTCTAGCAACTTCTTTGAGATATGTTCTTGGAGTTGATCTACTTCTTGCCTTAGTTTCATCGGTCTAAAACCGTTTCTGACTTTCGAAACTTCAAGCTTAGCAAGAATAGGGATTTTATGACCTCCTAAGATAATGTGGTCGTTATCTTGAGTAAATGGTCTAACCTCTGCCTGACCTCGCAGAAAGCTATTTCCAAGAATAAAATCTACCTCCAAGTAATCCACTACTAGGACTTCCCTTAGAGTGAATTTTTTCTCGTTTAACAGTACAACCACGTTTTCTACAACATCCGTGATCATACTTTGACCTCTATCTGCAACCGTATTTAGGATAGGTTTTTCCAATGGTTTCCAAAGCTCCTGTGGAAAACATTGCTTCCTTGCAATACATTTGGTTGCTCCTGTGGCTTAAGAATATCAAAGTATATCCTCAAATCTGGAAAACACAGTGTAGCAGTAGCATGGTCAATAGTCCCCTGAACTATCGCATGCAAATGCAGTTCATGACTCATCATCATTTTCGTGCTTGGAGTCTGTCTCATATACTGGGATTTGCACAGATTTATACCCAACTATTTTCTGCTATCGCTACTTCCAGCATCACTAGCAGTATCATCAGTGTCCAAACCCAGGGCACTTTATCACTAACTACTTAAGCGTCAAGCCATTAATTACATTAGCGAGATTAGGAACATACTCGCACATGTAATTGGCTAATCCAAGAAATTGCTGTAACATGTGCTTATTCCAGCACACTGGAAATTCCAGCAACTTCTTGAGATATGTTCTTGGAGTTGAATACCTCCTTCACCTATCTCAAAGCCTAAGAACTTCACCTTGTTCTTAAACCATTCATTTCTTTCAGATAGAATCATTCCATTATCAAGGAACCTTTTGCGCCACAAGTCTAAAATGATTTACATGTTCTTCCAGGTTTACTAAAAACCAGAACATCATCAATATAGACTACACAAAAGTTAGAAAATCTCCAAAGATATCCTTTTCCTCTGGAATATTGATGGTGCTTGCTTAGCCCAAAAGGCAGAAACATCCAATTCAACAATCCTTTCGGACAGGTGAAAGCCGTCAAAGGAAGCTTGACTCCGCCATCCTGATCGGCCAGAATCCTGACTTCAGATCAAATTTGGAGAAGATTTTCCAAATCTAGCTTTATTCAAACAAGCTGATTTGTTTGGTATTTATAAGCATCGTCAATGGTTTTCATTTAACTGCCTATAATCGATAACCATCCGCGCTTTACCTCTAACTGCTCAGCTCTATTCATGACCATGAATGCTGGCGAAGAGTGTGGACTTTTACTGGCGGTATCAATTACTTTTCCAGCAATTCCGGTATTTGCTTACTGAATTCCTCTCTGCATCAGGAGTATAAGGAAAAGATTTGGTCACATATTTGTTATCCAGTCTAACAAATATTATTACAGTTAATAACTAATTAATATAGTTGATTAATTGGAGAGAAAATTCATAGATTCAGTTTAACAGATTAATTCATACCTGGATATGATCGTCTTGAATGGATCCTTTTCTTGTTCGAGTATACAATCAAAAGTAAACAAGAGATCGAGAGAATTTTCAAAACAGAAATATTATTAATTTCTGATTACAACAATATATGTGTTTTCCAAAATATAAGGAATATACTCTGGATATTCTTGTAGACACAGGAGCAACCAAAGTTATTGCAGGAAGCAATGTTTCCACAGGAGCTTTGGAAACCATTGGAAAACCTACCTAAAACGATTGCAGATGGAGGTCAAAGTATGATCACGGATGTTGTAGAACGTGGTTGTACACAGGAAGTCATGAAGGATACTTCTTGCTAAGTCCCCCCAAGATGGGATAAGGCAGCAAACGAGGCGTTTAAGCTTCTACTTGAAAAGAATCAGGTTGTTGATTCTTTGGGAGGAAGAATAGAAGCTGTTAGACAACTCGTGATGACAAGATGTTTGAACGCCAAGCTGAATAAGGAAGCTAAAAGGCTTGAGTTCAACGAATCTTGTTGTCAAAACTTTGATGGCGTGCCAGGACAATATGGCTGTGAGTCGAGGAGTTCGACTAAACATCAAGGTTGAAAAAACCATATGAAGCGAAAATGATCGTTTGGTAAAAGGGATTTTAAGCCGAAACGTTTTCATAATACAGTAAAAATTTCAAATCCAAGAACTTTCAACAGGTTAACAGGTATAAACACCTATACCCCCCGTCTTCCAAAGCTCTGATACCATTTACACCCACATAATATTTGTTATATCCAGTCTAACAAATATTATTACAATTAATAACTAATTAATATAGTTGATTAATTGGAGAGAAAATTCATAGATTCAGTTTAACAGATTAATTCATACTTGGATATCGATCGTCTTGAATTGATCATTTTTCTTGTTTCGAGTATACAATCAAAAGTAAACAAGAGATCGAGAGAATTTTTCAAAACTGAAAATATTATTAACTTTCTCTGATTACAACAATACATAGCTTCTCTTTATACAGAAAAGTTCGGATTTCAAAATTTTTGAATCCGTGAAAACGATAAATTTTACAAAAGACAATGTCAATCACAAACACATGTGAATTGACTTTAGCTAAATAAAAACTAACACGTAACTTAAAGAAAATAAAGAAAATATGACATGGGTCCCATATGTCTCCCATGTTTAACACAAATTACTACATTTTACATATGTTTATTACATGTGACACAAAAGTCAAGACTGCTTTTAAATATCCTTCGTTAATTTTTGTCGGCAAAATCTTGACGGTCCACGTATTATTCCCGCTTGTTGGATGCACGTCAGCGTATTACGTGTTGGACGTTTCCGGTTGTCCAAATCTCCATCCTCTAGATTTTTATCAATCTTTGAAGTTATCCACTTTGATAAGATCAATAAAATCTTTTAGAGTGTCATCTTCTTGGGCTTCCTGGTCGTGGGCTAAGACCAACCTTAGAAGATCAATAGTTCCTTCCATTAAGGCATGCTTCGGTAGATGGGCTAAATCGAACCCTTCTAAAAACGTTTTCAACTGGGCCTGATTATGTTGAAAGAGAGTATCCTGGATCAATGCATACATGTCTGGTATAACCACCACAATTCCATCCTGAATATGGACAGTAGCATCTGCCCTAACGAGCTCTTCCAGTTTGGATTTAACCGGTAACATTTTGGAAATGTGTAACCTGGTCCAATCTTCCTCTTCTTTCTTCTGAATTTCTTCTAGTGCGAAAGAACCCATTTTTACCTCTCTCCCATGTATCTCAAAAGCAATTATGGAGCGATATGGGGTTGCTTCTGGTCAAGATGGACTCGCAAGAAAATTTTGCGAGAAGATAATTGATCAAAGGACAAACATGGTTAAGACATATGAACCGTATTGTACTTCACGATGGTAAGTGTTTTTTTATTATTATTCTTATTTTTTCCTTAACTTATATAGTTGTTCACTAGATCGATGGATACAAAATTTGTTTTTTTATGTATTTTATAGTCAAATTATTAATCAAAGAATTTCGTAGAAGACTTTGATACTGTTTAAAATGCTTTTAACGACAAAAGCATTCAAAAGTAAATGTTACAAGATGAATGTTTGCAATGCTAAATTAAGTTTGATTACTATACACCTTAAAAGTAATACTATTAACTTACAAATTACACTAAGCTTTAAAGGTTATTATTTTCTTGAAAAGTTTGCTAATCATCTTGAATGCAACACTGGTAGGTTTGACAGCACTGAAACCTATAAATTATGGGAAGCCATGTCTGAGGACGAGAAGCCGAATTTTGGATTTGATGTGAAGAGCTTGGATTGGAGGAATTATTTTATCAATATTCATGTTCCAGGCTTAAGAAAGTATGTGATCAAGAATGGCCGATAAAAAGGAAAACTTATAATTTAAGTTAATATAGCCTATCCTTTGTATTTGAGTGCAATTTATGTGACAACTAAATAATTTGAACAACAATGGTTGTAATAAGTCACGTGTTTTATGTAACAAGTATAACGATAAATTATGTGACAATTATAAAATAAAACACATCAATTTGTATTATTATTGTTTTTTATACATAATTTGTGTTGAATATTTTACCAATCTTATATTGTGTGTGCACAGTTTTGTCTAAATTGCCCTTTTGCAATTTCATTACGAGTGTGCGCACATCATTCTTGTGTGCAAGCATCTGTTGTCTGACACATTTTATCAAGTGGCGTTCTCTCTTTGTTGTCTTGCCCATCAAGCTAATTTTGATTCATGAGATATTTGTGTAAGCTAACTTTATAAGTGTCACAATTTCCTTATGTGGTCCTAAAATGTTGTAAGGTTTTGTCTATCATCTCGTAAGAAAAAGAAAAAATATTTTTGTGATCCAACAAAAAGTTTGAATTTAAACATTGTCATTCTCTTGCAATGAGGAAGTGATCATGCAAGTGAATGTGTCGACTTTCCAATTCAAAACACAGAGCGTTTGTTTGATTGCGTCTGGTAGATTCGGGTCCACCATTGCTTCCTGTACATCAATTTGCATTGTATCGATCCATCCTTTAGTCAAAAGTTCTCTACAGAAACCTTTCCTAAAGATTTTCCATGGAACGAACAATTCCATAGCTCCATTAGGATAGACTGATAATCCTTGAACCAAATCCGTCAAGTTAGTTTTTCCTAATTTCACTATTAACCATTCAAATTCTCGAGTTTGATTTTAACCATGTCAAACAAATGACATTTCCTCATTACCTCAAGTTTTTGAATTCCTACTTCGTAGAGTTGAGAAGTTCCCTTAAACTCCTCTTCCTCATAGAACAGTCTGTCAGCTTCCAGCCATGCTAACCTCCTTGCTAGCTTCTCTAAACTTCTCTGTAGCTGTACTTCCCCTTGTCCTATCGCCATTACGATCCTAATTTGGGTTTCCAGATTCTCCCAAAGAGTTTGACTAGCCGAAGTTAACCGTATTCCTTCTGGAAAGCTAAACCTCTCACAAATATCCGCATCAATTAACTGCTTCTTTTGTGGAGTTCTTGGTGTTGTCACCACGCTTGCAGTGCCTGACGAAGACTCCTCAGAAACTTTTATCTTTAACAGTGGACAATTAGCCCGTTCATGTCCTTCCTGTTTACAAGACCAGCAAACAATTGCCTTTTTCTGAGTCTTTTCCTTCTTAGGAGTAACCTCCATTTCAGAAGTAGAATCCTTCGTAGAAGTTTCACCCTTAAGTCTCTGAAATTTCGGGTTTCCTCTTTCCGAAGTGTCAGAATCATAATCTCGATTCTTTCCTTCTTTAACCTGCTTTGCCGCAGTAACCTGCTTAGAAGAAGAAGCTCTCTGCTTATCTGCAGTTTTCTCCTTTTTTGCAGTAACCTTTGAAGTAGAAGTGACCTTCAAAGGGCAATTCCTCCTCAAATGTCCTCGTTGCTTACACTTAGAACATGAGAAGTGATTTCCAATTTCCTTTTTGTCTGCCATTATCCTGCAATTCTTCTGCAAAATGTCTGGACAAAAAGTCAGCAACAAAATTAGATTTACCAGAAATATATTCAAACTTAATTTTATAATCTGCAAACCAAATTTGCCATCTGATTAATCTAGCTTTGTCATCCTTTAAAGACAATTTCATAAAAGTTTTTAAATATTTAGAATCTGTCCTTAAAGTAAATTCCTGACTGATTACGAACAATCGAAATCGGTCAATACATTCTTTCGCTGCTGAAACTTCCTTCTCATGAACAGGATAGTTTATCTCAGCAGGAGAGAATTTTCCTGACGCATATCGAACAATATGTTCAATATTATCAGTACCCTTAGCCTTAAGCACACCTCCCCAATACAAGTGAGACGCATCACTTTCGATAATGAGTTTATCCTCATCATCTGGGAGTTTTAATGGTTTTAACTGCTTTGTCAAGGCCTTGGTCCGCTTAACACAATTAGTGTCTTCAAGTGTCCAAACCCATGGCACTTTGTCACTAACCTTAAGTGTTAACCCATTGATTACATTAGCGAGATTAGGAACATACTCGCGCATGTAATTGGCTAATCCAAGCAATTGCTGTAACATGTGCTTATCTTCCATCACATCTGGAAAATCCAGCAACTTCTTTGAGATATGATCTTGAAGTTGAATACCTTATTCACCTATCTCAACGCCTAAGAACTTCACCTTGTTCTTAAACCATTCTATCTTTCTCTCAGATAGAATCATTCCATTTTCAAGGAACCTTTTGCACACAAGTCTAAGATGATTTACATGTTCTTTCTTGGTTTTACTAAAAACCAAAACATCATCAACATAGACTATACAAAAGTTAGATAAGTCCCCAAAGACTTGATCCATTTTCCTTTGAAATATTAATGGTGCTTGCTTAAGTCCAAAAGGCAATACCATCCATTCAAACAATCCTTTCGGACAGGTGAAAGCCGTCAAAGGAATGCTTACTTCTGCCATTCTGATCTGCCAAAAACCTGACTTTAGATCGAATTTTGAGAAGATTTTTCCAAATCTAGCTTTATTTAAACAAGCCGATTTGTTCGGTATCTTATAAGCATCGTCAATGATTTTCTCATTTAACTGCCTATAATCGATAACCATCCGCGCTTTACCTCTTTCCCGCTCTGCTCGATTCATAACCATGAATGCTGGCGAAGAGTGTGGACTTTTACTTGCCCGTATCAATTGCTTATCCAGCAATTCCGGTACTTGCTTACTGAATTCCTCCTCTGCATCAGGAGTATAAGGAAAAGATTTGGTCACAATCTTATCATCTTTCCTTTTCAATTCAAGTGAAGCATAGATACTGTTCATTTCCCATAACTTTAATGGCTGATCATCAAAGCATGGAGAAAGTTCCTTTTTTAAGGATTTTACAAGTTCCTCAACCCTTAAAGAGTTCTTTTGGCTTTTGTCTCCAATCTTCAAGATTTTTTCCTTATGTATAAATTCATCCGTGCTCTCAGGGCATGCACCAGAGGGATCCTCTTGCGATATACCCCGTGCGATCCGGTTTATATGATAACTAGGATACAATCTTTGAAAGAAAACACTACAAGCCTCATCCACTTCTTCTGCTTCAGAAGATTTCAACCACCAATTCCTTGCTTCCAAAACTTGGAAAACAATGTGATCTACTTCTTGCCTTAGTTTTACCGGTCTAAAACCGTTTCTGACTTTTGAAACTTCTGGCTTAGCAAGAATAGGGATTTTATGACCTCCTAGGATAATGTGGTCATTATCCTGAGTGAATGGTCTAACCTCTGCCTAACCTCGCAGAAAACTATTTCCGAGAATAAAATCTACCTACAAATAATCCACTATCAGGACTTCTCTTAGAGTGAATTTTTTTCTCGTTCAACAGTATCACCACGTTTTCAACCACATCCGTGATCATACTTTGACCTCCATCCGCAACCGTATTTAGGACTGGCTTTTCCAATGATCTCCAAAGTTCCTGTGGAAAACATTGCTTCCTTGAAATACATTTGGTTGCTCCTGTGTCTACAAGAATATCCAGAGTATATTCCTCATATTCTGGAAAACACAGTTTTGCACGTATGCACGTGTCAATAGTCCCCTGAACTATTGCATGACAATGCATCTCATAACTCATCATCATTCTCGTGCTTGGAGTATCGTCTTCATATACTGGAATTTGCACAGATTTATACCCAATAATTTTCCTGCTTCCACTACTTGTGTCACTAGCAGTATCATCTGTGTCCAATATATTTTTCCTTGATATAATAGGCTGAACCTCTTTGTTCCGCTCTAGAGACACCGAGTTTCTAGGCATAGGAAGAGTAACCTCAACCTCATTATTAAGTTCCTGGATCTGAATTCCTTGATTTGGGTTTAATTCCACCACGCTGGGCTGCGTTGAATATTCCAAAACCCATCGTTTCGGCCACGTAAGAGTCTTAGCATTGACTACCGTAGGTCAAATCGGAATTACAGAATTCTGTCCCGGACCATGAACCTCAGTATCTACACTGGAGTTCATTCGTATAGGATTAACCGAATTTACCCACCGATAAATTAACCTATACTGTATGGCTATTCCATCACTAGAAGACAACAAGTCTTCTAATCCTGAAGTATGAATTCGAAGAACCATAATCCGTTTAAGATTTGGATCCGTGAGACTAACCATATATCCTGGTTTAACAGTCCCATAGGCATCCCCTAAAGCCAAATTAGCGTGAAATCCGTCAACTAAAGCTTTGCTAAACGTAAGCCATTGTCTGTCCAGTAAAGCAACCTGAACAGGTACATTCATTCCTCTACGGAATAGTCCTTGTACACGAATTTGTACAGCACCAAGTTATACATAATTATACTTGCCATTTGCTCGTTTGGCAAGACTTCAAACCTTACGTAACCACTCATCGTCTGAGAGTATCAATTCACCCTCTCTAGACTGAGATAGCGCTACACGAACAGGTTTCTCGTGTACATCTTCCAAGCCTTCCGCTTTGAATAACCACTTAGAGCGTTTCTCAAAAACTTCTCTAGGTGTTAACCTTGGAATTACCCATGTCTCCGGGTTACCTGAGTGATCCTCGTAACTAGATGATGAACTAATTACCAAGTTAGGGTTATCATCTTCGCTTCTTAGTGGGATTAGATCATCCTCATTCCCAACTCCGCTATTCCTAGGATATTCATTAAGACTACTAGTCCTTTGCATGAATATTCCTATGCGTTGAAGATTTGAAGATTGTTCCTCAAATGACAAATCATTCAAGTCATCCTCTGAAGTGTCAGAGTCTTCAGAGTAGTCCGAAATTAATTCATAAACCTCATCATCAGAATCAATTTCGTATCCCCAAACCGGCTCAAATTCAGAAGTTCGGTTTTCCGCGTTGATTTTCAAAAATCTTACCGCTGCCTTTTTCTTTCCCTTGTGAGGGCATTTGTCCGCAAAATGATTTTTGTCACCACAAATCCAGCAACAATTACAATCTTTTGCATTTTTGCCAGATGGGCAGGTAACGCAAAATTTACGTGCTCCACGTTCTTTTGCGTTTAATCTACCTTTCCCTGTTCGTCTAATAAACCTTCCATGATCCGGAAGATTCCGTTTATTAGTAATAGGTTGTTTTACCATATTACGAAAACGTTTTGGTTTGAAGTTCCTTCTACCAACGATCCTTTTCGCTTCATATGGGTTTTCCATCCTTGATGTTTAGTCAAACCCCTCGACTCACAGCCATATTGTCCTGGCACGCCATCAAAGTTTTGACAACAAGATTCGTTGAATTCAAGCCTTTTAGCTTCCTTTTTCAGCTTGGCATTCAAACATCTTGTCATCACAAGTTGTCTAACAGCTTCTATTCATCCACCCAAAGAATCAACAACTTGATTCTTTTCGAGTAGAAGCTTAAACGCCTCGTTTGCTACCTTATACCCTCCTGGGGGAAGCTTAGCAAATAAAGTATTCTTCATGACTTCCTGTGTGCCACCAGGCAACTGATAAAAATATCGTATATATTCACAGACGAAATTTTCAAACAGACACATGTCACAAAGCCTAAGCTTTATTAAAGCTTCTAAGGCAACTACCTCCACGAGATTCCTATTGGTAATAGTTATTCCAGTAAACTCTCTACAGAGCATATCCTTGAAGAGTGCAAAGATAGCCTCTCTATTCTTCAAGTCCCTTACAATATCTAACAGACCCGTACCAGCTTCTAGACTTCTCCAAAAGCTTCCTGTAGCTCCTTGCAGTGTAGATCTAAGAAACTTGTAAGTATCACTGAGTTCAAAATTCTTATTCTGCACATGAACCCAATTAACAGTTTCCCAAGCTTCGATTGCATCTGTTACATTAGTAACACAATCGATGTTTAGAAAACTTCCGCTTGACGGTATCTCCACCATTCTAGGTATTCCCCTAGGTACAAACTCTGACCTTACCTTTGTAAGATAAGTTTGTTTGTATTCGGGTTTGGAGATTTCCTTAAAGAATCCTTCGAAAGAATTTAAAGGATTACGAATTCCTTCAAGGGGATCATCTTTAAACTCAGATTCCCTGAGTCTCGAGATTAGCTCATCGAGTTCTGCCTTTTTAGGACCTGGACCTGGACCTGGAGTTGGTTTTAATCCTCCAATTTCGTCTCCTTTCCTTTGTTTCTTCATTTCTTCCTCATAATACCTGCTGATTCGCTCAGCATCCAAGGGAGAAATTTTCGGAATATCAACCTTCCGTTTTCCATCCGTTTTAGAAACAAAGTCTTCTTCCTTGACACCTTTCATAAAGAGTTTTTCTGCCTTTTCCCAATCACCTTGGGTTTCTTTGGCAATGAACTATGCATATCCTGGAGGCAATCCGGGATATTTTTCCTGCAAACTGATCCAAAACGTCCTGACCACCCATGGTCAATCTGAATTAGGTCTCAACTCAGTTGCAAAGTCCGACTCCTTATAAGGTTTAGGATTTGGATCCGACTGGGATTCGCCATACCAGTAAGGAATTACCGCTTCAGCTTTTTCTAACCACTCATTTCGAAGTTCCAGCTCGGTGACTTCAATGGTTGAAATCCGACAAATAAAACACAAAATCTTTGTGCACCCTTGACTAAAAGCCTTTTGAATAACATCTAAAAGTCGCTTTACACCTAGCCAAGTCAAATATTCTTCTCGAATATCTAGATTGCCATTACAGAGGTCTAACACAACCCGTTTAACCTCTTGTTCAGTATATCCTTCAATAGGCCACACTTGTTCGATGTCACTTAACACCAAAGACATCTCTTATTTTATAGGCTTAGTAAAATAGTTAGAACACGTTCCAGTGTCTTAACCTTTTGAAGTACAGAATTAACCTTTTCAATCTGATTCCCGATCTAAGTTAATTCTTCGTTTAGAGCAAATATACGATACACTGTATAGTTTACTCTCCTGTCTAAGTTTTCAAGCTTCTGGGTCAAAAGCTCTAACTTATCTACGACAGTATTTAACAAACCGATTTCCGGTTTTACCTCGAGTCCATGATCCAAATGAAAACAAGTCTTATTCATACAGACTTCATCATTTGAACCATTATTCATGCTATCAAGAAACTTTCAACAAGTTAACAAGTATAAACACCTATACCCCCCGTCCTACAAGACACTTGGGAGATATGTGGACCCCAGTGTCATTATATGTCATTATAGATTAGGTTACGTGTCATTTTAGCTTAGACTTAGTTAAAAGTAAACTTTACTTTTACTTTTCTTAATTTCTAAGATAGCTTTGTAATTAATTTGTTTTACTTTTTACAGATTCAATTGTAATTGAAATCCGGAATCTTCTCTATATAATGAGAAGCATTTGTACATTACAAAAAAAAAGGGAAATCAATAATATTTTCAATTTGTGAAAATTTTCTCAATCTCTTGTTTACTGTGTATTGTTTACTCAAGACAAGAAACAGGTTTTATTCAAGACGATTGAAATCCAGGTATGAATTATTCCTGTTAACTGAATCTATGTGTTTTCCTTTTCCAATTAATTAACTAGGATTGTTGTTACTAGTTATTAATTGTAATAATATTTGTTAGATTGGATATAGGTCGTGGGCTAAGACCATCCTAAGAAGATCAATAGTTCTTTCCATCAAGGCCTGTTTTGATAAATGGGCTGATTCGAACCCTTCTAAAAATGATTTTAACTGGGCCTGATTATGTTGAAACAGAGTATCCTGGATCAATGCATACCCGTCTGGTATAACTACCACAATTTCATCTTCAATATGGATAGTAGCATTAGCTTTAATAAGCTCCTCTAATTTAGATTTTACCAGTAACATTTTTGTAATGTGTATCTAATCCTCCTCTTCTTTCTTCTGAATTTTTCTAGTCCATAAGAACCCATCTTTACCTCACTATTTAATATAATTCGGTACCATGGCTCTCTAAAAAAAATTCCCATATCTGCACAGGTTGAACATTGTCGGTAAATCTAATTTTGTTGCTAACTTTTTATCCAGACATTTTGCAAAAGAATTGCAGGATAATGGCGGACAAAAAGGAAATTGGAAATCACTTGGATTAGCCAATTACATGCGCGAGTATGTTCCTAATCTCGCTAATGTAATCAATGGCTTAACGCTTAAGGTTAGTGACAAAGTGCAAAAAATATTTTTGTGATCCAACAAAAAGTTTGAATTTTTTTTGTCTTCCACGTGCACAACTATGTCAGACTTATGCTTTTTGCATTTTAATTTCATGTGTGTGCACAATAGATATGTGCTTGCACACTTATGTCAAACATATACATAAGATATTTGTGTGAGCTAACTTTACAGGTGTCACAATTCCCTTATGTGGTCCTAAAATGTTGTAAAGTTTTGTCTTTTTTCTCTTAAGAAAGAGAAAAAATATGTTTGTGATCCAACAAAAAGTTTGAATATTTTTTGTCTTCCACGTGTACAACTATGTCAAACTTATATTTTTTGCATTTTAATTTCATGTGTATGCACAATATATATGTGCTTGCACACTTATGTCAGACATATACATGAGATATTTGTGTGAGCTAACTTTATAGGTGTCACAATTTCCTTATGTGGTCCTAAAATATTGTAAGGTTTTGTCTATTATCTATTAAGAAAGAGAAAAAATATGTTTGTGATCCAACAAAAAGTTTGAATTTTTTTTGTCTTCCACATGTACAACTATGTCAGACTTGTGCCTTTTGCATTTTAATTTCATGTGTGTGCACAATAGATATGTGCTTGCACACTTATGTCAAACATATACATGTTGCACTTCATTTCATTTTTCGCTTCGAATGTGTGCACACTTTACTTTTGTGCTAACATCGCATGTCTGACTCATTTTTCACAAATTGCATTTTTATCTTTATTAGCTGAGATATTTTTTGTTCATCTATTGTGTTGTCATGAGGACCACCTACAGGTGTCCCAATATCCTCTATTAGTCTAGCGAAATAAGTTTTTTCCCTTTTTGGTTGTGCTCCCAAAAAAATTGGTGGAATCTTTTCCATTTTTGGACCAACATATGTCAGCCCTTATTTGCCGACTTGGCAAAAATTGTTGAGCATAAAATTGGCCTATATCATCTTTATTCTTGCTCATTTGTAAAATCATTCCTTGGCAAGTCGGTTTTCCAATGAGAGTTCTACCCAAGCCGACAAAATGATCACTGCCCAACCCAATTCCTCTCAAAGGCCCACTTTCCAGCCAATTCTTATCAATTTGGGAGTGGGTTCCTATCAAATGGTATCAGAGACAAACCCCGTCTAGGGCCATGTTTCGGAAGAGTTGACCTAGGAAAGGGCGAACTGATAGAGTAGGCCACCCAAAGTGAAGTCGTCCATTGTGGGCCAACAATGTTCCAGAAGGGGCTACCTGGGAAATGACTACCTGGGAAGGGGCGACCTAGGAGAGTAGGCCACCCAATGTGAAGCCATCCAAAGTAGGCCAATGTGGACATTGCTTCTCGAAGCATGGGGGAATGTTAGGATCCCACATTTGAGAGGGAAAATGTGTGGGCATGTGGTTTATAAGGGCTTGGGCACTCTCACTTGGCAAGCTAATTTTCTAAGGAGAGTTCTACCCAAGTTCACAAAAGGACCACTATCCCACCCAATTCTTATCAATTTGGGAGTGGATTCCCATCACATTCTAAATAGCCAAGTTCAAATAAATCTCAGATTAAGCAACGAGGTTTTAAGCTTAGAAGCTTAAGTTCATGTGTGTTAATCTGGTTTCAGAAGTTTGTTAAATTTTGTGTTTCTTCAAGTGTGTTTGTTTATGTTGAGATGGCAGATCACATAGATCACCAGCCTATATCTTTGAGAATGTATATAAACACTTCTGTATTGTTTTAATTCAGTAAATGAAATACAAGTCAAAATCCTTTCATTTTTTGTCTTTCTTTTCTCTAAATTATCTGTTTCTCTTAATTTTCTCTTTAACAATAGAAAATCTTTTCAAAAAGCATATGCTGAAAGAATGGTGAAAAAGTGACAATCATAAGTCAAGACCAAGAATATTTGAGTAATTGATATATTGCCAGCAATTGAGGGAATGACTTCAACCAGAAAATAGCATGCTAGCTATTGCATAAAACATATAGACGTTCAGAAAACACGCATTTCATTGCCAAAAGTCATGAATGAATCTAGTTAAGTTATGTATCACCATAACTGGATCAAATTACCATGGAAATATTTACCCAAGGACCGAAATTTCACTCTTCCTGCTTACCATTATACCAGCCAGAAATTGTAGCCAAGATATTCAGCATTACAAATACAAACTTCATGATCCCTTCAGAATTATTATACAACTTCCCCTTCATCACTTCCATTCTTGTATATCTTTGAAAGATAAAATAGAAAACAATAAATGCTATTCTAAATTAAGTATTACTATTCTAAATTAAGTTTATATTGGTCTGAGAGCAACGAAACCTACAAATCATGGGAAGCCATGTCTTTACTCTTTAGAAGAGAAGCTATGCGAAGAGGTTGGATTGAAATTTGAAAGGATTATTTTGCCAATATTCATGTTCCAGCTGGTTTAAGAAAGTATGTCATGAATGGTGGATGAGAAGGAAAATTTATATTTTAAGCTACAATAATATGTTCCTTGTAATTACAATTAAGATAATTTGAACAAAAATTAATGGTATATTTAATAAAAATTTGCTGATAACCTTCAACTCAAATCACCATTAGTTCAAGATGTCCCAAGAACATCTGCAACAAGTGGAGAGACTCAAAAAAAATTCTCAATGTATTTGGCTCACAGTCAGAGGAAAGTATAAAACATATAGAAAAAGTTTCATTGCCTCTAGTCATGAATGAACTTCAATCCTCCGCCTGCCCGAAATACCGGCCGGAAATTGTGGCCAAGATATTGAGCATTACAACTTCATCATCCAGTTCAGACTTCCCAGCTCGCAGTCTGGCACATTTCCGGAGCAGACTCCGGAAAGCAGCAGAAGTGTCGGCGTCTAGTGGAGTATCAACTGTTGCGCACAATGAAAATAGCCACACACAATCATTTCTAGACAGCGTGCTAAATGTCTCTATAGAGGTTATGCGTTTTCTCAGCATTGATACTCGAGCTACGGAATCCATTTTTAGAATTGCAGATAATGTAGGGTGGTTGGTAGAATCATCAATTGGAGAAGTTTTAGGATTTGGATGGCATGGAGAATTTTCATCATCCTCAGTATTTAGCAGAGATGGCTCATCAGCTGCGATTTTATGGCTGAAACTGTCAACAGGCTGACAGGAATGAAGTTCATCGGTTTTAGCAATAGTACTATCAGGGAGTTGACAGGATTCATTGTCCTTGTGAAAAATGACCACATCTTGCAGTTTACCAGCAAGTTGAGAGCTTGGATTCTCGATACCTGACAGAACCTGATATTAAAATAAACAATAAAGTAAACAAAGTCAGTTTCCAGAATGTGGAGTTAGGCAATTCGGATAAATATAGCGTTCTGCATTCTCAGATTAGACAAGGAAACCAACCTCAGCTTTTTCTCTCCTGAAATTTTTTATAGAAAGAAAATATGGCTTTACTGGATTCTCTAAAATAAAGAATTTTAAGGTATTTTTCTTTTCCTCATTCGCTCAAGAACCAACCTGATCCTCGCTCATTTCTTCAGACAGCATATTCTAGATGAAAAATCAGTTTTCCAGGTTTGATTACTCTAAGAAAGAGAAGAGAATGGAGATAGAAATAGTCATTTATTCTTTTAAGCACGTTTCTGTTTGATCAAAATTAAACTTCTCCATGACTAACTTATGCTAGTTTCCACCTCAATTATTTGTAGCTAGGAAGCCAGCAGAGATGCAAATTTCTATAATTTCATAAAGCAAATCATATGCAATCCACATATAAGAATAAAACTAATAAACTGGTGTCTAAGAAACATACCTGTCGTAGCTTTGAAAAGTCAGCAAGAAATGAATCCTCCCATTCTTTCAATGGCATCAAGTGTTCTGGACACCGTGGGATATCAGGAATCCGGGGCATATAAACACTCTGTTCTTTAGAAGGTTTGCTCTGATCACGCTTCGCCACCTTCACTCTTGGAATGTGAGCAGCTTCCCATCTGAGCATCAGAAAGAAATTGTTTAGTATATTCCACAATTGTAGCTTTATGTTCATTTTAAAAATTTTAAAATTAGTAACAGAAAACTAAAAGCAACAATACAAGATCATATTACACAGCCCTGTACTGCAGACAGCAAAAGCTAAAAACATGTACCACTAGTTCTAAACCTTAACATGCATCATAAATGTTTCAATCTGCAATTGAGGCACTGTCCCGTAGTAGAATTGAATACAGCCGCTGTACATAAACAAGCTGAATAATATGGATCACACCCTACCAGATAAGCTCACTTAGATTCAAGTTTATCCAAAGTTCTAAAATTTTGCATTTTTATTTACATTAGAAAGCTCCTAGCATCCCATCCATTCGACAGTGCAATGGCTATGGTGATCCCAAATAAAAGCAAAACTTCCCAGGTCAATATGTGATCTTTTTGGAACTGAAAGGAAACCCTGAAATGTGATTGTGGCATTGTGCTCATGTGGTCAAATATTCACTGATTACTTGTAAGTATATATACATATATATAGATATTTGGTTCTTGTGTGCACATGAAAAATTGAAGCTCCAACAGAACATTGATGATTCACTGTTCCAACTTTATTTCTTTCCGAAGTCATGTTTGTGTGGAGAATTATTTGTGATTTGGAGGCTTAGGAGAATAGTGGGGATATTCAAATCGATCAAGAAAAGTTATTTCTATTCATGTCAAATTTCAATCTAATCACTCCTAAAGTCGGAACTCCAACTCTACAAAAAAAAAATCCAGAAAAGCTCTCAACTACTGATGAATAGAAGAGGAAAGGTGAATCTCATTGAAGAGATGAATGATTTCTTCTTGAAACTGGAGACAAGTTTATTTGACTATCCATTTCTAAGTCCAGCGTCAAGAACAAATTATGCTAGACTGTATCACCTTCCAAGGTATAGAGTGAAAAAAAGTTATGGCTTTGACATGACTAACCAACAGTCCATATAAATATTGTGCTTCAAAAAATGTTATGCTTATTGCATTACTTAATAATTTTCTAGCGGAAGGGTTGAAAAAATCAGTTTATCACAGCTGGAATTCTTCTCTTCTATGATTTCTCTCTTTTAACACATTACTTGATTCAGTTGTAAAGTCAGCCATTGAAATTAATTGATAACACAGGACCAAGGTATAGAGTGAAAAAATCATTCAAAAGCCCCCTACTTTTACTGAAGACAACCAATATTCAACAACAAATAGATGAAGAATGAATCCACCATTTGCATTTCTTTTTCTTTTTGAATAAATCCACATTGGTACAACCCTATAATCACCAAAGATGTGTTGTCATGACTCAAAGAAAAGTGTTCGTCCTTAATTTTTTTCTCCATCCACAAATGCTGCACCATTACAAAATTTTCAAGAACACATATCCAAAACAAGAGCAAAACCCGGTGACATGTGAAATCCAGAATAAGAAAAAGAAAACCAGAATTTCACTAGATAGAGTCCTTAAAATCCAGAAAGCATTCCAGCATAGCCTTTTATAGGAAGGTCTTCTACCAAGTCACAAGAGTTACAAGCAATCACTGGCTGAAAAGAGGCTCACTCTTTAAAGGATAATATACCATTAATAAGATCAAATAAAGAAAACATAGATAACCTAGATGTTATGGGAAAATGAGAATAACTGCATTTTGTGAAGGAATCAAATAAGGATTTAGAGTGCTACCTGACGCGCCGAAGATATTCTAATCCATCTCCGGGAGGTCCAGAATCAAAATCAGGCTCGCCTTCTACCAAAAAGGCAGGTCTCTGAATGCTACAATAATCTTCATCACTGTCATATTCTTCACTGCACTCTCCTTGTTTGACCATATATGAACCTTCACCCTCAGTACTAGCGCTATAACCAGGATTCAAGATATCCACATTTACCTCATAACCGTCCATGTGTTCTGATTCATTATCCACGTTTTGCGAATACTCTTCCCCTGAAAGTAATAGAAAATTTAGAAGCAATTGTGAAATTCTAAAATCTAAGAAGTTCAAACCACAGAAAGATCAAACATCAACTCCAGTAACAGTGCTAGGTACAAGAATCATTTTTTATTCATGTGTGACATTCAAAAGTCGAATTTCATTACAAGTATCCTCACTACATTCTTTCAGTTATAAACGAATGTAACGTGTTATCATCCAACACACTTTCCCTACAAAATCTAAATCGAGAGTAATAATTTCTATGTACAAAGACTGTACACAGTTTGTATACAAGACAGCTATGACATGCTAAGTACACAGATAAGAGACTTTGAAAATACTGCACAAAGAACTTTGCAGATTGCTCTAGGCCACTCTTCAACGCACAAAGATATTGAAATTGTTCCCTCTTCCCCTTGCAGCAACAACACCTGTGACAACAGAAAATGATCCCATCAAATTGACACAAGAAGAGCTAGAACCCACTACAAAGAAGAGGTGGAGGAAAAGCATTCAAAAAGGTCCATGGACTCCAAAAGGAAGAAGAAGAAAGGGAAAAAAAACCCTTAAAAGGAAAAATTCACAGAAAACTTCCATTCCAGTGCTACAAAATAGCAAATCATGGCCAAACCACATATACGATAACTGTCAACAGAGATCTTAGCTCAAACAGAGTAAATGGAAGGGAGATTAAAGAAAGGCTTTTAAAAGATGTATTTTAGAAAATTATAGCTTTCCTTAAAACAACAGCACAATATGATTTTCAAAAAATTTCATGGCAGAAGAGCAATCTAAAAGTTTAGAAAATTGCATCTGGTTTCTTCTCTATTGCAATCACAAGATAGACAAAATGCTAGGAGTGGTAGATTATTAACCTCTTTGCTGAATGTCAATGCAGTCTTACTTGACACCAATCTCATCAAAGATGCTTCAAGTGTTCCTAGGCTACTCCTTAAAGCTATACAAAGTTCAGAGAATCTTGCTATGAAGTAACACAATTAAATAGCTGACTAATCATACACATTCTTTCCTTTTTCAAATACCTCATGTCAGATTAGAAATACAAATAGAATAACTGAGTAATAAGCATTGGCCAGAAGCAGTGCGTCAGCTGTTATATCAGCTTCTCAGAGAATTAAAGAAAATCTGGAGTATTTCTTGCCAGAGGCTGCACGACTAGATTACAAGCTATTCCTCTAACTAAGGTTTCATTGAAAACTACTCCCCATTCTAAGAAACTATTATCTAAATAAGATTAGTTCAGATCCCCTTTCATACGGAAGCTCGGTTGTTTGAAATTTGGGTATTAAAGAGAACAAAACCATACACAAAATGCCACCAAAAGAAATAAATTCAACAATATGTGCTTGTTCATAATATTATACCATCAAATCATTGAGCTCTACACTGTCATCATAATCTGCTATTGTAGATCAAATCATAATGCCAAAGATTCTTTTAGACACATAAAATAAAACTATAAAAAAACAAAAGTGGCATGTGTTTACACAATAATAACAGGTAGAGCTTAAGATACTTGAAAAATAAAAATTAGCAGATAATGAAACTTACCAAGAATCTCATGGGTCTCTGGCTTCCTTGAAAAGTTCTGCCGAGGATCGAAGTTCAAGAGGATGTGCTTCTGATGCTTGGAGCTGAACAGGTCATCATACTCAGTCATCACCACAGGTCCAAGTCCAGTGTATACATCCCTCCACATTTTCCGCTGTTCCACAATGTTGACAAACCTCAAGGCCTCCATCTCCTTCCTTGAGTACATAATTTTCTCTTGTTTTCCATCCTTTAAACCACCATCTTGACCAGCCCCATAATCAGTCAAATTCTTAATCTTTTCACTCATCTCCGAAGCCTTTTTCGCATCTTTTGCCTTCCTTCTCGATCTTCTTGCCTTCTTTCCATCCACTTCTTGCTCCGTCTCCCCTTTCTTCCCGTTCCTCTCTATCATTTTAGAAACCCTAACAGTTTCAATCAATGCTGTATCATCAATTACTTCAATCCTAAGAGAAGGCCTAACACTCACATCACTTACTCTTGCACCATCAATCTTCACACCATTATTTTGCACTAGTTTGTGTACTTCCTGACTTGCCAGACCAGAAACTTCAAGTTCTGCCAATAACTGCTTTTTCTTGGCCTCCAACAAAGCTTCAGATTTCATTTCTTTTCTATCTTCATTGTCACCTTCCACAACGGAACTCGTCTCAACTTTGACCTCAGACTCCTCTTCATTGAAGTTATCACATTCTTGAACTGCAGAACAACTCACTTCAAGTTTCACAAAATCTTTCGAAGTCTTTTCAAAAGTAGCAACACAACCCACCTCACTATTCTCTGATTCTTCAACTTCCAAACCAAAAGCCTGCACCTTTCTATCACAAACCACCCCATTGCCCTCACATCCAGAAAATTCAGAGACCATCTCACCCCCAACCTCAGACTCCTTCTTTTCATTGACTTCACCACGTTCTTGAATTCCAGAGCAACCCACTTCACGTTTCACAGAATCTTTCAGAGTCTTTTCAAAATTAGCAAGACAGCCCACTTCACTATTCTCTGTTTCTTCAACTTCCACACCAAACGCTTTCACCTTTTTCTCACAAACAATCCCTTTTTCTTCCCAACCAGAGAACCCAGAAACTAAATCACAAGCAGTGACCTCTTCATCAACAGAACCCAACAATTCTTGACCAAGTTCTTGTTTTTCTTCAGTAAAGTCGATATGACTCTCACATTCACCTTTAACACAAGAACAAGCCGCCTTCTTGAAACAACTGCAAGCGGCCGCCATGGTTGAAGAGTCTTCTTGTCTTGGAGCTGAAGAAGTATCATCAGAGGACTGTACTGAATCTTGTGAGGCAACGGAAGAGAGAGAAGCGAATTGTTCTCGTTCTTCTAGTTGTTGCATAGAGGGAGTCTTTTGTTGAAATTGAGTGGTTATTGGTTTGAAAGCAGAGTGTTTATCATCAGTCATCTCTAATTCAGTAGAGAACGAAAACTATTTGGAGAGAGAGAGCACAAAAGTATAAAACCCTCGTGGAAATTCAAAACTAGTTGAAGACTTGAAGTGCGTAGTGGAAAATTGCTGTGGAGTGGCGTAGTAACATACATATATATATAGAGCTATAGGGCTACAGATGTAGCAATCTTTCAGGGACTTTATAATTCCTAAGAAACCCCTGATGAAAATTGATTTCTTAGTCTTTATTACTTAGGGGTGAAGGGCATTAAGTCTTTTTATTCTTTTCAATTAAATTTATGTATAATCCACGTAATTAGAATTTCCATTTTTCTTTTAAATTTCGAAAGTATATTAAGAATTTTAGATTTAAAATAAGGAAAATGATAGAGCCATAGAAGGTTGCACACCAAATCTATGCACTGAATAAAGTGGTAAAATCTTAACCGTTGATTAATATTAATCGATAATAAATCAACAGTGAGGATTTTGTCACGTCATTCGATGTATATTTTTGGTACGTAACCTCCAGTAATTGTAGCATTACTCTTAAAACAATAAATAAGAGGTGGTTTGCTTGCTTCTAGAAAAAATTTTGGATGCAATTTTAAAACTATTTTATTTTACCTGTTTTTGCTACCACATTTTATCTTATTAAATCCCACATTTTATCTTTAGGTTTCAAAATTTTCCTTTGAATACAATTTTTACACTTTTATCAAATGGACCCTCCAAGTTTAAAAATTGTCATAGATACCCTTTTACCCTAACTTCGTTATATTGTCTTTTAAAATACTAATTCACTCATCCATTTTTGTGTAGAGAATAAAATGATAACTTTGGTAGTTTGGTGTGACAAAATAAATTACTATTTCCAATGGGCCCTCAAAGTTTGATAACAGTATGATAGATAACATATTTCATAAAAAATATACATAAACTTATATACCAAGAATGAACATAACATAATTAGGGTTAGATCAAAGATCAACATAATTCCACGCACAACCTAAAAACCCCTAATGCTCTATCAGGAACAGCAAAAGATTTTCTATATCATAGAGTTCAAAGGTCCATAAAACATGGCCGATAACTGAGTATGAACGCGAAAGAAAACAAAGCGTACCCAGGTATCCACAAACCCAATTCATTGTCAACAATTCGGGACTTTAAAAAAAGACATCAGCACCACCAGCAGCAGACAAATGTTAAAAGTGACACTACAAGGACAATCCAATCCTACACATCTGCTCTCATATTATACGGAATCGATTCTCATCTATGAAAAATTAAAAAATATATTTGAAAACAAACTGTGAACAAGCGTCAGAACTTCAAACAAGCAGAGAAATTGAGTTTATTTGCTTTTTAGGTATCTGGGGCTGGAGCTGCAGGTTGGGCTGGTGGCTTCAGAAGTGGTTGAAGAGCCTTCACGACAATGCTCATATTCGGCCTGAACTCAGCTTCATACTGCACACACAATGCTGCAACAGCTGCCAGCTGCATCGAACATAGATAATATTGTCAGTGATATTACCACCAAAAAGGAAACAGCAGCAGCAATGTTTCAACGCAAATGTACCTGAGCTTCTCAACCCAAAAAGGAAAACTATGCATGTAAGAGAGAGATACCTTAGCTACTCCTTTAGGAGGGTATTCTCCTTTTAGCTTGGGATCCACACACTGTTTAACTTTGTCTTCACTTAATCTCGGAGTAGCCTTAACAAAAATTAAGTTTGTCAGCCAAAATCACAGGGAAAGAGAACTGGAAGAGTAAAGAGAATGATAATAACATGAAAGTAGACAAATGGACTGACCCAGGTAACAAGACTCTGTTGTCCACGAGGCATAGTGTGATCAACGGGTTTCCTTCCTGTCAAAAGCTCTAGAAGGACTACTCCAAAGCTGTACACATCACTTTTCTGGGTCAATTGCCCGGTCATCGCATATCTGCAAATCAGTTTTGCAAGCCACAAGTTAGCTGTAAGCATCCACAATAAATGTGTCTAAAACTAGATTTATAAGATCATAATGTAAATTACGTACGACAACACAGGCATTGCCATGAAAAAAAATGATTTGAGTAACACTAGGCCAGACAAAATGGTCCATATATTTGCACCACTGCTAAGTACATCAACAAGAACTACACTAAAACTTTTCTTTATTAAGAAAAGATGAAATAAGTGGCAAACATCATTCATGTTTAGATCTGCTATTTTCAATCCACATTAGGTTATGAGTCTGGTCAAAGAAATCCCTTAAAGAATGCTGCTGTTAAAAACATACTTTCTCAAACTGGTTCTAGATGCATCTTAAACATTAATTTGAATAAAGTGCATGCTACATCAAAATGATTAGGCTCCAAAAGCCAAACTTATTTTAAGAAAGATTAAATTATAATGACAAAATAACTATGATAAACTACCAATGGGACCTCTAAAGAAATCCATTTAAGATGATCTTGCAAGGCAAACCAAGCTCGAAATGGTTTTACCCCAGAGCATGAGATTAATTGTCCAACAGCTTATCCTCACCTAATTCTCGTTTTCTATTCCTCTTCCTCTTCCAGAAAAAAGGTGAGGGGGAATAATGAAAAGAAAGGTAGAGGTCATAGAAATTCAAATTCTATCCTTCAATTTCTTTCTCCCATTTCTTCATCTCTCTCCATTCAATAAGCATCACTACTTCTATGCATTTATCTTTCAGATGAAAATAAATTATCAAAAAATATGATATGACTTTAGTTCTTCTTAAGGTAGTTCTGCTAAAGCATGGTCCATTCTTCATAGTCCTTTTGCACTGAGTTTTATACAGGCCAGCATCTTAGCAAGTTAAACTCCAGGTAACTTTGTCCAGACTCAGAATAAGTAATGCAGAGCACAGAAATTTAAACAACAAAAAAGAAAAGCATTGGACTGAAACGAAAACCACTCCAGGTCAAATCACAGGCAATAACATCATGTTTGAAAATTAGCAGCAACAAACATAACCAATGATTCAACCAAGGAAATAATCAATAAAAAGCATTACAAAATGATAATAGAACAAAAGGCTTTTAGAAGGATTACTCTGGAGCATGATAGCCAAAGGTTCCCAAAACACGAGTAGAATGAAGACGAGCAGCCATGTCAGGAGCCTGATTTGAAAGGTTAAAATCTGCAATCTTGGCCTTGAAATCTTCAAAGAGAAGCACATTGCTAGATCTGATATCTCTGTGGATTATAGAAGGTTGAACCTTCTCATGCAAGTACTCCAAACCCCTAGCTGCGTCAACAGCAATTCTAACCCGTGTCATCCAGTCAAGCACTGGACCTGGTTGTGCTCCTTGAACACCCTTCCTACCTGTAATTGCCCACATGCTCAAATTAGTGGATAAAATTTTCTCCCATTTAATTCATGAAAGTTATTCTATATTGCAAATGAAGATTAAGCAAGCTGACATCATATACCATGCAATATGTCATGAAGAGATCCCATCGTTGCAAACTCATATGCGAGCACACGGAGATTTCCATCAACACAGTAACCAAGCAACTCAACAAGATTTTCATGCTTCAATCTTGAAACCATTGAAACCTGAATTCAATAGTTGGACAAAATTAAAGCAATACCTTAAAGAAGTTATTTTGTTATCAACAACAACAAACTGAACAAAAAGAGACCTGTCTTTATTAAGTTTTTGATATACCTGAGTCAAAAACTCAACATTCGTCTCGGGCTCAGATGAAACATCTAGCTTCTTTACAGCAACAGCTTTTCCACTACTTAAGTTTGCATAATACACTCTTCCATATGATCCTTCACCAATCAATGCCTTTGATCCAAAATTGTCAGTTGTTTCTTTCAGTTCATCCAAAGACAATGCTGGCACTTCAATAGGTGGAGCTGCCTTTTGCACTTCAGGTTTAGCAGGAGCTGAAACCTTTGATTTGTGGTTCCCTAAAATGCAGAAAATAGTTGAGATAGGGAAAAAGCATTATAGGAAATGCCTAAAACAAGTAAACATGTATTTATGTTTATCAAACAGTACAAATCATGTCATCTCTTACTGGTAAATAAGTCAGATTAATATTTTTTTATAGAAAAGAATGAGAATCCAGAATGTGATTGCAGGTTCAAGACTGTCTCTTGAAACCTCATTTCCATTCATTCACCATAACTCCAGTGATCAGTACATAAATAAGAACATATTCTGAATGTTAGATGATATTAGAAAATCTAAATTTAGGAGGAACAGTAAAATCTATAGAGAATCTCCTCGTCAAAAATGAAAAATCACATGCACATATTTACATGGACACAGTTAAACCAATCATTCATCATAAATAGTATTAAAGAAGCCTTCTACTGATAAAAAAATTAAACCTATATAGGATAAGATAATATGCTTAAACCCCAAGAAACGATAACAATTGTGATAATCAAATGTAATTCCCATTTTCCGAGACAAAAATAGAATATCTACTCGGTTAAGTTCTCACAAATGACTATTATATTCTAGTGAGGGCTTGCAACTAAATGCCATCAATCAGTTGATAACTTAAAAAAAATTGTTAGAAATAACTCACTCCAAACATCCTTCGATAACAACACTAATCTATATGTCAAAATAGCTAGCATCTTCACCAGTTTCTCTCTTGTAATTTGCTAAGATAGCATTAGCATAATATTTGAACATTATAATTATCAGATACAAACATGTGCTTTGCCAAATTTCTCATTTAAAAATGAATGATTTAACTAAAGGTGATCTTAAGAGCTTCACGACTTTCACACAAGACTTTATATATGGAAAATATAAATAAAGAAGCCACCACGAACAAGTTGGACAGCAAAGCTAGACTTCCCTGCCACAAGTTGAAAGGGAAGCAATATGATTCCAACACATATAATAAAAACTCAGTAATATGGACAGAACATACTTCTTCATTCCGAACGTCTGTTAGTTAATCAACAGATATTCTTTCAGTTGCATTTTTATGAGCAAATTAAAACTGATTTTAATCTTCAAATGTGTCTCTTTTAACTCACAAATAAAACCACTATAAGATTTTGGTTTGGCAGTAACACCATGGTGTGTGGCAAACACTCCATAGTCAGCAAGTCAATGAAATTTTGCACTGGCTTTAATACAATGCTGGTTGTTTATATACTGTAATGCAGCAAGAATCATTTAAGGGAGGCAGTTGTGGTCTAAGGCGGTTCAAGTCCAACTTTGAGGAGTTCAAATTAAGATCTCAATTAAATTCTAAATTTCAAATCAGAGCACACTGCCAAGCAGCTCCATCCAATACATGATAACAATCAAGTTCACAAACTTTAAGAAGAAAAATACCTAATATAATTCTAGAAGATCACTATTCTTAACAACAATTTTGTGCCAATTCCATATTCAGACCTTTCAATTATTTAAAATAGTCACTAGGAAGGAATTAACAGAGTATACATGATATGCACAAAAAAGCTTTCAAATGGAACCAAACCCTTATTACTTCAAAAAGCCTCAGAATTACCAATAAACAGGCATTTAGAATTTTTTTATCTATTTACGTTAACTTTGCAGGTAAATATAAAATGAGACACAAAAATAACACATACCATCTTGATAATCCTTTGGGCTTTTCAATCGCTCATTTTCATGTGGTGAGTAAGACTCCTCAACTTGACAAGTACAGCAAAGCCACCTACGCATCCTCACTTTCTTCTTCAAATCGTGATCTTGTTCAGGACTATTCTCCAGACGTACAAAGTGACCAGGAGGAGGTGCTGCATGTGCCTGCATGGTAGCACAAAAACATTTATGACAATTCAACAGAAACACCAAAAAACTACGCAACCATCGCACTCCAAATCAAAGAAAAATTCTAAAAGTTCCACAATAAAATATAGAGGGAAAACTCTATTGTGAGCACGCCAAGATACAAGCTGTAAAGGGCTAAATTCCATAAAATACATATTAAAATATTTCCTTTACAGCCAATAAACTTCAACCAAATTATGAATGAAATTATTATTTACAAACAACCATTCATCACGTAAATTTAACAATTTACGAAGACGCCAACATAAAAAAGATGCTGCCTAGGATTCTAATAAGAATTGAATATAGAACACCAATATGTAAATCAAAATTGTGGGTCACAGTTAATCAATAACAATTCAAAACTTGCAGAAGACTCAATATTAAATATATATATAATCACACGATGTTGATTTTCATTTAAAATTATATATATATTTACTCATATTCATTAAATAATAATATCAAACCTAAGAGATATTAATTCAATTGAATAATCAAATGAAACCTAATTATGAGCATATCAATGAGACAAAATTCAAACACCAATTCATTGCATATATCAAATAAAAAAAAAAATAACTGAAACCCATTAATTCTCCCCCAAACTAACGGCATAAATTCAATTCATTTCCACAAATTAAACCCAAAAAAAAAAAAAAAAAAAAAATCATTAATCCTTACCCCTAAACCACGCCGTTGATATTCATAGTCCATGAGAAACACAACCCAAACCAAAGATTAAAAATAAAAAAGAAAGAAAAAAAGAAACACCCACACACACAAAAACACACAAAATTAGGCCCCAAAACCGAATTGGGGACAATGAAAAGGAGGAATCGTATCCCCAGATGAGAAAACAAAAAATGGGGAAAAAAGAAGGGAGAAAAAATAAATAAAAGGGAATTAAAAGAAAGACAGGTAAGTAAAAGAACGAAGAGCCATAGATCTTAAGCGAGATGAAAGGGAAAGCGTACCTGATTTATCTGGGCTATAATAAAAAACCAGTTAGGAAGTTGTTTAATTAGCGAGAGTTTGTTTTGGTTATGGGTTTTGAAATTTCTATCTGTTTTGATTTGTTAAAAGAGAAAGAAAGAGAGAGAGAGAGAGAGAGAGAGACAGGTGGGTTGCTTTGCTTTTGAGAAAAGAGATGAAAATTTTGGAAAAGCCAGAGAGGCCACAACGCGGCTTCTTAAATTTCTTCGGAGTTTTAATTCTCTCAGTCTCTACCCCCTCAAAAAGAAACTTGTTACGGTAACGTTACCCCTCCGTTACCATTAATTAATCTCTTATAACTGGTGGATGACCATTCTTAGTTGGCATATAAGAAGGTGCTCTTTTGTTGCCTGCTAATGGTCTTGTAGAGCTACCCAACGTAAGTTGTTGGAAGCCTCAAATGAACTTGTTTTTGTTAGTATATGATGATTAATTAAAGAAAAATCACTTCACTAATGACATATAATCTTATTATTTAATTCAAAATAAATTTATATACATATGCTTTCCAATGGATGCATTCGTTGGTACAGACAATGTTTTGAAAATCAGACCGGTGATGGGCGCCCTCTCTAGTCTGGTTTACTATTTTCAACCGTTCACCAAATCCCTAATTTGATCGCCGACGAATGAGGGGTTATCAAGTGTTGGAGTTAGAAGAATTTTGTAAAGTGGAGACCGATGGTTCAAGGGGTGGTGTTGGATTGAATTTTGGAAGCCAAAAACAGCCACATTTTGGCCAGAAAAATCAACCCAATACGCGAGTTATGGTCGGCAAACAAAGGGCTACCAAGTGTTGGGGTTTGAGGGGTTTTGTAAAGTGGAGGTCAGTGGTGATGTCGGATTGAATTTTGGCCGTCGAAATTAGCTAGAATGTGGTCGAAAAAATCAAAACCTCAACAATCGCAGGGGTGTATTGCAAGATTGCAAACACGTAGGGACTCATTTGTATTTTTTAGGGGTGTTTTTATAAGATTTCAAACTTTTTGGATCACAGGTTAGACTGCTGGTTTAACCAGTTAGATCGGTTAACCCAGGACTCAACCCTTTGGCCGGGTGGCACCCCAGGTCGGGTTTCAAAGCATTGGTTACGGGTTAATGGTATTGTAACATTACTTTATTAGAACCCTCAAATTAACTATTATGATTTTCATATAATGCTTGAGTAAAGAAAAATTAATTAATCACTCGTATAATCCTATAATTGATCTAATGATAATTTTGAGTAAATTTATATGCACATACATTTGCAAGTTGTTTGTAATTGGATGACATTCTTTATTACGGGCTAAATGGTCTTGTAGCATTACCTTACCTAACACGTTGGAACCTTTGAATGAACTGTTTTAATTAACATACATTGTTGGATTGAAAAAAAAATAATAATAATACTCAATTAATCACTAGTATAATCTTATTATTGATCTAATAATATATAGGAAGTAATTAAACTTTAAACCTTACCATTCAGAATAAATTTATATCTTCGTTTGCAAATAACTATTAGATGATCATTTTTGGTTATGAGCTAATGTTCATGCAACGTTACCTTAGAATGTTAACTTACCTAACTCATTGGAACTCTTGGAAAGAAGTATTCTAATTAGTATACAATGTTGATTTGAGAAAAATTAATCTTACTATTGACCAATCATGTGGTTGCTGATGGCATGCCACTATCTTAATTAGTTCAATGTACTTACAAGGTAACGTTAACCCCAATATTGCGAAGATGGGATTATAGTGCTGAAGGGTGTCAATGATAAAAGGTAAAGGGCGGGTAACGTTACGCACCGCCGGCAACTTGATGATAGTACTAAAATAAAATAAAGAGGATTTCTTGTTGGTTATGCTTTTGTGAAAGAGAGATGGGGCGGTGAAGGGACAGGATTTGTTTAGTTTATTCGATTTTGGGCCGACTTATGTTTTGGAACCTTTGTACTTTCAGTTTTATTGATAATGTTATTTTATTTTATTTATATTTATTTCAGGCATTGAAGAATTTGGAAGGCATGAGAAAGATCAGTTTGCTTGTATGTGTAACAAAGTTGGAACCTTATGATTGAATTGTTACATTTTTACATTAACACAAATAATTGTTTCCTCTCATACCAACAAATCCAATTGGAATTTGCCATATGGCCCACACTTTCATTTATATACAATTTATAAAATAAAAAAAATCAAAAATCAAATTTTTTAAAATTTCGTTAATTAAAGTTTAAACAGTAATTCCCATATATAAACTGACGTGACATCTAACATGGCACTGCTAATGCAATATGCTACATCATCAATTTATTAATTATACTTAGTACTCTTACGAAAAATTGATTTTTTTTGTTTTTCTTCATTTTTAATAACATGTGTATAAGACAATAATTGTATTGTAGATTTTTTGATGAAAAATCTTATATGACTAGATTAAGCTATTCATGTCCTATAATATTGGAGGTTAGTGGATATACTCCAAACCTTGAAGATGAAAGTGCAAATAACCCAAGAATAAATTAGGTGGTTACAAAAAAAAGGCTAATAAAATGTAGAGTAGATCACCTAATAGCAATTTGTCCATGTGAGGTTCATATATAAATATTTAAAATAAAGTGGTGCAAAATAAACCCCATTGATTATCCTTTGAGCCCCCACTTTTCCAACTTTTACCATTATACCCTTGAGCACAGCTCGACTCATATGCATTTGCTCTATGAAAAAATTTATATCATAACACTAAAGTAAAAGCTCTACCCCACCCTCAAGTTGCCACAAGGTTATTTACATTTTCATCCTTAAAGTTTGAAGTTCATTGTATTTACTTCCAACACTATAGGATATGAATAGTTTAATCCAGTCAGGTGAAACTTTTCAATAAAAAGTCTGCAATACTCTTGTTATCTTATTCACATGTTATTAGAAATGATAAAAATATAATAAAAAATTTGGTTGTTTTAAATTTTTTTATGTTGTTCACTCAAGATTTTGCTTTGATGAATTTTTTTATTATTCATATTTTATTTATTTCTAATAATATGTGAATAAAACAATAGGGGTATTATAGAATATTTATTAAAAAGTCTCAGTTTACTAAACTAAACTTTTCATATCACATAGTTGACAGTACTGGAGGTATGTAGTATACTTCCAATCTTGAGTAAACAACGATTTCTTCCAGACATTTTTCACTATTCCTGCAACTCAAAATCCTTTGAATTCATGAAATGTATTTAGTACTTGAATAAAGTGCTGGTATCATACATAAAATTATTGGTATATAGTATAGGGGACATTATCATCAACATTCTTACATTTCTATATTTGTCTTCATCATATCCAACAATTTAATATGTTATTTACAAGTAGTACAATTAAGGAGGATTAGAGCAAAAAAATAAAACTAAAATTTGAGTGGGGTCATCGGCCGTCACTCAAAATAACATAGGTCTACCTATAAGTATGTTCTGTATCTTTGGATTATGATTTAAGAATTACTAAATCTAAGGTATCATTATCAGGGTTAACCGGCAAGTAATGGGCCCCAAAATTGTAGTTAATGTGTCATGATCATGATTGATGCATGTGTATCATTATTATAATAAAAATAGCCTAACAAACCTTTCTAAGTAACTTTCTCTCACAAACGTGTAATGTCTAAGTAGGCAAGTATTCACTGAGTATCCTATAGAGAGAATCTAGAGAATTGCTAGTTTAAAAAGAGTGTTCATCTAAAATTTTTATCCTTAATCCAGTTATAACATACCATTACACAAAGATTATTTCTCATATATATAAATCCACATTAAATTTCTTCACTGAGACAATGTGTGCAATCCTCTCACCAGCTTGATGTCTCCCGACCACTACAATCTAATACCTGTAAAAATAAAGAAAGCAATGAGGTGAGCTATAAATGTTCAGTAAGTAAACCAAAATAACTATGCTTTTACTCCGCTGTCCCCGTTTTTGCTATAGTGTTTCTAAATTTCTACTTGCTTTCTCTATTTATTCTCAGACGTACTACTTAGCAGTCTTCTATTTTTCTCAAATCTTTTTAAATCCTCCTAGTGTTGTGCTATTCTTTATCATTTTATTTCTCTTCTCTGCTAGATTATAACTTTCTGTTTCTTTCTCTACTCAACAAATCGCTAAGTTTCCTTACTATTTGTCATGTTTCTAATTTATGTTCTTTTCTAGCATGTATCTAATTTCTGTTCTTTTCTTGTATATCTCTAATTTCTTTTCTATTCTCATAGGCTTCTATTTTCTTTTCTTCTCTATTTTCATGGGCTTCTATTTTCTTTTCTTCTCTATTCTCATGGGTTTCTATTTTCTTTTCTTCTCTATTTTCATGGGCTTCTATTTTCTTTTCTTCTCTATTCTCATGGGTTTCTATTTTTTTTTTCTTCTCTATTCTCATGGGCTTCTATTTTCTTTTCTTGGCTAGTTAGACACGCAATAATAGAATAAACTGTTTAATCTATACATAAATGCATGAGATGCAATGCACATAAAATGTCTGATGCATATGCAAATGATCATGTTTGTATTCTTTCTGAAATTATTTTTCTTTCTTTTCGAAATTCTTTCTGTTTTCTATTTCTTATTCGATTTTTCTTTCTTTTTCGGAAATTCTTTCTGTATTCTGTTCTGATTTGACAATCGGACTAGGTTGAGGCATGGATTTGGAACCCTAGCCATGTGAGCGTATTATGAAATTCTTTCTGGGTACAGTCCTCATCCACTTGCACTTATGGCAGACTGTACAATTCTGTTTTCTATTCTGAGGCCGCTCATTGATGGCAGCATGCATATGGGAAGCTTCTGCATCTCTGTCGCCACTAGCTAACGCAGCGAATGCTCATAGGTTCCCCATCACAACAACTCTCTGAAAACATGCTCTGTAAATCTGCAAAATAACTAGCTAGACACTTTCCAATAATTTTAAAATTTCTGAAACATATGTTATGCTATGTCATCCATTTATATGTTGTCTATGCATGATCCCAAAATATATGTCTGACTCTGAAATGTATTCTATTAATTCTAAGACTTTTATTTCTATACTTTTCTGGAAAGCCCAAAGTTCTATTCTAATAACACGCTTAACTTAAACATTTTCTATTTTATTCTTTATTTCTGAATTCTATGCATCGTGTACACATATGCAATTCTATAATTTCTACATAATTCTTTAATTCTTTAATTCTATCATGCTATGTAAAATGTACACGTACACAAGTACATTATCTCTCACAAATTCTACTCTTCTATAATTCTATTAGTGAGATATTAAAACGGCACAATTCAACTAGGGAATAAATTCTACATTTTGGGCAATCTAATTTCTTCTGTAAAATGCTATGCATAACATAGGTATTAAGTCTACTAACTTACCTAATTATGCTACTAGATTTTCTCAAACTTATATGACACATAACCATGTCATTAAAGAACTCTCTAATATTTTTCTAATGTAACAAACATGCCTTGCATAACATTCTAAATATAAATCTTAATGCCATAAATTTGCATTCTCTTACATGACCATCAACTTCAATTGTTATACATGCCCTTCTTTCTTCTTTTCTTTTGGCTACATTGTATACATTAATCTATATTATCATATTAATCACTGTAAATTCAATCTAACATATGGCACAACATATATACTTTGGCTAAATTCTAATTTCTTTTTAACATTCTTAACTAAACTTTTGGCCAATACAAAATATTCTCAAGATCTCCTAGCAAATTCTATGGCTTGTAATATATAATAAGGCATGAAAACTATACTCATACCAATCAATTTCTAAAATGGTCATGTATTTAATATATAACCCAAACTTCTATTTCTTTGATGTTTCTTTGATATTTATACTTGGGAAAGCTTTTCTATTCTTTATACAATAAAAACCACTTATTACATATTGTTTATAACTAATCTCATAACAAGAAACAACAATATACTCATTTGGCCAAGCCATTCTTTGAATGATCTTTCTAATTTCAAGCATACAAGCTTAACAATTTATGGTGGCATATTGTAATATTCTAATATAATCACCCATCTTTTATTATTATCAATACTACACTATTGTAATAATTTAATATGCAATTCTTACCATCACTTTTCTAAAGTCATAAGTTTCAAAACTCATAATTCAATGATTAAATACAATATGTCATTCAAACTAATGCTAAAAGTTCAAGCAACTTGAACCATGCACTAAAGGTCATTCATTTCATTGAACTAACATGGCCAAGTGATAATCTAAATTTTGGCATAATAAAATGCACTCTTGAATACTAAAACTTATACTTGGTTAAACCAAACATAACATTTCAACTCCAATTCTTTCCTTTCTCAAACAATTTCTTCAATAAGATTTAACAAACTGATGCATGCATTTCTCTTTGAATTTTCATCAAACAATTCACATGTACATGCAAATACTTGGTTGGCCACACTTCCACATCTCTCCAAATCCACTAAAATTGGAGCAAAAACTCACCAAACTTAACTTCAAATCTGGCTGGATTCAACACTTCCAAATTCCAACATCAACTCATCAAAATTTCATCCAAAGTTTAACCAAAACATCACATCTACATAACTACTCATCTTGGCTAAACTTCTACACATTATTCTCCATCAAACAAGCATCTAAATAGCCAATACTTCTTATCATACATCATACACAAACACTCAAAAATCAACTTACACATATACTACTCAAATTGAAGCTTAGAATGGGTTTACTTACCATTTTCTTACAAGAATCCTTTTATTTGCTTCCTTTGCTCACTTTCCCCATTGATTCATGCTAAAACACATAAATTCATGAGAACTCATACTTATAAAACACAAATCACAAACTTTTGCTAAATTTTTTACCTCAGAAAGCTACAAAATGAACATATGTTCACTTAGGCATGAATTCTCATGTAATTCCCTTGGAAGACTTTGAAGAAATGGAAGAGAAACAGGGGAAGAAGGTGGCGTGCTCAAGGGATGAGAATGGCTAGGTTTTGTCAATTGAAGCCTTATAACTAATTATATATATATATATATATTCCCATTTTCCCTTGCACTTTTATGATAATTCCAATTATGTCATACGTGCATTTACCGATATACCCTCACTTTCAATGGATTTAACACATGTTCTTGGTCATTTTCACTCCCCGCACTTTCATCTAGTTGAGAGTGAAAAGACTATTGTACCTTTATTCTTTAATTTCTTTCTATTACTTTACAAACATGTATTTATCTCGGCATCACACCACGTGTATTTTCCATTATCTTTCTACTACACTATTCTCATCGCAGCACACTTAATACATTATATTTATCATACTTACCTTTCACTTGAACATGTGATTCTGTGTGAAATGACTATTTCACCCCTATTGAAACTTTTATGGAATTCCTCTATAAAGCTAGTTAAATATATTCACTATGACTATAAAATAATCCCTACCATATTTCTGAATGTGGGTATTACAAAACACGATGTGTCAGTTCGCAATTGATTAGTTTACAATTGGTTAAGCGGGACCAATTGTTGGACAGACGGGACCCATTACGAGATGACACGTCGAGTTTGTGAGAGAAATTAGTGAGAATCGTTTGTTAGCATAGTATTACCCATCATGATTAATATAGGTTGAGCCAACAATTATTTAACAAGTGAGTCGAACTCCAACCATTGTTCTTTTCACAAATTATACAACTATGAATTTACAAACTATTAAAGTAATGAATTTTTAATAATTAAATAACAAATATGATTGATAATAATAATTATACCAAATAATAATAATAATAATGATAATATTTTGATCTGAAGTCTAAATGTAACTAATTTTAGTAGATTAAAACGTTTTAGGTTTATTTATTTTTTAACTTAAAGTCTATCTATCAAATATAAGGAAAAAGCTAAAATATTTGGTTTTTATCTAAATTCAAAAACATCTTAATCAATAATTATTTTCTTTTGTCAGCAATACCCTTATTAGATTTATATAATTAAAAGTTTAACAAAACCCTTTGAATTATGTATATTTGGTCTTCTTTTATTTTTTTTAGTACTTTAAATATCACATTAAACAGTATAATAACATAATTATTTATAATTTATATGCATTTGGTTTTGTTTTAATTTTCATAAATTTGGTATATTATAAAATTATTTTATATTTAATAAGAACAAATGTATCAAAATACAATTTCTAAGATGTATACATATATAAAAACAAACGCACTAAATATTTATAATTAGACATTAAAAAACAGAAAACAAACATATCAATCAAAGTTGTATATTTAGATATATTCAACTTTACAAAAAAAACAAACACTAGCTAATTCACTTATATATCAAAAGTAAGATTTGCAATTATTTTTTTCATGATTTCAAAACAAAATCAATAAATTAATACTAATTTGATAGAAAATACAATAAAAAATGAATTAAAACTACCATTTATAGTAGTTACATGTGTGCTTTATTTAAATTGGTGTATAAAACAATTTCTTTTTAAGTGCAAATGGCCCCACTCAACCGAAAGTAGTATCTTGCTTATAAAATAGGCGTTGTTAATCTTACCCTATTACATATATAATTTTGTAACAATACTACACATATATCATTCTCATATAATATTTCTCATACAACATTAGGTGGCAAGAGATGATTGGGTGAAAGTTTAATTTTAACTTTAAATTAGTCAATCATATCTTCCTACATAATGTTGTATGAAAACTTTTGACAAGTTGAAGGATTTGAATAAAATAAAAAAATAAAATATTCTTAAAATAAAAAAATATTTAGATTTTTTTATAGAGAGTGCACTTTCTAGGAAAAGCACTTTTAAAGTGTAAACAAAACTTAAAGATATATCTATTCATAACTAGAATCCAGGGCTTGTTTGATATAAAATTTTAAAATAGTTTATTGTTTTTTAAAATAAGAGACAAAAAATCTTAGTTTGATATGCTTAAATTAAAAATATTAGGATCCAACTCAAAATTTTAAATTGCATTATAATTTCTAAAAATTATTTTCATATCACAAATCAAGCAGACAATTTTTTAAATTATGTTATTAGAATTTTCAAATTAATTATCTATTCATAGAACTAAAAGAAAAAATCATAATCGTGAATTTTCAAAATATGAGATAACTATTTTCCTTTTGAAAACCCCTATAATAAATAATAATAAAAAAATATTATACAAGATTAAAGAAATTAACTTATTATTTTCATACCCATAATACCCTTATAATAAATAAGGCATGTAATAACTACTTCTTACTCAAATACTCATAAAAATATACATAATAAAATACATGTATAATAACATAAGTAGTTGGGCCCAAGTTTTTCTTTTATTAAACATATACATTTTTTACACAAAATTAGTATCATAAACAAAAACTATCAAAAACTATGTAGACAGTATAGCCATTCCTCCTTGCGTGCCGACGTCCATCCGACCGTGTTCTCACCTAAATCCTGCAAAAACATAGAAAGACAACGGGGTGAGCACAAATAATACTCAGTAAGTAAACCCTCTAGTCATCTATCCCCATAGCTCTCTCTCTCTAAGTCTTTCCTTACAATTCTCATTTACTCTCTCTTTTATACTTCTCTCTGTTTTCTCTTTCTGTTTCTCTCTGTCTGTTTCTCTTTCTTAGAACTCTTTTCTACTAACTCTCTTTAGTAAGTCACGGCCCCATCTTATCGGGGGCACGGCTGGGACTCGCTCCCGCTCTCTGTGACTTCTACTCGTTCTTAGCCGATCGGACTCGATTATGCATGGATTCGGAACCCTTGGCCATGTAAGTATATAATCTCTCTCTCGAGTACTCTCAGGTATAGCCCTCATCCGCATGTACTCTCACGGGCTACACTACTTCTCTCTCTCATACTCATGCCGCTCTCATACTCATGCCGCTCTCTTAATGCGGCGTACATGCGGGAATACTCTACCCATTACTCACGGGTTCCCCATCGCACGACCTACACTATTCTCTTTTTCTCTCTTTTCTCTTACTAAAACTCACACTCAAAGTTCTCTACTCTTTTTCTACTCTTTCTCTAATGCATAATTGATGCATATAGATGATTCATGCTCATTAATGCACTCATGAAATGCACAAATGCAATGTTGCATCAAGATAGTCATTCTGCACATGTCACACTCAAGAAGGAATAACTTGAGTTATACATATTGGATTGCTACGATTTTGGTCTCTTTTTAAAGCTTAGAGACAGGGCTACAACTTTCATGTTTTAGTCTCAACCCAGTTCAATCTGTAAGATGTCCAAAAATCACTTATAAGGTCACGGATGTGACATAGTAGTTTTCACTTAGGCTTTTCACTTAGACATTTCATCAAACATAATGCATGCATACTTTAATTTTATTTTTGATACATATATACTTCTTTCTTTAACCATCCATTCATGGAGCAAAACTCCTCCACAATAAATCTAAACATGGCCAAGAAAAACACTTCAAATATTCTACTTAAATTCTTTCTAAATGTAACCAAACTTCACTTGGTTACCACAACTTCATTTCTACTTCTCATGGCTCAAATCTTCTCATCAAAAGCCATCAACTCATCAATAATATCATTCTCAACAATCAATCTCAAGCTCATAAACATAAGCTGCATATCAATCATTTGATGCTTGAACCTTAACTTAGGTTGGATTTACTTGCTTTATGGGTAATGGCTTCTCTAGCACTTCTCCTTCCCTTTTGTATCTCTTCTATCTACAACTTTAAACAATAACAACATAGACTTTAACAAATCATAAGCAAATTCTCATCTAAAGCAAGAATCCTTACCTTAGGATGCTTTAGATTAAATCTCTACTAAAACTACCCCAAAAATCCTTAGAAATTCTGGAAGATTGAGTGGAGGATTGAGAGAAATTAGGGAATGAGATGGCAGTGGAGATGGTGAGAATGAAGGGCTTTCAACACTTAAACCCTTTTTAGCTCAACTTACATACATCATTCCCATTTTGCCTTGCTCTTTCTTTTGGAAATTCCATCTATGTCCCTTAGTCAATTACAATAATGCTCTCATTTATTACATTCTCCATGAATTCTATTTCTTTTCACTTCCCAATTTTTTAACTAATTTAAGTGAAAAGACCATTTTACCCCTAATGAAAGTTTAAGGGATTTTCTTTACATTTCTCAAAATAACTTTAACAAAATTCACCAGCCAACCAACAAAAATAACATATGCAAGCTCAAATGAGAACAAATCAATAAATATTCAACAATGCAACAATAATTTAACTACATACCTCAAGTGGCGTTACAAGGCAGCATGATTTTGTTTATAGTAAGAAATGAAACATTTATTTCCTTCCCAAATAATATATATATATATATATATATAATACAACACACAAGAAAAAAAATATCTAGTCAACTAAAGAATAAAAAACCTTATGTCAACTAAAGAATGATAATATTAATAAATAATAAATAACATTTAGTTGTTTAATTTCTTCTATGAAGTATCTTTTAAGGCAATAAAAAAAAAAACAAAAAATATCATTAACCATATATATAATAATCTTTAAGGACACATTTATTGGACCCATTGTTTAAAGATTAAAATTTAGATAATATTATAAAACTAACACATTTTTTTAGTAATATAATTTTTATTAATATCATATATTGTAAACATGATATTCAATATTTAAGGGTTGTTATTATATTAAATGATACAAGGTAGAAAGCGTCTTTCACAATTAAGAAATAACTCGTAAGATGATTATCAAAATAAATGATAAATAATATAAAAGTGATGGAAAGTCTATTGTTAAACGATTATATACGAAAATTATATTAAATTTATTATACTATTGTTATTTACTAATTTTATTTAATAAAATGATATGACAATTGAACTACTTCACTTAAGACAAATCATCAAGTCAATTGCTATATTAATTAAAACATGGAAAAAATTTATTACAAATTTGTTGAAGTGATATTTGTTAGGTTTTATGCCCACCCCGAAGTTTTGGCTAAATGATTAGAAGTTTTGATAAATAGTTGATCGTTTTGGTACCGTAACATTTCTTGAATATAAAAGTGGTCAATCGTTTGATCAAAACTCTTAACTGTTTATTTAAAATGTCTTTTATAACTTTTATATTATTACATTTAACTGACAAAACCTTTGTTTGGGATTGTGAGGTTAGTTTCCTAAAATTGAAGGGTCCTCAAGGGTGAAAATGTAATTTAATATATAATAATATGGACTTAAAAATTGATGTAAGAATTGTTGGCAGGTTGAAAGAATATTAATAAAATATGTATTTATTGTTGTTTTCCAATGAGGGTACTTCAAGTGGACAACAACTTATGTATGGTTTAATTGATTTTGTTTGTCCATCCAAATATTAACATTGGAAATTTGAAATCTTTTTTTTTGAGGGAATTTCAAATTTTCAATATTAGCACTTGGACTAGTACTCATTGATTGATGCACATAATTTTATTTTTATAGAGGAATTGTTTTAGAAAAGTCAATATTTTATTCTCAAAATATGACTTGTGTCCTTATCCTATATGATTCAATTTCAACTTCTTTATTCTTTTTGTTCTGTACAAGTAATTTATTGTCATAAAATCCAAAATGATTTGATTAATAATATTCAATTTCATATCAATTCACAAGAATATTCGTTTTACATACTTATAATGTATAAATTTATCCTTCATCCTTTATGACAAATTTGATTTTAACTTGGGATCTTATAATTAGGGTAGACAAAAAAACCGTGAAAATGCTCCGAATCAAAAACCCGAATGGTTTGGTATAATACAAATTTTTATCACAAAAAAAAAAAAAAAAAAACGTTAAATTTGTTTTCTATGAACCATACTGTATGGTACAGTTTTTTATTTTTTGGCTTATTCAGAGCAAACAGTTTATTTTTTTGGTTCATTGATTTTTTTTAAACTGCCCTTGAAATTACCAAAAACCCATAAAAATATCATAAAAACCTCTACTAGAAAACTGATAAAACACGGTATGATATAATAAGAAATTTACACAGTATGGTTCAACCTTATCCACCCCTACTAATAACATAACACGTGTGCATTAATAAGTATATGTGTATGTCCTTGAATTAGTTAGTTAATCGCAATCTTGTATTTTGTTCATATCAGAAGAGAATTCAAATACATAAATATACATTTTATTTTACCACTGATAAATTTTAATTCTTATAAATATCTTGTCCTACACGTTGTTTTAAAACCCGGATCAGAGGACACCTGCTTCATTGCCCAGGTCACTAGTCAACCGGTCCAACTAGTTAGACCGACCAGTTGGACCAATGACATTAGCACTGCAAAAAAAAATAAAAAAATAAAAAAAAAATTTGAAAAATTTCAGATTTCCAATAACAGAATACCAACTTAATTACTACCCAATTCAAATTCATTAACAATCCCAACATGATTTAACTATAATCCAAAGTCTCCAAACATGATGTGTTCATCCATTACAAATTAAATGACAAAATACATAATAATCAATAACAAAATATTTGGTGCAAGTGTTTTTTATATACAAATTCAGTGACCAAATTATGCATAAATAAAGACAGTGGAAAAATATCTTTACAAAAGAGAGAGGCATCGTCTTCGTCGATTTTGAGCAAGAGAAGTTGTTAGGGCCAAAAATCGTCCTTGGCCCAAATAAGAAAATGGGCGCGACACTGAAGAAGAAGCCAAGCCCAATCCTGATATGACCCTACCGGGTTAGGCCCATTCTGTACAATGTGTAGCCGGCCCAGACCACGTGGGCACGAGCCTCCTAATCCCAGCCCATTTCCCAAGTCCATGGGTGAGTATAGAGCCCACGATCTCCTCAGAATACTTCCCATTCCTGATCACTTTCCTGCTCGAAGTTACTCTCCTAATCAGAATCACCTTCCTATTCGAACACTGGTAAGACAGCTTACCACGGCCCTAATTCTTCTAGGGTTTGCATTAGAGTCATACTAGGACTCCTACTTCTACCAGGATTGGGAGACCAAACAGTCACTATATAAGCAGAGGTCAGCCCTCTCACAGAGGACATTCAACCTTCACACCGAAAGCTCCGACTTGAGAGCTTCACATCATCGTCGTAGTCACAGTCCCCGACTAGACTTCCGGTAACCTTTTATTCCCTAGCCCTCACTATATTTGCCCTTCAGCCTTGCTGACTTGAGCGTCGGAGTGCCTACAGCAAACACCACACCGGTGTTTCCCGTTCGCTTCACGCGTGTGTTTCCTACGTGTGCAGGTACAGCGGATCGCTAGTGGCCTTAACCTCGCGGGATCAGACCCCCCCTTTTCGTACAGGTAGATTTTTACGTCTATAGAAGTGATGTTGTCGTTGATTCCAGCAAATGAGGGAGGCGTCATCGTCCGTCATCATCGAGCAAGGGAGAAGGGAGGTGTGTCGTCACCGAAATCTAGTGAGAGAGGTGCCGTCATCGTCGAGCAAGGGAGAAATCCAGCAAGGGAGGTGTTGTCGTCGTCAAGCAAGGGTCCAAGGGAGAGTGGAGTTGAGATTCAATTGAAAGATTGAATTGAGACTAAGTGCAGTTACTTTGAGAAATAAGTTGAAATTTTAGAGAGTTGAGAGATTGAAGAGAGTGGAGTCGCATGAAAAAGACTTAGATTTAGGGTTTTTTTCATTTAAACATTGATTTGGATTACCAAGTGATCCGGTTCGATCGAGAGGTTTGCACTATTCATCCGATTTAATAATGGGTTCAAACAGTTTTTTAATTAATAACGGGTTTTATATTGATTCGGACCGGACATACAATCGGGTCCTAGTCGAACCGGTTGGACCAACCGATCCGATACGACTTTTAAAACAAAGGTTCAAAAGAAACTTATTCATACTATTCTGATCAATTTTGAATAATTTTTTAACTGAAACAAATTATATAACCTCCCCCATTGTTTTTTTTTTTTTTTTTTTTTTTTTAATAGTAGATCATATCAATTTATTACAAAAACTGATGAACAAATATAGTGGGACTCATTGTAAATTTACCCGTAGCAACCGCCATTGGATGATTTGATAGTAAAAGAACAAACAAGAATATGAGTTTACATGATCTCCCGAATTTGAGTCCCCACAATCCTTAATAGGAATGACCATTGGAGCTTGTACTCGATCGGTAGTTTTAGAGTCGCAAAAGATTAGTTGAAATATGCATAAACTGACCCAAACACTCTCGGTCATAAAAAAAAAATTTACACGTAACTAAAATATCAATTTACCCCCTTCAACTTAAAGAGCAAACACATTGTATATTAATCTAGAAAATGTTTTGAGTTTTTCAGAAATGATACACAGATTAAACTAAAGTTAAAGTAAACCAAACTCACTACCGATGTTCAGGCTTATGAACAAAATTATTTCTTAAAAAATTTGTACAAGGAAGCAGATTGATGCACCTTTAGCTCTGTGGGTGTGATAATAAGCAAGCGCAAGGGAGCTTCGCTCTATGCTTCTGCAACAAGGAGATTTGATCCTATTTTGTAAATTTTGCTGCACATCAGGTGGAGTTCCGCACTTTTCAAGCAGACACGGGAGTTCTTTCTTCAGAAACGTTGGATGGCAACTGATCTTGAAAACCTAACATCTTGTTCACAGCAGCAACATATGCCTTGACACTAGAGACAACAACATCCATTCCTGCTCCTGTTCCACTGGAGATACCAAAAGAAGATAAAAAGAGTTAAAGAGGTATGAATCAGGAGGAATACACTAAGTAAGAGAGAGAAACAATATTACATCCAGTACCTGAATGTTCGCTGAACTGTTTCACCAGTTAGAGCATTAGTTGATGATGTGGGATTATTGTCTCCACGAATTAGAACACGAGTGGTGGCTATTGCATCAATGCCTTCAGTAACTGCAATCATTGAATACTCAAGAAGAGTCACTGGTTCCTGCAAGTATCAAGAGCTCATATTCATCATGACACGAATAAAGTTTAAAAGCAATACCTTGAATTCACTTTTTTTTTTTTTTTTTCCAGATAATATAGAGAGTACCTTAAAGAACTACTAACAGTCAGCTAGAAAGAATGCTAACACAGGTATCCTATGTTATAGGTTAGGTAGAAAACAAGATTGATGATGCCCAAAACTCAAATAAGACAAAAAATTTTTACTCATATCAAACCTTTACGATGAGATCAACAGCCTTGTAAGCGCTATCAACAGGCCCAGTTCCCACAGAACAAGCAACATGCTCTTTCCCATCAGCGCCAATGAGCTTAACAGTTGCTGTAGAAAGACCAAGGGTTCCACAAGTAACCTGTTTGTTGGTGCAAAATACAGAAACTTATGAAATTGCCTTGATTACAATCAACTCATAGACAGGGAAATGTAGAATAAAAACAATTCAATATGGAGAAAGGAGGGTGAAACAATAATAACAATTCAACTACTACTATTATTAAGGTTATTATCACCTACTTATCCACAGGTTAACATCACCAACACCCCATAAATATGAGAAATCCTGACTTAGCTCCCCTGAGATTTTGCAAAATATGCATTCATCTCCTCTGAGCTCCACAAACAGAAATTCTTAACAGAAAGTATGAGATGTTAACATTGGCCTTGAAGTTCAATCTATAAGTAATGTGTTACAGGACTAGCCTTACTATAATGTTTAATTACAAACAATTGTCTAACATGAAAAGTCACGCTACTGGACATATTTGATTGGCCATTGCAATGGTAAAATATTTTGCTTATTTATAGGCTGAGTTTCTTCTTCTCCTATGTACACTAGAAATTGTAAAAAGTAGTTGTAACCTACATTTCTAGGCATCAGGTCATTCAAACTATCAAGTACATATACAAATGCATGATTTAGTGAAGGCAATTGCATCTGTTGAACATGGACTAAGCTTTTATCGATAGAGGCTAAGGTGATGAAGAGACTGATGATGCCCAAGCCTATAAATCATTTGAATTTTCACAGCTGAAATTAAGAAATTGGTGTCACTTTAGAGTAGACAATACCAAAAGCTTCATTCCTTGTATAGTCTTAGCCTAAAAGGCATCCTTTGATTCCTCCACCTAAATATAACACATAACCTTACATCCATGATTAAAAACAAGTTAAATAAACACAACACAAATGACAAACGCAACATTTATTAACAAATATCATTAAGCACAAAACCTCACTTTGAAAACACAACACAATACAAGACCCTATATTAATAAATGAATAACAAGTTGAAGAACACACAAAAAGAGTTGAGAGGTGGTATTTTAACAAACACATAGATTGCAAATCAATAATATATGAACTTGCATCCAAAAGAAGGGGCACTTGGGTTTCCTCCACTTTGGCAGCTAGTGACAAACAAGTCACAGAAGCAAGTTGACCCATTCATGGTGTCTCTTTGGAACTTTAAGCTTGAAATGAATCTTTCAAAGTGGTTGATGGCAAGAAGGGCGGCCAAAGCATCAAATCCCATGGTGTGCCCACCACAACCCTTTAATGAGCCAACATTAGAAACCCATTTGAGATTAAGCACAAACATGAGTCTCATTTTTTTAGAGACCAAAGACGATAGCTCACTATATTCTTGAGAGAATTTGAGACTCCAAAGTCAATATTCTTTTTCCAAATTTTCAGAGAGTAATTACGCATGTACCCTTTATTTTTCAACCACTGCCGTTTGTTAACCGGGCTTAGTGAATGTTAATACTTAATTCATGTTTCATTAAACCTCATGGGAGGTTAGTATTCCTGTATGCATAGGGTATTGGTGATATAAACTCGAACCTAGGGGGAAGTTGGTGATAATAACCCTTGTTATCATTATCATTTCAAATTCTGTTATCTCCTTGATTTGTGCTTCCTTGATATGCTCAACAATCATTCCACATGTCCAGATCTTTTCTCTAATAATTGACTCAATAATAGGACCATCCAATTAAAAATACTTCTACAACAAAAATGCAATCAAATAGAATGAAGAAACAAGAAAGAAATTTACCTGCAGATCAAGAAGCTTCCACACAACTTCTGGCTGAAAAACTTCATCTGATACTAATGCTATTAAGTCTGCATCAGTAACTCTCTGAAACACCAGTAAAAAGAAATAACAGTAAGGAAAGTATTTACTTCAAGGAGAAAAAAAATTTGAAACAGGTTTGCATTTACATGCACAGCTTTGCAGAAATGGTCCACTTTCTTTATCACCCGGAAAAGATTATAAGGCTTCACTATACTGAGATGTCAAATGATGACTCTGTAATTCTGCTGATGTACTCTTTGAACACCCATATTGAAAATGACAAGGACACCATTCACCTAGGGAAAGCGGTTCACCGAAGCATTTGCCTCAGTAAATATATGACAGGGAAACTTGACAAGCATGAGTCTTAAACATATGCTGCTCCACTATAATTATTATAAAGCCTCAAAAAACACTCTTTTCTAGTTTTGTTATATAAAAGTTACTGTCTTAATCTTAACCAATTCTACAAACTAATAATTAAATTCTTACAGCCACCATCAAACACATTTGCATAAATAATATATCACAGACTCAATTATAAAAGAAAGCCACTCAGATATTATCATAAGTTCCTATGTCACCTTTTTTTGTTCAGCTACAGCTTTGAAACGCCAGAATATATTCCCAAGCTGCTGATCATTGAGTTCATAACCAAGCTGAAAAATCAGGAAGAAAAAAGTATTAATTCATAATCAGAAAGTAAAAGATGATTTAATCAACCTAACAAAAATCTAAATCATTGTTTACCTCTTTCAGCCGGTCCTTTAAAGCATGGCGTCCACTGTAGCACAAAAATTTTCAAATAAGAAAATAATTAAATGAGATATAAAAAAAGCTAACGCATAAAGAAGCTCAGAACAAGAAAATATCTATAATAACACCCAATTCAATAGAATACAAAACAAAGTACAACAGGCACAGAATCGAGAGATACAGTCTTATCTTCTCATACAAAAAGGTGGTTGATATCTCAAAACCCTTGACTGCACATTTATGAGAGCCCAAAACAACTAACAAAGAAGTGGAATTTAAATGCTAAAACAAGGAAAATCACTTTAGAACAATTCTTTGCCTTCTATTGAAGAATAAAAGGAATACATGTCACTATAATTTTGTAGAATTTTCCTTATGGGTGCAATTATGCCTCACCAAATTTAGAATTTTAAATCTAGTTTACCACAGTAAAAGTCGGAAGTAAAGTGTTCAGGCAAGAGTGACGAATATTTTCAGCTCTCTCAGGATTCTATATGGTTCGTCAAAGTAAAATGCCTATAGTCACTTCCTATACAGTTGCGCTACAGCCATGTGCAAACTACCATTTTCAAAAGTTTGTCAAACCTACATCCAGCCAATAGCAATTAATGATGGAAATACTAGTGATGGTTATATTTGCAAGTTCTTTTGATCAATAAAATTCTAAAAAATTGAAACATATTCTTCTTTTCAAACATGGACAAACTAAGGTATACATTTCAAGAATTGGAAGACAAATTACAACAGATATCTACAAGGCCAAAAGAAGAAATAAAATATTTGATGAGTTCAACATCCTACCTAAGCTTTCCAAGGACAATACCAGCTTCATTGGATCGTTCAAGTCCTATATCTTCAGGAGAGATAATTTCATATGTACCTTTGTGTTTCAGCATTCCATCCTACAAAAGAGGAAGAATTTTTAAGATACCTTACTTAGACCAAAAAAAAAAAAAAAAAAAACTACAAGCAGGAAATCAATTCAATACAATGCAACACTTTCACAAAGCACACTTGATTGGTTAAGAACTTCTGGGGTTGCTAACTAAATGAACAAACAGATGAAATGGAAGGACAAAAAAGGCACCACAGCAAGTTCCAATTTTCTAGCCTTTCAAATACCACCACACAAGATATAGGTGAAATTTATACTTGGACACGTTCAAAGACCAAGTGAATTAATAAGGTATAGGTGAAATTCATACTTGGACACGTTCAAAGACCAAGTGAATTAATAAGGGTGGGCCATGATGCAGAGCCTTTCAAAGCCTTTGGACACGTTCAAAGCCTTTCAAAGACCAAGTGAATTAATAACACACAGACACAATTGAGCCATGATGCAGAAGACAAATAAGGGTGGGCCATGAATAGAATAAGCCAGTAAGTACTACAAATTCTTTCATGTTGAAAGGTAAATAAACAAACCTGATGAATACCACTTTCATGAGCGAAAGCATTAGCTCCAACGATAGCTTTGTGTGGCTGCACATGCAACCCAGTATACTCTTCTACCTAAATTATCAAGCAAATAAGTAAGACATATCAATCAAAACAAATTCTATTAACAAGAAAATAGGTTAAAGTGTTTTGAAAAAAATACCATCTTGCTTGCCATAACAATGTGTCTAGTATTGATTCCAGTATAGAGACCTCCCAATACATGCTCACCACGACATTTAAGAGCCATTACCACCTACAGGATAGACATTAAAATAAGTAATTGAAGAAAAAACATAAAAAACAAATGAAAACAGCAATTAAGGAAGATAGAAAAACATAATAAAGAATATGTTTTAAATGCTAGTAAAATTAGCACATTTGAATGGCACAAAATTCAATCAAATTTACTCAGTTATCAAGAAAATGAAAACATTATTTCTCTAAAGGTCTCTCTCTCTCTCTCTCCCACCTCGACATCAAAAGTTCTGAAACAAATCTATCAGGTAAAAGAACAAACAGTATAAGAAGGTTTGACTGTTACCTTTTGGATGATGGATTCATAGATTGTGGCACACCACAATGAGTTAAATAAATTTTTTCTTTTATTTTTATAACGTCTAAAATAAATGCCAATGTTTTTCTAGGGGTGGGATAATCCGGTTAACCGAACCGGATTATCAAAACCGAAAACCGAACCGTTTTGGTTAAAAACCGAATGTAAACCGAACCAAATTTTTGGTTCGGTTACCGGTTAACCGGTTTTCAAATTATCCTTTAATCCTTAAAATTCTTCAATGTTTCATTTAAGTCCCTAAATTCAAATATTTATTATTTTATATATAACTTCATACTATGTTTCTCTTTTATTTTATATTATTGCTGTATTCTTTGTATGAAAAATACATTAAATTACTTATTTGCGGATACTGAATCCAGAATATGAAATAAAAACATAAAGAATTCAATTACACATTACTGAATAGTCAATATTCATTAATAAACTCAAATACATAACATAAAATTACAAAGTAAAAAAACTTAATATAACATAAATCATCTTCATCCCACGAAGTGTAGAGATTTCAATTTTCAGATTTGGAGGCGGAGAAAGACGAACTATGAAGAGAAATAGAGTGAGGAGTAAAAAAAAATTTTTTGCTTTTATATTTAGAGTAAAACCGGTTTGAAATTTTTTTCAAACCGAACCGGTTTTTTGAATTTCACAAACCAAAAACCAAACCGGTTTGTAGAAAAACCTAATTTTCGGTTCGGTTCAGTTTTCGGATTATTTATCCCACCCCTATGTTTTTCCTTTTACAACATTGCATAGAATTATCTATATATTCTTCTGCCACAAAATGAGACTATTATTAGTAATTGAAAAACAATCTGAGAAATTTTCAAATTTTTGTATGAACTAATACACTGACCTCCTCTAATGAAGCATTTCCGGCTCTCTCACCAATGCCATTAATTGTTACTTCCAGTTGTCTAGCACCTGCAAGTGCCCCCTGAATTTACATGACCCGAGATGTGAGTACAATTTTATCATGGTTCCCCATACATTAAGTACAATTAAAAACACGACATACAGCTATAGTGTTGGCAGTAGAAAGTCCAAGATCATTCTGGCAATGTGTTGAAATAATAACGTTTTCGATTCCAGGGGTATTGGCTTTTATGTCAGCAATCAATTGTCCAAATTCAGTAGGCACAGTTATACCAACAGTATCTGGTATGTTAAGTGTTGTTGCCCCGGCCTTAATAACTTCACCCAAGATCTCATACAAAAACTCCCTCTCAGATCTGGTAGAAGTGAAGAAAGAAAAAGTACCATCACTCTCAAAGAAAAGAAAATAACACATATATCATCAATTTCTACAGGAAGCTTTTTATTAATAGAAAGAACATTTTTTTTTTAGTTTCTTATCAGAGAAGAAGAGAAAAAACACAAAAGAAACAAGCTTTTGTTGAGTAATTAATGATGTCATAATATTATTATATTCCAGAAAACTACTAATCTTCATTTCTCTACTCAGCTGGCAACTTTGACTGAAATCATAATGTCCTTGCTTGAAAATTACTCCGTCTTATCTAACAATCCAAACCGCGCAACTTCCTTTCTACTTTAGAATATATTCTTTGACACCACAGTAAGCACAGAAAGAAGTCAGCATATTCAAACAACTAAAGGTTTTGGCTTGTAAATTACTTCGCCCTTTCTAAAAACCAAACCACAATCTTTCATACTACTTTAGAATATATTCTTGAACACCAAAATAAGCACAGAAAGAAATCAGTATATTCAAACAACTAAAGGTGCTAGCCATTACAAATACCAGAGAACAAATCACTAAATTCTCAATGAACTAAACAAATACAAAAATATCACTACTCACTTTAGAAAAATTAATAAAAAGAGAAACCATATTACATCAAGTATATTTCTGCATAATCACTATACTTATAGCCAAAATCAAAATCAGCCCAATTACATAATTCAAGAGATTCGTACCAAACTATCCGCTTTAATGACCCAAATATAACATAATTTTGAAAATTATATCACTAACATTCACCAAAAAAACACAAAATCATTCACCAACATACAATTCACAATCAGTAATTCAGATGATAAAGAACTAATCTACAGTTGTTTCAAGACAAGAGAATTAAAATGAAGATGAATCACAGGCTGAAATTGACTCAAAATATCAAATCCAAATTTCAAAACTTTATATTCAGTGAAGTGATAAAAATTCACTTATTGGGTGAAGTATAACTTACAATAAGAAGAGAGAGAAAAACAAAGAAAACGTGGCTTCACCCTCCTCTTAAAACCAAACCAAACATTAACAATCTTACCCGCCATCGCCCTCTTAAAAAAAAACTGCCTTTTGAAAACGGGTTTGATTCCCATTACTAAATTAGTGATAAGAAAAACAAAAAAAATTCCCAATTTTATATAATTTTTTTAACTTCAGAAAACTATTTTTAAGTACAAAAAAAACATTAAAAGAATCAGACCTTCCAGCATCTTCAGGACTAAACTCAACATCTTCACAACCCAAACTCCTCGCAAACTTAACCATACTTCTCGCAATTTCAATGACCTCTGCTTTGCTCTTCCTCAATTTATACTCCATATGAATGCCACTCGTCGCAATAAACGTATGAATCCTCGGTCGTTTCGCGTACTTCACGGCCTCCCACGCGGTCCTTATGTCCCTCTCATTACACCGCGACAGCCCGCAAATCACAGGAACATAGCCGTCCTCCGCGACGGCGTTCCCGACCTCCTTGGCGATCACCCTCACCGCTTCGAAGTCGTCCTTGGAGGCCGCCGGAAACCCCGCCTCGATGATGTCCACGCCCAATTTCGCCAGCTGGCGCGCGATGTCGAGCTTCTCTTTGGACGTGAGGCTGGCGCCGGGGGACTGCTCGCCGTCGCGGAGGGTGGTGTCGAAGATGCGGACGTAGTTGGGATTGGGGATGTGGTGGGGGATGTAAGGAGGGCGCGTGGAGTGGTTGAGGGAGCAGGAAATCGAGGTTTTGAAGAAGGGCTTGGGGGTGAAGTGAAAGAGAAGAGGAGAAGGATTTGAAGAAGAAAACACAGTTGATTTTGAGGAAAGGAAAGTGGGTTGGATGGTTGTGAAGAGAGTTGTCATTGCAGATGAAACCCTAAACCTTAGTGGAAGTGATGATGGAGGAGAAAGAAGAAGAAGAAGATGAGTGATGAGGTGAAGGTGGCGGCTGGTGGGTTTTTAAAGAGAGAGAGAGAAGGAGTCAGCAAGTGAGCTGTGAGAGTAAGTGTTCGTTTTCTGTTCTCTTTCTCTACATGCTTATCGGTGTGCTTCAGTTATTTTAAGAGAGAAATCTTACTAGCTCTACGTGACATGGTATAAAATGGATAAAAGGGTAAATATAATGGATATAACTTTATATACACTCTTTTATTTATTTTTTGTACAAAGATTTTTGTGTATTTCATTATATTTACCACGTTTTTATACAATCTCAACTTGATAATTAATGATTGATAAATTTACAATAGATTCTATTTGTTTCATAAACTATCACATCAAAATTATATAAAAAAATTGTAAATATAATTTTATTACTTTTTAAGATTGTACTATAACCAATTTACTTCAGGAGCTTTAGGCTTTAGCCACTTTTTTTTATTTATTTATGGAATTTATTGTACTTATGTGCTAAAATTCACAGATTGTTTAGTAAATGGTTACATGTCATGAAAATATATCAATGAATTTGAAACTAAATGGTACAGAAAGATTGACATGTATGACCCATTTAATAAATAAAAATAGATGGATCATTTGAGGTTGACACTTTTAATTCAACATGATTAAATAGGAAATTTATATCAATTGTTTATTTGATAGATAATACATGTTATCACAAAACATTCATATATTTTATAAATCTATCACCTATGCCCAGTTACAATGATGAAATTTCTACTATAAAATTTTATTTACATAAATATTTATTGAATTTTTTCATTTTAACACCTAAAACACAATGATTTTTGTTATTTAATCAAACCTCAAAACATACTGTCTTTAACTCAATAATTGATATTGATTTAATATGAAGTTGGCATAAAGAAGAAACCAATATATCTAAATTTCCTTTATTATCAAAGCAATTAAATAATTTAAATTATATGATAAAATAAATAGATAATGGGTCAAGTATTGCATCTCAAAACCAAAAGAAAAACAAAATTTTCTCACGATTACTCGCTCGCCAAACCCAAAATCATTAAGGAATTACAAGAAAGATTCAAACTCTTCTTCCTGTTCCTTAAGACGGTCCTCATAGGTTTACAAAACCCATCAATCTCGCCTTCATAATGTACACCATGTGGGAAATCTTGAATTGAGTACTACCTTCGCTTGTAACTGCAAAACCAATCATAAGTGAATCACAATCATATCAATGGCTACATCGAAAAACTCTGATGGAAGATTAATGCAAAAATGAAAGTTACAAGGACAACAGCAATTATGGACTTCCTCAGTTGTACTAACAGCAAGGAGATTAAAAGTTTACTGAGGAGAGATTACTACAATGAGGCACAACCTGGCCAGTGGATCTTGCTATTCTTAGCAGAAACAAAGATTAATCATTTACAAGGATGGTCATGGTGCTTGCCCATGAACATAATAGCAAGGCAAAAGAAAAAAGAGTTTAGAATGGGGGCTTAAAGTGCAATGTGACCATGCAAAGCAACTATTGGTTCAGAAGGGCAACACATGACATGAATTAACAAGATGAAATGACTAGAAAACGGGAACTGCAATAAAAAGCAGGTATTTGCTCACAAAGCATAGCAAAAGAATCAGACTATCCTCTTTATTCCTTTTTAGTTCAACTGGATGATGGAAATATAACCAAGGGCTCAAACACATTTACCAGAGGCCCCAAATTTAAACGTAACTGAGGATGCAATGAGAGTGATTGGTGGAAAGCATGTCAAGGTAGAGAAAAAAAGGTGTAGAACTGTAATGAAATTCTTATAGAACTCAAAAGAAGAAAAACAACATTTCGTACTTCATTTTTTTCCCTTCTGATTTGCTAGACTAATTAACTAAGAATTATTGGGAAAGTTGTGCTTTTCAAATCTCCATTTCAAGTTGGAAACTAATTCATGCAAGAAGCACAAATAAGGCACTGGGGAACTTAAACAAGGAAAAGAAATATGAGCTAATTCATACCGTGACTTGCTCTTAAAAGATTTCTTGGACTTTTTTCCTGTACTTCTCTTCTGTTTCTTCTCGCTCATGTCGCTCTGGAACAGATCCCGCATCTCTTCTGCTCTAGGTTGACTTTTTTGGGAATTCCGTTTTGTTTTCTTAGTGGCAACCTTTGAAATCTTGCCAGCATCTACTGCCTTCTTCTTAGCTTTCACAGCTTTTGCTCGTCTGTAAGCCAGATCAACTAAAGAGATTCCAGCCTCATCCTTCTTATCTTTTCCATTACCCTGCAGTTGTTATATATAAGTACCACACGACTTCAGAAATAAAATGACAACCTGCTGCCTCAAAATGAAAAAATAACAACAAAACATATGCAGTTTAATGATTTTGTAAGAACTTCAAAAAGATAACACATCAATAATCATGCATACACACAAATTACAGGAAGAAGCCCAAGGATAGCACATCTTTGTCCTCTACAAACTCACATGTGAACAAAAGGGGAATAAGAGAAAGGACAAGCGGAAGGGAACACCAGAGAAAGAAAGCGTCTCTAGGAGTTAGAAACAAAGGCATATTGATTATATGCATATCTAAAGCTTAAGGTTCATCCTCAATTTAGGGTCAGCTACAATCTTAAAACCCTCAATTCAATTTCAACACAGGTCTCAACACACAGAAGAATAAAAGATGCATACTTTTTTATCTTGATAATCATCCTCCAACATTTCTCTAGCTGCTTCCAGTTTACGACGCTTCTTTCGAGGCAAATTTTTCTGTTAAACAAATATAAAAATGAATATCACAACAACATTTCAAAAGTCGTTAATAAAAAAGATAATATAACTCAAACTCAGGATTGTAACCACCTCACGCTCTCGTTTCCTCTTTTCTTTCATTTTAATGTCTTCAGCCTGTTGGGCACTAATTACCTCCTTTCTAGAACCTTTTCCATTTTCAATAGATGCCTGTCAAAAAGGAATGTAAAGATCACACAGCAATTAAGAATAGTCCATTACCAAAAAAAGGGAGAAAGAAAGAAGAAAGAGTAACCTACTATCATGTTGAAAAGGTAAATTTTATTACCTCCCTTCAAATTCAAGAAAATGTCCCTTTGAGCCCCAAGATTTAAAAAATTAGCACCAATTCTTTGGCAACTTTATCTTTCTTTAAGTGTTTTCTATTACAGTTACATTTTTCAGGTTCATACTGTTAGAAGTTGAATTTGTCCCACATCGCCCCAATAGTGGGCTGTTATGATGTATATAAGTGATTGGGCTACCTCCTCCCTTGAGCTAGCTTTTGGGAGTAAGTTCTACCCAAGCTCACTTTGTCACATACCAAGGCTAAATTAGGCCAATATAAGTTTTTTGTAACTAAACACATAGGTAGGTAATGGGATGGTACTGTATACGAAAAAGAATAAATAATGCTATTAAAAAGAAAAAAGTGGTTGAAAATGAAATATAGTCTTCATTTCACTAGCATACAGGGAACGAGAAATAAAAACAGCTAAAGTTCTGCTTTCTTCTTATAATATAATAAAAGAATGTTACAATCATGTAGAATCAGGTAAGCTCCTTAATAGAACAGCCATCATTTTATCAGCAAGATATCATCTATAATAAACAACCTTCTACTATCAGCAGTCTCAGTCAAACCAGATTAGAAATATTACTTAAAAACAACCTAAAAGAATCCCATATAGACATGCTTGTCAGAGTTTCTGATCTGGTTCTATAAATTGCATCATCCCAAACAGTTAATATATATAAAGGCCAAAGATGAGTTGCAAGATTACCTTAGCTTCCTTTGCTGTAAGTTTTTTTTCCTTTTCTGTCACAAACCAAGTTCTTTTAGGGCGTGAAAAGATTTCTTCTTTGTGAGCAATCATATTTTCTGCCTGCATGTTTTATGGGAATGCATGAGATTTAAAAAAAAAAAGGAAAAGGAAACTTAAAGAACAAATTCATATTAACTTGTAACACTGAGTTCAAATTCACAATAAAAACATAGAATGCCGTGGCAATCCAATTAACTTGCTCTTGAAATGAGAACCACCTTTTTAAATCATACCATGGTCCAAAAATTGATTCAAAAAAGGGGAAAAGTACAAATTTATATTCCTCAAGATGTCAATGCACAAGTTGCATTGGAATAGAATAAAGTACCTTTGTTGCTTCCATTTCAGCTTTTCTCAGGGCCATCTCTTCCCTGTGGCATTTGAAGAACTATAAGTACAATAGAAAGATAAATAGTTTGTTAGAGAAAACATAGAAGTGAGTACAACAAAAACCTTTCTTCTTGAAGGATGGCAGACACTTGATCTTCCATCTGCTCAATTATTTGAGACCACTTGGTAATTGATTGCTCTGCAACAATGCGGCTCTTTAACTTTGAACCAACTCTCTTAGCCTAAAGTTGGAAATAACATTTGAAGAAAATTATGTTCAGAATTCTGTCATCTCCAAAAATAATATATTAAACATATAATGTCTCATAAGAAACGCCTCATTTATTCATATAAAGGAACTTCTTAAGAAAATTAAAACAGTTAAAGAAGAAAGAGTTAAGAACTATGAAAAACAAAGATTAATCTAGGTATTCTTTGATGTTAAAGTTCCAAATGATCATTCAGACCCATCTTCATTCTTTACAACTGTCTGAACTGTCAACAACAAATTAAGTCATTGGTTCATGCATACTTCTTAAATCAGAGTCCTACTTAGGGTCTGTGACTTCTATGAAGCCAAATCATAGTGCCCCTATTTCAGATCCTGATTAACTGTTTCAGCTTAATGTGCATCACAGCATAATTCATTGTAATTGTCATCAGTTAATCATACAGTTTTCACATAGTTCTCCATCGCTAGCTTCAGCCATGGCATTGGTTTGTTTTTTATCTGTTTAGGACATCTATAAATTAAAGTACTAATCCCTAGAAAGGAAAAGGTTAAAGGAAAACTTAAGGGTCTGTTTGATTTGTGGTTCAAAAATAATTTTCAAAACCTAAAATTAGATTAAAATTTTTGAGTTGTATTTTAATATTTGAAAATGTGTTTGATATAATATTTAAAAACTGTTTTTAGATTAAGAGCTATAGAAAACTGTGATATGATATTTTTATATTTGTTTTTGGATTGTATTTGAAACTGTTTTTGGAAAAAATTAGACTCATTTTTACCAAATGCATTTTCATTAGGTTTGTTGTATCCCTTGTTTTCAAAAACAAAAAACTGTTTTCAAATTCTATATCAAATGGGCCCCAAGCTTTTCAAACTTAATTAAAAATTAAGAGTTACTACAACTAAAAAAAAAAAAAATTTGAAGAAAAACAGAAAAGAAGAGAAATACCTATGAAGACTACCTTAGGGTACCTACATATGCTTGAAGGAAAGGCATACTAAAGTCAATCAGCTAAGATATAATCCACCTGCTCAGATGGGACTGCACTCCTATAAGGAAGATTAGAGTTGCAGGATTCCACAAAAAGCCAATGCTAAACCTCTTAGTTATGTAACGACCACATAAGTCAATTACAAAGGAGTTGAATTACAAACTGGCTTCTAATTTAGATGCTCAATAAAGTAATTTTGAATTTATTAAATGAAGAAATTCACAAGGCTGACATTACAAAAGCTAAATAGATGAACATCCTTAAAATATCAGAAGATCTATATACTAGATATAAGAAGACTAATAAAAGGATATTCAGGTCCGAAAATAAACAAGTTAGAATATATGACTTACAATGGCTTTTAAAAGGGATCGATCATTGTCTGCCAGAAATGTAACAGCATATCCTTCTCTGCCAGCTCTTGCTGTACGACCCACTCGATGAACATAGCTGCACCAAGAAATAAAAGCATAGGATTTACTAGAAAGAAAAATGTGAGTCTAGTTTAATTCAAAGAGTGCAAAAAACAGGGCTCAGTAACTTCAGTTTTGAAAGTGTTTTACATTGTTCATAAGACAAGGAAAATTAGGATATAAATGTCATTGAATAAATGCTGATGGTAGAAGTGGCAAGTAAATCGTCAACTAGCAACATAAAAGATAGCTCAGTGCCTACCTGGTAAGGTCTCGGGGACATGCGTAGTTAATAACTGTTTGCACACCAATTATGTCGAGCCCCTAAAAATGGTAGCAAAACTGAGTGTCAGATAAACAATACTAATCATCATTCCAGCTAACAAGAGTAAAATTGCCATTTTTGTCTGTTTCTTTATCAATTTTCATAACTGCGATGTGAAGGAGGGCATGGTACAAGGATAATGCCAATTTCACCTAAAACCCCCAACCAAATGATAACTGAAAGATTCAGAACAAGGAAAATAGAAAAACTGATGTTGAAGGGAAGCATGAGAAACTATAGAGTTGATTGAAAGAAAACACGTGGAACTGTGGGTGAAATTAGAAACACATGTAATAAATTTCAGAGTCTCTGCTTACACGAGCTGCCACATCAGTTGCAATCAAAAAATCAACTTGCTGCTTCCTAAAAAGTTCCAAAGCCTACAAATCAAATATGAGTTAGAATTGGATAATAAAGAAATATCACAAATTCAATAACAGCCAAAAAAATGAATTCTCCATTGAGATAACATTCTAGCACATAATATAGGAAAATAATGTCACAAGTTCAGTGAAGAAATTGAAAAAAATTACTAGTAATGATCTGATTTACTCACATCAAGACGCTGTGCCTGGGTAAGATTTCCATGAAGCTCAGCAGCTTTGAAGCCAGCCAATCCAAATAAAATCTTTAACCTATGTGCAGCCTGCTTAGTTCCACTGCCAGAGAAATTGAAATGTCACTACATATAACCGATATCCCCAGCAAGATCAACCAAAAATATGGAAAGCTAAAATCTAAATTTTGAAAGTTCTAAATCAAGTTTAACTGTAAAAGGATTTATGTTGCCATGTAGTCACCATAATTTCAAGAAGATAATAAGTCTAATTTCAAGAAGATAATAAGTTTATGTACTGAGAATCAAAACCTGAAGATGATCACTTTAGATGTGAAAGTCTTTGAGCACAATGAAAGAAGAACAGCTTCCTGATTTACTTCACGCATTCTGCGTATCCTAACCACCCTGCAGAATAGAAATCACAGAACTTGATCGGTTAAATAGAATTTATAAAAACTGCAACCAGAAGAAATTATTTATTTTCAAAAAATAACTTCTGCTTGCTAAAAACCTCTAAGCAGTACATGTTAATAAAATTTTAACATAATATAATAAGCAAAGAAATTAAAAACACTGCCAAAAGTCAAACAAATTACTCTTCAGTCAAAGTAGCTGGCCGTTTTGCAGATGGGTCTGCTGACAGGCGCAAGGGTCTAGTCAGAGAGAGCTTTATAAGCTCATCAACTTCTTCAGTCATTGTAGCCGAAAACAGCATAGTCTGTCTCCTTTTAGGGCATAGGCGAACCTGAAAATTACTTAAAATGATCAGAAAGGTCTCAATTAAATTATCAACATGTTTAAATATGAAAGGTTTAGCAATAATTTAAAGAAGCAATCAACATCTAGATTTTTCTGTCTACTCTGAGCCTCTAGCTACCTATTTTAGATTTTCCTAATCCATGTATTAACAGATGCCCTCCATAAAATGAGAAAAGATAAAGAGATATCACTAAAACATTAGTTACTTTTGTGATGGAAAAAGGACATTGACTTTATGCTTACCAACAGACACAAACCTAGAAGATTTAACATGTCAGAATAGGACTCATAAACAATTGCTGCTTATGTAATAAAAATATATTTGAGGAAAAAGTACCAGCTCATGAATTTCAGCATTAAATCCTAGCTCCAGAAGACGATCTGCCTCATCGAGGATTAAAACTGCAAGATCATCCAAATCCACAGACATTGAATTCCGTAAGTGATCTATCATACGTCCAGGAGTAGCCACAACAATATCTGGCATTGATCTCAATGCTGTCTCTTGCACCTAAAATTACAATGATATACATCGCAGCAATATAATTGATGAGAATAGATAACACTTCAAATATATATAATTACATGATTGAAAATTTTCAAAATAATTGAATGAATCATACAAGGACATTGCAAATGGCCAAAAAAAGCATCCCTTGCTCTTATTAAAACTAAGAAAATATTTCCACATTGTCCAATGAAAACAGAAATATTGCAAGTTTGCATGTATCTGGATTTTTTACGAAGAGACAGAAGAAAAATTAAAAGCAGAATAAGAAAGTCCAAGTCATTATATAAACTGACTGGAATTAAACAAGTAACAGAATCATGAGCCAAGTGCTTGCAAATTAGGAAATTGAAGAGATGACAAAGTAAGCACAAACCTTTGTTGAAAGCCCACCAACAACCAAGCAGCATCTGATATCAGTAAATTGAGCAAGTTTCTCTATCATACTGTGAACCCTATACAGAGACCAAAAACAAGTTTTTTTAAAGAAACAAAAATCTGATTAAAAATATAAAACAAGATAATTTTGAAATAAAATTTCAGAGTGTTCACTAACAGTAACATTCAATTGACAAGAACGAGATAATTTTGTGGGCTATCAGAGGAACAAAAACAGGTAAAACTTGGGTGATTACGGTATCTTAAGATCTGAAGACACCATTTTTGCAATTTCTATCAATTTTTTATGGTACAGTTTGTAGCATGATTAGGAAATGAACTCTAAAAATATGGTATAAGCAGAATTACACTTGGTAACTTTTGTAGCAAAAACTAAACTAAAAGGAGCAAGGAATTGAAATTAAATAAACACTCACTGTGCTGCCAACTCTCTCGTTGGAGTAAGAATTAGGACCCGTATAGCTGGAATACGTTTTGGACGAAACAACAACCTCTCTAATGTAGGTAAGGCGAAGGCAGCTGTCTGTATAAAATATATAAAAACTAAATTAAAGCACATTACCAATCAAATATCAAAAATTTGTGGATTAAGTAAACAGAGTACCTTCCCAGAACCAGTAACTGCACTCCCACAAATATCACGCCCAGTCAATGCTATAGGTATACATGCCGCCTACCCAAATATATAAATAAATAAAGATATGAATTTAGTAAATTTAACACTAGCATTCAATGAATTGATGATTAAGTTAGAGAAGACATAGTAGGTGCAACTTAAACCTGAATTGGTGTGGGTTTTGAGTAGCCCAATGCCTCACAAGCGCGAAGCAAAGGACGAGATAAATTGAGCTCCATGAACGAATTGGCATGAAATGACGTTCCTTCAGACGGTGCAAAAAAAGATTTCCTATCAGCAGCATTAGTGGTCTCATCATCTTCATCTTCCAGTCTATAATCCTCCTAAAGAAGGTAATCATATATTTCAATATCACAATCTTATTGTATGTAAAGAAGAGTTTTGGAAACCATTTAGAGCGCTTTTGAATGGTTAAAGGACTTCTGTATAATTTTTGTAGTGCTTTTCAAGAACTTAAAAACACTTCAAATGCTATTTAAAGATTCATTGAATAGTCGTTAACCTTTTTGAAAAAATAAGTAGTTTTCCGATTAAAAATAGTGCTTACAAGTGCTTCGTTAAAATTAACTCCATATGTGCTTTTCTATAAAGCACTTGTAAACAAATTTACTCAAATGCACTCCAAAAGTGCTTTCTAATAAAAAAATAAATATAAAAGAGCTCAAACTAGAATTTGCGAAAAATACAAAAGGTTATAAAATTGAAGCTGAGAGAGTTCAGTTACTTGTTTGTCAGGTTCAGAATCAGACTTATCCTCATCAACAGTGTTGGGAACGGGGACGGAACGCTGTTGAAGAGATTTGGAGATTTTGAAATCAATGGAAGTCGTGCTTCGACGTGCATGCTCTTCAGCTGCAGACTCAGAGTACAAAGCAAAGTCCCAAGGAGATTGCTTCTGCCGACTCGGCAGTTTCTCCTCTTCCTCGTCTCCTTCTCCATCTTCTTGTTGTTCCACTTCAGACTCCGACTCTTCAATTTCTTCATCACTCGGCGGTTCAAACATAAAACTTGAACCCATGATTCAATCACTGCAAGCTTTCTCTTCTATCTTCAACAAAACAAACAAATAGCACCAAATAAACAAATGGGTAAGTGTAATTACTAAATAAATAAAAAACCCGATGATAAACTTCAAATAAACCCTAATTTTTATTTTTTTACAAAACCCTAAACCCTTTTCTTCTTTTTTGCAGAAACTTACTTAAGGATAATAGAGCCTGGAGAGTCAGAAGTATTGAACCTGAGGAAAAACTTCAGATGAAGCACTATCTACTAACTAAAATTAAAAAATCAAAAATAAAATAAAATTATACCAAAAAAAAAGAAACACAGTCTACGGATTGAAGTAGGCAAAAAAAAAAAAAGATGAATAACACACTCTACATAATAAGAAACTTAAGCTTAAAATCGGCAGAACCTCAAATTTATAAAAAGGATTTAAAAAAAAAAACCTAAGAGAAAAGGATGGTGGTGGTGCGGCACCAAAACTGTGAGAGATGGAGCGTTTTGGTAGACAAAAAAAAAAAAACGAGGGAAACAAGTTTCAGTTGTGAAGGGTTAAATTTAAACCCGACCCGTTTAGGTGGATGGGTTGGCAGATATATTTGGGGGTGGACGGTCCGGATGCCCGGCCCAATATTCGGAACCGGAACCTGTATACCCTGCACTCTTTCCGAAAATTACAAAAAACCGCTACTATTCACATAAAATGGCAAATATACCCTATACATTCACAGAAGATTCACAATATACCTCCAACTATTTACAAATATATCATGTAATGTTCCCAAAATTAAAATTACTAATATTTAAATAACAAAAAATTGTCTAAGTCATAATTCATAAATTTGACACCAAACAACATAATATAAAAGTTGATACACAACATAAATTTGAATCATGCAAACAACATAACATTGCAAAATAAATCAAAACTAAACATCAATCCCAATTTTCAAGTTCGCATGTTTGATGCTGAAATTTGCAATAGATATTCCTCGTCAAATGCATTCATTTTTCAAAATAAATCACAGAAAATCAATTATATGCTAAAAACATTGAATAAAATTATTTAAACAGAAATTAACTAAATAAGAATATAAGAATTGATATAGTAAGTTACCTGACTCATAAAATTTTGCATCCTCCATGTCATTTTCAACATGAATTGGTGTAGGTGCACATATTAACCAATCTTGTGCATAAATTAAGGTTTCCACAACACAGAGAGTTAAACAACTTTGAAATTGATCAAGTACATGACTCGATGTACTAAAGCTAACTCGAAAGCAATTGTAAACACCAGAACAACAAAGACATCTCTTGCAATGCGCGAGGAACCTTAAATTTTGTTGTATTTATTTTTCACCAACCCAAGACATTCAATCACTTGTAATGGGTTTACACTCTCATTAAGGTACCATTCTAACTCTGTTTTGTTCATCATGTAATTCTTCTTCCAGTTCCATCATAAATGCTTGCTTGAGCGGTTAAGTCATTATCTCATCACAACTAGCACCATCAGTGTAATGACTCTTTCTAGTTAGTATACTTGGAAATATAATATGATAAATACTAAGCAATACAAATGAAAAGTAATGGGCCCAAAAATTTCTTTTCTTTTAAATATATATTCTTTACATAGCAAAAGTATCATGTACACAGCTCAAACAGTGGACAGTAGTGCCATTTCTCTCCACTCCTCGACGTCCATGACTACTCCTCACTTATTTCCTGCAAAAACATTTAGAACAACAGGGTGAACACTAATTGCTCAGTAAGTAAATCTACTACACTAATCTTCTATCTCCGTTGCTCAATCTTTGAATTCTTTCCTTACTCTACTCTTTTTCTTCTCTTCATTCTCTCTTTGTTCTTTCTCTTTTCCTTCCTATTTCTAGTTCTCACTGTCTTTTGTTCTAACTTTCTTTGTTCTTTCTTTCTAGTTCTTTATGTTCTTTCTTTCTTCTAGTGTCTCACTCCAATGAGGAATCATGGTATCATGCATGGATGAATGCAATGCACAAATGCATAGAGATGCATTCTCTATTTTCTTTCTATTTCTTATTCGTTTTTCTTTCTCTTTCCATATTTCTTCTTTCTTTCTTTCTTTCTTTTCTTTCTATTTTTTCTTTCTTCTTCTTCTTCTTCTTTTCTTTTCTTTCTTGCTTGCTTATTCTTTCTTATTCTATTCTTATTCTTGTTCTTTCTTATTCTTTGCCGATCAGACTCGGTTGATGTATAGATTTGGAACCCTACCATGTGAGTGAGTACAGTTCTCATTTACGTGCACTCTTACAGACTGTACAATTCTTTTCTTCTTAGGCCACTCATTTAAGGTGGCATGCATTTAGATATTTCTTCTAAGTACAGCCCTCATCCACATTCACTTTTATGGGCCGTACAAATCCTTCTTCTTATTCTTAGGCCACTCACTGAAGGCGGCGTGCATGTGGAATATTCTTCTTCTTGTCACCCACGGGTTCCCCATCGCAACAACTTTTTTTTTCTCTTCTTTAGCACTTTGCTTTCTTTCTCTTTGTTCTTTAGTGCTTTTCTTTCTTTCTCTTTATTCTTTAAGCTCTCATACATATGCATATTCTAAATGCAAATATTTAATGCAAGAATGCCATGTAGCATAAATAAGTTCTCTATCATCTACAAGCTCATATCAAGATCACAAATGAATACACTCATACATACACTTCTCTTGGACATTTCATCAAACATAATGCATGCATAATCAAATTCTAATTTGCTATACTTCTTCTTCTTTCTCATACCACCAATATTTGGAGTAAAACTCCCTTAGAACAATATTAAACTTGGCCAGGAAGACACTCCATAAATTATGCTCAAACTCTTCCATCAATTTCTATCAACACAACCAACCTCTCATGGTGGAAAACCAATCATGGATCATTCAAACTCAACACAATTCCACCACAAATCTCAAGCATATAAACCATATAAGAAAATCTCTACACTTTTATTGCTCAATCAAGGGTTAGGGTTGGATTTACTTACCTTGAACTTGAGTACTTTCACTAGAATCTCCCTCTCTTTGGTAGACTTCCACTTTCTCTACAATCCTAAGCATATAAATTATAAAAACTCAACACTTTATAATTAATCTCACATCTATTAACAAGAATTCTTACCTTAAGATACTTAGATTGAATCTCTACCAAAAATCCAACCAAAATCCTCCAATCTCCTTGGAAATTGATGAAAGAATTGAGAGAATTTGAGAGTGAAGGTGGCGTGTGGGGTGTAGAGAATGGTAAGGTTTGTGTGCTTGAACCCTTAATATCTCTATTATTATGCATACTTTCCCATTTTGCTCTTACACTTTCTTAGAAATCCATCTTTACCCTTTGATCAATTACAAAATATCCTCATCACCATTGCATTCTCTATAAAATTTCCTTACTTTTCACTCCCCACATTTTCAACTAATTAAGGGTAGAATGGTCACTTTGCCCTTAAGGAATTTCTCTAAGATCTTCTTAATAATTTCAGCCGCTCTTGTGCCCCGGCGAAGCTTTTTCTTCGCCTTGGTGAAGAATCCAAAGCATACATTGCCGCGCGAACTTTCTTCTTGGTCACGGTGAACGCCTCACTTGAAATACGTAGCCACTTTTTAAGGTATGGCCTAAAGGATTACTGATTGCCCCTAATGAGTTTGATATATTCATGTTGTTGGGTTGGCCTTTGGTTGGTTTATGTTTGGGTTTGGTTGAGGTGTACCATGGAATTGATCAAGACTTGGTAGATTTTGGATTTGCAGTCTTCGCCGGGGCGAGGGAGAAGCTTCGCCGCGGCGACGTTGGTTCTGTGTTGCGGTGTCAGTTCTGGACTGTTTCGCCGGGGCGACAAAAGTTCTTCGCCGCGGCGACGAGAAGGCAGAAAAGTTCATGAGGTTTCTAGAGAATTCTCCATAGGGGTAAAATGACCATTCTACCCCTATTAGCAGGAAAAGTGGGGAGTAATGCAATAAAATTTCATGGAGAATAGTGAAAAATGGGGGTGAGTTTGTAAAGAATTAAAGGATAAAGGTGGAAAGTTCAAGAAAGGTAAGGGCAAAATGGGAAAGAGTGGATATTTATGAGCTATAAGGGTTGAATTCTCTTAACCCATTCATTTTCACCCATTTCCACCGCCTCTCTCATCCCCATTCCTCTCTTTTCCTCACTCAATCTCCAAGGGATTTTTGGAGAGTTTTAAGTTGGAATTTGACAAAGAGTGATCCTAAGCAAGAAGAGGTAAGTCCCTATTCTAGAGATGAGTTTTATTTATGTAAGGGTTAAGTTCTTACAAGTTTATGCTTAGGAAATAAGGGAAAGTTATGATCCAACAAGACTAGAGAGCTTTAGTGGAGACTACTCAAGTATGAGGTAGTAATCACACTCAAGCTAAAGTTTAAGAAATTCTTAATTAGAGATTTTTTAGGCATGTATATATGATACTTGTTGAGAAATTGAGTAAGATATATGTCTACTTGTTGAGAAAGTGAGTTGAAAGAGTAATTAGTTATATTTGTTGGGTATTTCCTTTATGGGAAGTGTTTATGAGTAATAGTTTGAGATGAAGTTGGAGGAGATTGAGTAGATATTTTGGGAGTGTTCTTCTATGATAGGAACCATGCCCAAGAAGGGAGTTTCCTCCCATTTTGGATGGTTAAAAAGAGAAGGAGAGTTGTAGTTAGAGAAGAGTTTTTTGATGCACATGAGTTTCTTGATGAAATGCCTAAGTGAAACATGTTACCAACTGCCCTGTCACAGCCGTTACTTTCTAAGTGATTTTTGGGCATCTTACGGATTGAACTAGGCTGAGACCAAAACATCAAAGTTGTACCCTGTTTTTAAGCTTTAAAACGAACCAAAACCGTAGCAATCCGATATGTATAACAAAGTTATGCCCTTTTTAGTGTGACCTGTGCAGAATGACGATTTTGGAGCAACATTGCATTGGCATTTCAAAATGCATTAATGAGTATGAACCATTCATATGCATTAATTTTGCATTGAGAAGTAGCTTGAGAAAGTAGAGAACGTTAAGCATGAGCTACATTATGAGTACTAGCTTAAGATAGAGAATTTTGAGTATAAGCATACTATGAGTAATAGTTTGAGTGAGAAAGAGTAGAGAATGTTGAGAATAGCAACTATTAGAGTAAAGAGAATGAGAACACTCTGATAGTAAAGAAAGAGAGAAAAGTGCTACAGAAGAGAATATGGTAAGTTGGTGCGATGGGGAACCTGTGAGTGATGAGTAGAGTCACGAAGGGGGTGTTTTGTGATCCCAGCCGTGCCTCCGGTAAGATGAGGCCGTGACCGTCACTTAGAGTGGAACATGAGGTTCCACTGTGCCTCCGGTAAGAAGGTGTCGGACATTTGAGAGAGATAGAGAGAAATCATGTACACTCACATGCCAAAGGTTCCGAATCCATGCATGACTAAATCCGATCGGTAGATAATGAGCGGAAGTCAAGTAGAGTGGTAGCGCCAGCCGTGCCTCCGGTCAGATGATGTTGTACATTCCAATGAGTGAGAATGAGAAAGAAAAGAATAGAAAGACAGAGATGAGAAAAGCTAAGAGTTAAGCTGTATTATGAGTACTAGCTTGGTATGAGTACTACTTGAGAAAGAGATGTGCAACATGAAAAGAATAAGAAGAGATAAGAGCATAGAGTAGGTTATGTGATGGGGAACCCGTGAGTAATGGGTAGAGTATTCCCGCATGTACGCCGCATTGAAGAGCGGCATGAGTTGAGAAAGAGAAGTGGTGTAGCCCGTGAGAGTGCATACAGATGAGGGCTATACCGAGTCTCGAGAGAGATTATACACTCACATGGCCAAGGGTTCCGAATCCATGCATAACCAAGTCCGATCGACTAGAATGAGTAGAAGTCACGTAGAGCGGGAGCGAGTCCGCCGTGCCTCCGGTAAGATGAGGCCGTGATTACTAAAGAGTTAACAGAAAAGAATTATGAGAAAGAGAAACAGAAATGAGAATGAGATAATAGAAGATTAAAGATGAGAAAGCTTGAGAAGAATGAGATAGAAAGAGAGAGGAGTATGAGAAAGAATGCGGAAGTGAGCTAATAAGATAGAGTAAGAAGAAACATGCAGTTCTTTTGTATTAATTGCATGAGAGCTATAGAGGCGAGAACCATGATTTTCCTTCATGGTGAGTATGATGAGAATAAGAGAGACCATGATTATCCTTCATGGTAGTAAGAATAAGAGAAAAGAACAGAGAGAAAGAAAGAACAAAAAAAGAGAGCAGAACAGAGTTAAAGGAGAATAACAGTATTAGAAAAGAGGAAAACGTAAGAAATAGAAATAGAAGAATATTAGAGTAAGGAAAGAACCAAGAGTGAGTTACGAGACGTTAGTAAGGATTTACTTACTGAGCATTGTTGTGCTCACCCCGTTGTTCTTCTCTTTTTTGCAGGAAATAGGAGCAGCGGTCGGATGGACGTCGAGGAGCGAAGAGTATTGGCACCACTGTCCACCAGCTATGATATTTTGTATTAATTAGAAAGTTTTTAAATACATAGTCTTTTGTATTTGTAAGAATTATATTTTATGAGTAAAGAAAAATTTGAGCCCACTATTTTCCATACGCTACATATATCTATAATTTACATAGTATGTATTATAAGATAGTACTAAAGAGGTGTTACACGCGCGAAGCCTATAAATCTTAAACTCGATTTGGGCAGAGAGTTTGTTTTCGCGGCGACCAACTTCCTTGGCCGCGACGAAGTCTGCACTTCCCAAAATCTTCAATCTTTCCACCTTAAAATCAACAAAACTAAGGGCAAACAAACATAATAAGTTGTGCACCTCAATGTGGGCATTACATCAGCAAAGATTGATCAACTTTCATGGACCGAAGAACTAGAACTTGACTTTCTACTTAAAAAAAGTTGGTCTAACATTCATACAATTGCTGTAACACATCTTTCAAGTTTTCAAACATAATCTTAGCTTTTTGCAAGTCATTGGTAAAATCCTTTATGGGCAAGGCTCAATATTCAACTTATACCGAGGACTATACCTCTATAGTCAACACCATCACGTTGGTTTTATCAATACTCACATAATACTTGTCAAATTTTCTCTCTCATTTTCTTATACATGTTATGAAGGCAAGCATTAGAGTCTTTCTCCCATTGATTCAAAGAAGTGACAATGCCAACTATTTCATGAAAATAACTATTAGAGACACATATTTCAACCCCGACATCCTTTTTGTAGCTTCACGAATTTTTTTAGGAATTTTGCAAACACAGTAGCTTTTTTCCCAATCCTCAACTGAAGGATTTTCATATGACAAATCATACTATGTTGGGGTCCTCATCTTTCAACCTTGTAAAGCTTTCTTGAATCTTATTGCAACATCTAACATGAATAAATGGAGTTCCATCTATTAGAAACATCAAGACACACAACACTTTTATATGATATCCTTTCTTCTTTCACACATTTTTCGAATGCGTGAGCTCTGCGAGAGAACTGCTCACATACTAACCAATACAAATTCGGCTAATAGAATCATTTACCTCATAAGACCATCATCAAAATCAAATTCAAAATATGGGCAATACATCTCAATAAAATATCCCCATTCATAATTGAGGCATTCTTACCCCTAATCTCTCCTTCAAGTATTGGATTGCCACATCATTAGTGCTAGTATTTATTCCCTGTTATAGTGGACCGAAAAAAAAAAAAAAAAAAAACCATATTTAAGATGCACTTCTCTACCTCTTTCCCAATATCTTTGCCCTTGTGGCTATAATGGTCACAAAATTTAGAATTCTTTTATGTAAAAACCAATTCTCATCAATAAAGTGAGCAGTGAGACATAAATAGCTAAGATTTTGACATAAGTCCATATGATAGCAACGCGAGCATAGCCTTCAAAGAAAACAATATTTTTCAACAATGCCTCTCAGAGTTGAAACTTTATACAATCTCTATCCATCATAAAACGTGAAATATGTTCCATAAAGTTGCGATGATAGTCATAATTCTAAACCTGGTCTTTACCATTGAAAAATGTTGTTCATCAACATTATCATTTTAGCAAGCATAGACCTAGAATACTCTTGATTAATCTCCAAGTGCTAAGAGGACTACTATCCCCTACTCCTCATTTGTCGTTGGTCTTGAAAGATGGAGAAGTGTATGAGTTTTATTTATATTTTTGTTAGAGTAGGTGTCCTAGAGTCAATCTTATTTTGTAAACTGACTCTTTGTAATCATGTTTTATTATCAATAAAAGCATCTATTATATCATGTGATGTGATTATATTCGTATAAGAAAATGATATATGTCTTTAGGATGTTGTAGGGCCAAAAATCGTCCTTGGCCCAAATAGGGAAACAGGACCACTAGTGAAGAAAGACCAGGCCAGTGCTACAGAGGCCCAAGCCAGATTAGTCCTATTTCGACATGAGGGTACCCCCAAACCACGTGGGCACAAGCTTCTCAAACCTGGCCCATGTCCTAGTCCGTGGACAAATCCAGAGCCCCACAACCCCCTCAGATACTTTCCTACTCCTGATCGATCTCCCATTCAAGGTCACTTTCCTATTCCTGATCACTTTCCTACTCGGAGTTACTCTCCTAATCAGAACACCTCCTATACGACACTGGTAAGACAGCTTACCACAACCCTAATTCTTCTAGGGTTTGCATCAGAGTCGTACTAGACTCCTACTTCTACCAAGATTGGGAGACCAGACGACCACTATATAAACAGAGGCCAGCCCTCTCACAAGGGACATCGACATTACACCCCTCACACCCGAGACTCTTCACTCGAGAGTTTCACTATTTCACCGTAGTCACAGTCCCCGACTAACTTCCGGTATCCTTATTCCTTAGCCCTCACTAATTACCCCTTTCAGTCTTGCTGACTTGAGCGTCGGAGTGCCTACGGCAAACACCACCCCTGGTTTCCGTTCGCTTCACGCGTGTGTTTCTTACGTGTGCAGGTGCAGCGATCGCTAGTGGCTTGACCTCACGGATCAGACCCCCCTTTTCATACAGTAGATTTTTACGTTTACAGTTTGGCGCCCACGTGGGGCCTCTAGCAATCATTCGGCGTGACGAACCCTGCTACGTGGAGGAATATCCCATGGCAGACAATCCTGAGGACGTTACTCAGCATCGAGGCCAGACTGGAGGCTTGACCGCTCTCATGCAACAGAACTTAGACAAGGTGGCCGCACTGGAAGCCGAAAACCATCCATCGGGTCGAGAACCAGTCGCTGAAGAGAAAGTAAGTCGATTCTATAACTCGAATTTCTCCCCGGCCAAGCACCCCCCAACCGATTCCGCACCATTATCCCCTCCATGCAACCCCTCTCCACACCAGAGCACCAACCCTCGGATTCTGGTAAAGGGCCGCGTCCGCTCGACGCATTGGCGGCCGACTCACTCCTTCTGACTGACGGAGATAAGGACATAACGGCGCGCGGCCCAGTCGACCCATCCCAGCCTCATGATCAAAACGATCTAACAATAGAGAATCCTAAGGATCATCCCATCTCCACCATGCCACTCCCCCTCCAGTCAACTCAAACACACACCCCCTCCGGCCTAGCTCATCCTCCGGGTGAACGGCCAAACCAAACCAACTCCGCTCTTGAACTCATCCATCCTAAAAGACCGAACGACTACAACACCTCCCCTGACCATCCATGTCGGGAAGAACAACAGTGACAATGGGAGTCATCCAGCCAGAAGGGGAAACGAAGACATATGCTACCAAGGAATGCACGACGGACTGATCCGTCAGTCTACCCCCGGGGATGACTCCACGAGGCGTACCAGACCCGGTAGACGGGATGACCCGATAGCATTTCCTTCCCCCGTAGAACAGTTATTGGCTAAAAGACTGGCCGACGTCGAGGCAGTAATGAGCTATCCCAGGAATGCCAATCCCAACCAAGAAAACAAACCGAATTGTTACGCGGAGATCACCTTTTGCGGACGAGATCGCCTTGGCTGACATGCCCCAAAAATTCAGTATCCCCAACAGAACCATACGACGGTAACCCGACCCGGACGACCACTAGCCTCGTACAAACAGCGATGTTTACTGTTTTAATACCCCAACCGCTCAGAGAAGCCTGTATGTGCAAAAGTTTCGGTTCTAGTTTGTCTGGTCCGGCGCTCCATGGTACACGAATCTCCCGACGGATCCATCGATTCGTTCGCTCAGCTTACTACACTTTCGTAGAACATTCGCCACAGCAAGAAGCTAGAGAAGCTGTCGGCCGACTTGTACCGAATATACCAACGGAAGGGGAACCATTGAGAGAGTACGTTAGCAGGTTCAACAAGGAGAATCTCTATTCATTCTTGTAACCCGAGACGGCTGTGGACGCTTTCAGGAAAGGCCTCCTTCCAGACGGGGAACTATAACAGGAGCTCACGAAGCTAGGCTGCACTACCATGGAAGACGCTCTGGCCCGAGCCGTGATCCAAATAAGTGGGAGGAAGATGAGATGAACCGAGCCGCCCATTCCAGATACGACCTAGCGAACGACAGGAAACCAAACCTAGACCGGCAGAGCACCGCTACCAACCCCCCTCAACAATATGAGACAAGCCAGGAGACCATATGACCGCCAACCCTCGAGACACAATAACAGGCAATCGGGATCGAATCAATTCAAAATACCAGAATATAGTCTCAGCATCGAACGACCCAGGTCGTACGATATGAAAGGTATGGGATCCGCTGTCAAGTGCCTGGTAAGCTCAATCCCGACAAGGAGAGACACAACCAAGTGGTGCGAGTTCCACAACGACCATGGGCATAATACCGCGGACTGCATCGCCTTGCGGCTCGAGGTTGCCGCACTCCTAAAGAGAGGACACCTCCGTGACCTGCTCACCGCACAAAGGAAGAACACGTTAGCCAGAAACTCCAAAACACAGTCGCCCCCTCCGCGAGAACCGACACCTAAGGTTTCTGCTCGCTCATCTCCGGAGGATCAGATATCAGTGGGGGTGAGTTACTCTCGTCGGCCAACGTACGCTAGAACTAACCGCCTGAAGTACAGTCTGTTCACCGGTCTCGAGGGCATACTCCCATCAAGTGATTCAGTTCGAGTGACGAGCCGATCACCCTGGTTGCCCCTCACCACGATGCTTTAGTCCTCTCCCTGCAAATAGCCAACATCCTAGTGAAAAGGGTGTTCGTAGATGGAGGTTCGTCAGCAAATATCCTGTTCCTTGAAGCGTAAAAGACTGGGACTGAAAGAAGCAAATATCAACAACGACGACATTGCTGTCGATTCAGCTCGGAGAAGTACACAATCGGGGAGATCACCCTCTATCTATGCTGGCGGAGTGAACAAACAGACAGTTCCTAGTGATCGACTGCCCATCCCCCTACAACGTCATTCTGGGCCGTCCCTGGAATCATGACATGCGGGCATTGCCATCGACCTTCCATCAGCCGATCAGGTTCCCGACCAGTGGGATACGGGAGATCAAGGGCGACCCTAAAGCTTCTCGGGATTGCTACAAGACGCTTTCAAAGGCAAGGGAAACTCCTCATAGCAATTACAGTCTCGTCCGACCTCCGAACCGAGCCCGATCAACCGATAATGGAGGAGCTATGGGTGCAGATACATCCGGATACCCAGAGAGAAAAACAAACATAGGCTCCCGCCTCGACCCCGAGACAAGAGAGAGGCTGATAGACTTTCTAAACAAGAATGAAGACTGTTTCCCTGGTCCCATGCCGACATGACCGGGATCAACCCGATGTGATGGTCCACCAACTCAAGGTAGATCCAGATCACCCACCAGTCAAGCAGAAAAGAGAAAATTCGCAGTTGAACGAACCAGATCATCAATGAGAGATCGAAAACTCCTAAACAACGCGCATGATCAGAGAAGTCCACTACCCCGAATGGCTGGCAAACGTCGTAGTCGTAAAGAAGAAAACGGGAAGTGGGAAGTCTGCATCGACTTCACGGACTTAACCAAAGCCTGCCCCAAAGATTCTTTCCCCCTCCCACATATTGACATGATGTAGATGCGACCGCAGGGCACGAACTCCTCAGTTTCATGGACGCCTCTCGGATTCAATCAGATTCTAATGCATGCGGACGACCAGGAGAAGACAGCTTTCATCACCGAGAGGGAACCTATTGTTACAGTAATGCCGTTTGACTGAAAAACGCCGGCCACCTACAACGTCTGGTCAATAGAATGTTCTCTGACCACTTAGGGAAAGACCATGGAAGTTGTACATCGACGACATGCTCGTCAAATCCCTGATTGCTGAACAACACCTTGACCACCTTAGCCAGGCATTCGCCATTCTCCGGAAGTACAACATGAAACTGAACCCAGAAAAGTGCTCATTCGGCGTCTCGTCAGGTAAATTCTTAGGCTATATGGTTACTCAGAGAGGAATAGAAGCAAACCCGACCAGATCAGAGCGTTCTCAGCATACCATCCCCACTTGCGTCAGAGACGTCCAGCGTCTTGCAGGGCGAGTGGCCCCTCTGAGCCGTTTCATCTCCAGGTCCGCTGACAAGTGCCACTTCTTCTTCCACCCCCTCAAAAAATCCAACAGGTTCGTTGACCCCCTCATGCAAGAAGCCCTACAACAGCTGAAAAGGTATTTGACTAAAACCCCCGCTGCGTCCCAACCCACGAACGGGGGAAGCTCTATTCTTACCTAGCGGTCTCAGAGACGGCCGTATCGCAGTCCTAGTCCGAGAAGAAGACGAAAGCAGTCACCATTCTACTACATTAGCAAATCGCTCCTCGCCGCAGAAACTCGGTACAGCCAACTGGAAAAGCTTGCCCTTGCCCTCATCCATGCATCCAGGAAGCTCAGACCGTACTCCCAATGCCATCCTATAGTTGTGATCACCTCATTCCCGCTCAAGAAATATTGCACAAGCCAGAGCTGTTAGGCCGACTCATGCAATGGACAGTAGAGCTCAGCGAGTACGACGTGTCATACCAACCACGCACCGCCGTCAAGTCCCAAGCATTAGCAGATTTCATTGCCGACTTCCACCAAGCGAAACCGCCCAGGCCGAAAAAGAATTACTATGCATGAACGGCGCACCACCTTCAAAGTGGACTCTCCTAGTAGACGGATCCATAATGTCAATGGAAGCGGACTCGGAATAGTACTGATCACACCAGAGGAGACATCATCCAGCGAGCAGTCCGTTGTGGGTTCAAATGCACGAATAACGAGGCCGAATAGAAACCCTCTTAGCTGGACTTAACTTGGCCAGAGATATCGGCGCCAAGAGACTAGAAGTGAAGTCAGACTCCCACTCGTGCAATCAACTACAAGGTACGTACCAAGCCGTGACTCAAAATGACATCCTACCTAAGCATGGTCAGAAGTTGCAGACCAAATTCGAAGGTTTCTCGATGTACAGATCCCAGAACCGAGAACATCATGCCGACCCCTCGCCACCTGGGCTCAGCACTTCCATGTTCCTCTGAGTCATCCATCCCCCTCCTATTCTTGCAGTGGCCAGCTAACTGGAAAGAACCACCACCCGACAAGTCTGCTAGAGAAGCCATGGGCATTGAGCAAACCGACTGTTGGATGAATCCGATAGTGAAGTACCGGAAGACATGAGCTCCCAGCTGACAAGAACGAAGCCGCCCGATTGAAAGCAAAAGCCGCCAGATTCACCCTACATACGGTCACTCCTCAGAAAGTCGTTCTCGGGTCCCTACCTCAATGCATAAGCCCAGAAGAGGCCCAAACTGTCATTCCAGAACTCCATGAAAGGCGAATGCGGTAACCACGCAGGGGGACGCAGTCTTGCTCACCGGTGTCACCGCGGGTTACTACTGGCCGACTATTTGTACCGACTCGATCGCTTACGCAAAAAGATGCGATACTTGTCAAAGTTTGCCCACGTCTCACACCTCCCACCAGAACGACTCCACTCCATTCTGACACCATGGCCATTCATGAAGTGGGGAATGGACATCGTGGGAAAGTTACCTACTGCACCAGGGCAACTTCTTCATGTTGGCAGTGACAGACTACTTCACCAAGTGATCGAAGCTGAGGCATTGGCCCAAGTCAGAGACCGAGAAGTCAAAGCTTTCATCTGGAAAAACGTGATCTGCCGGTTCGGAATACCAAAAGATTGTCACCAACAATGGGTCCCAGTTCATTAGGTCTCGTCTTCAGGATTTCTGACACCGTGGGAATAAAGTTAAGCTTCTCGACACCCCCGCACCCCCAGTCTAACGGCCAGGCCGAGTCGTCAAAGACAATCATGCAGACACTAAAGAAGCGATTACAGAAAGCTAAGGGCGCATGGGGGCGACGAACTACCCGAGTCCTCTGGTCATATCGAACCACGGCCGATCATCACTGGCGAAACACCGTTCTCCCTAACAATAGGTTCAGAAGCAGTCATCCCAGCCGAAATTATCAGTTCCATCCACCAGGCTCCAGTGGGCGGATGAGAATTCAAATAGCCAAACCCTTTGCCAGAACCTTGACACTGTGGACGAACTACAGAAACAAGCAAGTATCCGCAACGCAGCCTACCAGCACAAGCCGCCCGTCACTACACCCCGCAGCGTAAGGATCCGCACTTCAGGATAGGCGACTGGTTCCTTCGTAAAGTATTCCAAAACACCAAGGAGATCACTCTGGCAAACTCGGACCCACCTGGGAAGGCCCCTACAAGATAATCAAAGAAGCATGGAAGGCCTTACAAACTCCAGACCCCCGAGGCAAAGACATCAACACAGTTGGAATGCCGTCCACCTCAAACGTTACACTCGTAGGTGAACCCCGTTCAATCGGGAATTTTGTTTCCATTGCTTTTTTCATTGTTAATAAAAAGGATGAGTGGGCCTGTCCCCCCTCCTCTCAGACAGTCGGCCTCATGGCCAGATACTCATGAATTACTATTCAGTAACTCTCATCTTCGAACACCTTCAATCGGCCATGCCCGATGTACGTACGAACACCTTCAAATCCCTGGCCCGATGTACGCCGAACACCTTCAATCGCCCTGCCCGATGACATACGAACACCTTCAAATCGCCATGCCCGATGTACGTACTACACTTCAATCGGTCATGTCCGATGTACGACGAACACCTTCAATCGTCCCTGCCCGATAGACATACGAACACCTTCAAGTCGCCATGCCGACGCATGCAACACCTCCAATGGCCCACGCCCGACGCGACACGAACCCCTTCAATCGGCCATGCCCGATGTACGTACACCTTCAAATCAGTCATGACCGTGTACGTACGAACACCTTTCAATCGCCCTCCCGATAGACATACGAACACCTTCAATCGGTCATGCCCGACGCCCGTACGAACACCTTCAAATCGCCATGTCCGATGTCACGTACGAACACCTCCCAGTCGACCCGACGATGAACTGCTCCCGCTCGAATCCGCCCCATCCGACTCGCGAGAACACCGTAAGATCGGCCCACAATCCAAGGCTTGGCACCTTGGTCCGCTCCATCCAACCACAAACTGAACCAAAGATGGCCCGCAACTCATCCAATGACTACATACTCGGTCAACCCGACCGAACGAAGACCCCAAAACTATGTAAGAGTTTGGATCAACACTAACCTAGCCCCAACATAAGACCTACGCGCCTCAGCCTCAGGCCACTGATGAGGTAACATGCACAAATACAAGGAGAAAACAAAAGAACAGGTGATTCATCCAAAACACGATAAACCCAACAGTCAAAAGTCATATATATATATATATAGGGCACCAAACGCCACAGTTCGCAATACAGAAAACGGCACAGACGCATAATGGCATCGCAGGCCCAAATACAAAAAAAAGAGGCCACTAAGCATCCCCGGCACGAGCCTCATCCCCGTCAAGTCGGTCCACCAGGAAAACACCACTAGTACTGCCCCCGGAGCGGCCCGCTCTCGTCCCAGCCGGCCGCTAAGCTCAGGCGCCTGCTTCCTCGCCCTGCCCCACCGGATGCCACCAATCCTCTTTCCAATAACTCCTGCATGAGCAAAATGTCCTCATCCGATCCCAATGAGAGGTCCGCCCCTCTTTACACTCCAGCGAGCTCGCCTCGGCCTTAATAAGGCGTCATCAGCAATATAGATGCACTGCTTCCCTGAGAGACTCGACCTCCGCGTCCCTCGTCTCTACTCGCGCCGCAGCCTCTCACCTCAGCCTCACTATCCCGAGGCGTCTGCTGACGTCTCCTGTTCAGCCTTTCGGGTGCTGCCTCCTTTTCCGCAAACCAGTGTTGGCCTTAGATATATCCGGTATCCGCTTTTCCTGCGCCACGACAGACCTCCTCAATGGAGACTGCTAGTGAGTACCTGCAAAACAAAACTGAGCAATGAGAACCAATGTCAAACAATAAAAGTAAACAGGTACGGTCTACCTGAACAGCGCGGGATACGCCCCCAGTCAGGCGCAGCAACCGCACCCATCTGGTTCAGACGCGCCTCGTCCGCAGGGAACAAGAAGGTCCGGCCAGCTTACTCATTGATGTCGCTCCAGTAAGTCGACGCAGTAGCCGGAATCGTAATATGATAGTCCCGCCTCCTCATCCACAACGGCAGCCTGGGACGACCCACTCCCGACGAGGGTTGCTGACTCGGTGGCTGCCGACTGGGCGGCGTTCGCCAAGTACACCTCGACCCTCACATCCGCTCTCACCAACGACTCCCTCTTCCTCTTCTCCTCACGCCTGGCGATGGATTCGCTCTGCGCTCGGGACAGTCAATTTCTTCATGAGCGACTCTGCAAGTACACCTCCAACGTGTTAGTGGGTTCAGCCGGACTCACCAAAATGATGGTTGGAGTACCGACTCAGGAGCACATCCCAAGTCTGGCTTCAGCGAGGGAAGGGAGTACTTTCTGAATACCTCTACCCCGGCCAAAGATACTGCTCCTCAGATTTGACTCTGCTAGCACCACTCGCCAATCCCTCTACTCCAATGGATAGCTAACACCCTCTGGTAGCTACGTCCAGCCGTCTCCGCTCTGCCCAGCGCGATTGAAATCGAGCTCTGCCAAAAAAACATAATCAGATTTAGTAATCAAAAGTACGAAAGAACAACGAAATTCTCACCATTTGCTCGCACCCCCGGTCTGGATCTCGCCCATGCCCCTATCCTCCAAAGACGGCCTGACCCTTCAAAGAAAAGTAACGTCCTTCCAGTTTTTGTCACTGGACCGCAGGTCGGTCACCATGAACCGATCGTGCCTCAAGTTCAGCAGATATCGCCCTTCTCCTTATCGTTCTCCTTCAGAAGACCAGTACAGCAGCTCGTGCAACCCAACACAATCTGAGCCGACACATGATCCTCCAAGGCCATCAACAGCCTCCAGCGTTCGGCATAAGTGGGAGGGGCGATGATGAAATGATTCAGCACCTCCCAGACTAACGGAGGCACAGGCAACCTCAACCCATCGTGAAACCACTTCTCGTATACGCAGACCCCAACTTCAGCCTCCCATCAACACGTTCGTATGACCGCGGGTCCGAACCTTAACAGAACCAGGGATATAACAGGGTACGGAGGCGCCCACGTCCACTATCCCTCAGCACGGCGTATTCCCCTGGTCATAATCCCACTGCCCTGCTGGCTCGCTCCTCCCCAGAGCTACTACCGACGTAGAGGGACTGTCAGCTCGGAGTCTTCCTTCCCCACTCCTACCCTACCGACCCCGTTCACTCGGCCCAGCTCTACTCGACCCTGAGCAGCCCACTAACTCCGGTCGGCATACCGACCGGAACATTCCTCTCAGCATTACCACCATTTTGGGGCACGCTCGTACCTTCCCCCAGTCCGCCTCGGACTCGAACTCGCGGACGTATCACCCCGACATCGGATCACTCGCCCGCTCCAATCGACCGACTCCTTAAGTAAATCAAAGTTAAACTACAATCGCCCTTCAACGTCGAACGTGCTCTCCCAAACCGACCTCCACAGCCTCGGTCGACCCGTTCTACCGAATTGGAACCCAGTCGCCCAACCTAGCCGCGACAGACCAAAAGGGTGACTAGCCTCCAGTCTTTACCACCAAACGACTCTACTCTTTCGACCTATCCAACCGACGAACCTCAGCCAAATTCAAAGACCCAACTCAGTCGTTCGCCTCGGACGACCGATCCAATTCAACCTAATCCTAGCCGTCTACTCACCTCGCCTCACTAACCCCTCAACCTAAATTCACTCGCCCTGAGTGACCTATCCCCTAGACCACCGCACGCCTCCTCGCCTACTCGTCAGCGCCACCGACCGACCCAAACAACCTAAGCCGACTTCTCTTTCTGGCCCAATCCAAAAGAAAAAAAACCCCAAAAATCAATAAAAATTCAAAACGCCGGATTCGTCCCGGATATCCACCGGAAAATTCAAACCTACGCCTTTCTCCAAATCTTAACACCAAACATTTGGAAACCTGTTTAAACCCACTCAAAAGTCAAACACCTTTATCCTACCTCCCAAAACTTTCAACGAAAAAAGAATCTACCTACAGAACGCAAACGGCCTGAAAAAAAAAATTACCTTGGGTGATTGTAAAAAGACCACCTTCGCTCAGAAACTGGGCCAAAAACGAAGAAAAAAGGAGAGAAATTTTCGAATGAAAACCCAAAAAAACCACGCATGGAAGATGAACAGTCCTGCTCCCCGTTTTGTAAAGAAAGTGTAAAACGTGGCAGGCTATGATGGTAAGTTGTCAGAGTCTTTTCCGTTTTCCCCCTCTCGAAACGACAGATCGATCGTCCCCATACACGTTGCAGCGATCCGAATCACCTAGAAACCGTTGTTCCGTACAAAGCTGCGTCTAGATCGCCCGCCCTTCCGACCGACTCAGTTTGTACGCGCCCGGAGCCGACTCGCGTCCAATCTTCACGCGCCAACAAATTCACTTGGCCACTCGATCCACCCGACCGACTCGTCAGTTCGGGAGCCCTCCCAAGCATCCATGCTCAGCTGGCCCGGAAGGCTTGGTCGACCGATGCATGAGTTGGGAATGATCCGGTCGATCCATCTTCAAACAAAACTTTCGTCCAATCATCCGTCCGTCAGAGAACGAGCGGACAACGTGTAACCGAGACGCCTCACCCACCTAGTCGTCCCAGCATCCCGACCGAATAAGAGTTTTAGTAACTTCCTGAACCTGTCCGACTCGACATGATTTATGAGTGCCTCTTACAGCCCCTCGTTAGTTGTCGCGATGTACCGAACGATCACATCTGGCTGTCTACTCTTCGCTCGCCGAACCGATCAGGTACTTCACAATGATAGAATACTTTGGGTCGGGAATGGATACCGAACGGGTCCCAATCAAATATCACCTGCGGCGTCAGATATTCTCCAATGATCGCTCGTCCATGAGAAAGACGAGCTCGCCTTAGCGCAACCTACTCTCTGACTTAAGATACTCTCAACTCAGAGAGGGGGACAAACGTTAGGGGCCAAAATCGTCCTTGGCCCAAATAGGGAAACAGGACCCCTAGTGAAGAAAGACCAGCCCTGCTGCCAGAGGCCCAAGCCAGATTATTCCTATTTCGACATGAGATGTAGCCGGCCCAAACCACGTGGGCACAACTTCTCAACCTGCCCATGTCCTAGGTCCGTGACAAATCCCGAGCCCACAACCCCCTCAGAATACTTTCCTACTCCTGATCGATCTCCCATTCAAGGTCACTTTCCTATTCCTAGATCCTTTCCTACTCGGATATCTCTCCTAATCAGAATCAACCCTTCCTAGGACAGCGGTAGAACAGCTTACCCAACCCTAATTCTCTAGGGTTTGCATCAGAGTTCGTACTAGGACTCCTCTTCTACCCAAGATTGGGAGACAACACCACTATATAAACAGAGGCCAGCCCTCTCACAAGGTGACATCGCATTCAAATACACCCTCACCCCCGAGACTCTTCACTCGAAGTTTTTCACTATTTCACCTTAGTCACAGGCCCCTGACTCGACTTCCGCTAATCCCTTATTTCCTTAGCCCTCACTCAATTACCCCTTTCAGTCTTGCTGACTTGAGCGTCCGGAGTGCCTACAGCAAAACACCACCCCGGTGTTTCCTTTCGCTTCACGCGTGTGGTTTCTCTAACGTGTGCAGGTGCCTCGATCGCTAGTGGCCTGACCTCACAGGATCAGACACCCCTTTTTTCGTACAGGTAGATTTTTGTTTACGTTTACCGATGAACACTGTGACGATGTATCGCTGTTTGAAATCTCAGATAGTGAAACCCTAGAGCACATATGGTGGCCTTCTAGACAATGCCCATAGCCCCAGTATTATCCCGACTATGGCACAAATTATCATTAAGGCGTATCATAGTGTTGGACGAGCCCTGTCAAAAGGTAGTGACAGATCTCACTTGTCAAGGTATATTTAGTGACACCTGGTGCACACATGGGTGCTTGTTATAGCGTCACTGGACAGACGCACCAAAGGATTCCATATGGATGGTAACCCTAGTATCTAATGGAATAAATCCTCTAACATGGTGATGCCTGTGATCCTTAGACTTGAAATCACTGAAGCATCTTGTGCAATATTAGTGTAGTTTGACACGTAGCCACGATTTTATTCAGATATCGTGGTATAGTTGGCTACATTGAAAGTGTATTAGACTATGGTGGATCGATAGAAGATCTCACCCCAGCTACGGGGAGAATTCTCTCACCGATAATTTCCGGTAAATGGCAATGACATATAAATTTGTGGCCACATAGAATTGAGTTATAGCTCAATCCAATCTATTCAGTCGTTGGTCCATAACCGAATACTTCGAGATATCAAGGATATCCTAGTTGACACGACTTCATGCCTCGACCTTGATGAGATAATATATGACAGGATTGATTGCACCGTACATCTATTCGTTGATAGGCAACATTTCGTCTAATCCGAATCTATCGGTGTTGCCAATGTTTGGCCAAAGGCCATTTGGATCTGTGTCTACTGAACGATTGATTGATTGTTAATCACGTTACATTCATGCCGTATGATGAGAATGCCTTTGGGTCTACACCAGAAAGACAAATTAATAATAAAATTCATGAGAAGGTGTATTATCGTCATTTATATGAAAAGACATTTTGTCCTTGTAGATTAAGAGTCATTTTGTACTCACAATGTATTAAATTTACTGAGTTTGTTACTAAATTTAATTTCATATGGAAATTAAATTAGTTGAATTATTATATTTAAATATTTAGTTTATCATATAAGAATATTACCAATAGTATATTTATTATTATATTGATAATGTGAATTCAAATTTGTTTTAAAATTTGAATTGAATGGCCACTTTTTGGTTGCAAGGTGATCTTCTAATATTCAATTGTAATAGAGGCTTCGTCAATTAGGAATAGGGTTTAGTGTGCACGATTTAGTGCACATAAAATTAAGAATTCATTCATTCAATTACAAATAAACCCTAGCCGACCCTTTCTCTCCTTCTCCAAAACGTGAACCCTTTGTAGAGCAGAATTTTTCTTCCCAGAAAATATTTGTAGAAAATTTTCCTTGCGTTGAGAGATTTTCCTAGCTTAAAAATCCCTTCACAGCAACCGTCCTCTTTCAATGTGGATACCGCGGAGCGCACTTCTACTTTGAGCGTGGTAGCGATTCCAACCTCAATCGAATGAGCCTCCAACACTGGTAAAATTTTCTCCTTTGATTTGGTTATTCAAATACTGTAATTCCGGGCATAAGATCTTGGTTACGGTTTGTAGTCTATTAAAAAAATTTTTTTTCCGCTGCTTTTAGTAGATCCGTTAGCCACATTTTGATGGTAGTATTCTTCATATGACAATGCTCTTGCACACCGCAGAAGTAACCATTAGCCACATTACTCACTCCTTTCACATACAAACACTTGCGTTTGTTTCATTCTTATTGGTTGTCTCATTACCTTTTTTCAAAATTTCCCGACATGTCAAACTTGGATAGCTTTGCTTAAAGTTTACCTTTGAAATCTTGATGTTGACTCTCCACGAATAGTACGCACCTCGACAATGTATCTCTAGTTGATGACATTTTTACGCATCTCGACAGTGGTATCTCTAGTTTGATGACATTGTTCTTGTAACAAATACAATAGAATCGTGCACACAAGAAAGGAAAAAAAATATACACAATCGAAACCATTGTAACATTGTGTAAGTAGGAACAGTCGTTCCATGATGAAGGGATTGAGAAACTAGGTCATTCCGGATGGAATAGCTAGCCTGGAGTTTTGCTCCAGATTGGGTCAGAGTGGTTGTAATGGGCTTGACAAACAAGGTTTGTTCCCGAGGAATGACTAGTTATTCATCATGGCAAGACCTTCCTTAATATGGAATAAACGTTCCATGATGAAGATAAAATTTACTTTCAACATAGTTCACTACAAGGTTTGCCAAACTTTCAATTCTTAAACCTTATTGATCACCTTCCAAGACAAAAGTTGATTAAAGCTGAAATTCAACATTTCTGAGTCCCACTGTTTTGGTTCCACCCTACATTTATCTCACCCTAATCTTTTATCTAGTAATCACATCAAAAATTCGCCGATGATTTTTTCGAACTAGACTGAAATATTATATCCCCGGCTAGGCTCAGTCCTTGTTTATGTCATGGTTCGCCTCAGGAAAGCTCCCGGGTCTTACAATGTATACTGTGCGGGTGTAAGTTGACATCCCTAATTGGATTTAGGTTAATATTATTCCTGAGAATACACTGTCACGAGTGTATTAACAATTTTCAAAAAGTAATAAAAAATTATTACATAATTTATTTATGCGTTTCTAAGATATTTTGATAATTAATAATTTTCTGAAATCGTTATTTGAATTTACCTTTTTCTTAGGAAGGAAATAAAAATAAAATCTTAATTTAAAGGTTATCAACATATTTCTTGAAACACTATTAAACAATACAATCTTTATTAAATTTTCAATTTACGTTCTTAGTTTCTATTAACAACAACTTTGTACTGTAGATGCTTACATAAGAATCATTCATATACAAAAGGAATTGAATTTAAGTATATGAGACATGATTTCTAATTTTCAATAGCAGTTACATGTAAAGGTAAAACCAACAAGATCATTGGTTGTTATTTGCATTGCTTCATACATTATCAAAAATATTTAGAATTCATTGTTGTCTTCTCACAGTTAATTTTGTGAAATGATTAGATGAAAGATGTGGTCTTATTTAACAACTTAATACACAATTATTGCATTTTAACGTTCATATAGTAAGAATATAGTACTAAGAAACTTTTTCTTTCATCAATTACATTTGTGATTCTCATATGAGTTGGCACAAACATCTTAGGGAGAAAACAAAAAATATTAATTAGAAATTAGGGCTATCTAAATTAAATATACAATAGTTTTTATGATGAGGTCGAATTCCCAGACCCAAAAGGCTATAATTCAGCCACATGACTGCAATGCTTCTTAAAAGTTCAACGATTTATTTAATCCATTTAACGTAAAATTCTTGAGACTCGCCCGTCGCGTATCAAGCACAAAGTACAACATTTACTACATTTTGATATCTTTTTAAAAGTTAATTTTATCTCACATTGTCAAATTGGTGGGTTTATATTATTTGTGTATGCTACTCCTCTTCTCTCTTAGTTAGCTTTTGAAGTGAGTTTTACCCAAAGCTCATTTATCCACTTATATTGGCCCTTGAAAGCCTATGATTGTGGGCAGTTTGAGTACACGATGCTTGAATTTAATCATGGCCAAAGTCCCAACATGTTTCTTAATCAACCCTAAATAGAATCAAAAAAAAAAAAAAAAAAAAAAAAAACAAAAAAGGATGAAAGAATCAAACTGATGTGCAACTGCTATCAAAAAGCCTATGTCTGATTTACTTAATACACAAGTATCTAGTCACACAATTGTCTTAGTAACTTATGCTGATGGTCCAAAACTCCAATCCTTTCCCCATATTCCAGTATCACATAAATTGAATATTTAAACCTTAACTTCACCACTAAAGAAGTCGAGGGATTTTCATGAAAAATCTACAAAATACTTCATAGAATTTAGTGGCAACTAATATCGTACAAGGGCCCCCAAAGCAAAATTCACGACATTTTTTAGGTACCTACATTGTCTCTGGATGCCTATTGGAATTGGCAGCTTAAGGGCGCCATACTTAAAATGGGACTGCCGCAATTAGAATGGAAGGACAATTTCACTATTTGCACCTCTCAGATGAAGGAAAGATTAAATTCCTGTAACAAATTGCAAGCCGACCATCAAACTAAGCAGAGCAAAGAAGATAAACAAAAGGTCCTCTCAGTTTCTCACCATGTGAGTTTGACAGAAGGAATATGTGCGGCAACTCCCAAACCTTTGTACATTTGTAGGCTTGTCCAGTTATGCCAACCGACCAACCTCAAATAAATAATATTCTTTCTTGATTACCCATTCCATTGCTTTGCCACTTCAATCAAGGCCGATTCCATATTCGTTTGGTTTAAAGGAAATATGAAGGGCAACTTTGTATGCTTCTTTGTCTGTGATATGTTGAATTTCAGCAATATTTTCCCAATATTTTAGGATCTCCTGATTTTGTCAATTTAGGATCTCATAATGTCTTTGATATCCTGTAAACTCCTATTATGTCTGTAATTTGTAAGTGACATCAGAAGATATGCCTGTAGATTGTAATTTGTCATATAGAAAGTTTGTAACCTTACTGAATTAATCACCCAATTGAAAACCCATGCTCAACCAACATGGTATCAAAGCCCGTTCTCTAATCTAAATAATTGCTCATCACAGAGCCACCTTCGGAAAATTTATCCGGCAATTTCACCCCCAAAAAAACTATATCCAATCAAGCCCCCCACCAATCTTGGGCTGCTGCACACAACAACAAATACCACAAAAAAAAAAAAAAAAAAAAAAAAAAAAAGCATTCCATCAGAAACTAATCCACTTCACATCCACCAAACAATCAATCTGCATCAAACCCAAACACCAACCAAGCACAATAAACCAACCCACCACTGCTTTTCTGTCTCAATTCACCCAACATCCAACGAAATCATCACCCAAATTCCATCCATCAATTCAGCCGCAAGAGAAGCATTTGTCGGCAAACCAAAGCACTCCCATAACCAAACACACACAACTATTCTTCTTTGTCCCCGCAAACCACCATCACATTTCACCCACATACCCAAAGAAACAACCACTGTAAAACCACAAAAAATACCAAAAAAAAAAAAAAAAAAACTCCAATCACTCTCAATAGCTGTCAACTCCAGCCCACAAGAACATCCCAAACCCTGAATCATCAATCGCCGGATTCCCAGAGATACCACACCACTAAAATCACCCTCACCACCGTTGTTGTCGCCACCAATCGCTGACGCCTGGAAAACCAGAAGCTGAATTAATTGATCTGCTGCTACCATCCGATGCCCTTTTGTTGCTTCCGTCGTTGGAGAAGAAGCCCAATGTGACACATGAAAAAAAAAAAAAAACGAGCCGATTTGTTGTTGCCGTCATTAGAGAAGAAGCCCAGCTTACTGATCTGTTGCTGCCATTGCTAAGAAGATCAAAACACCACGTCACCTCCGCGCTAACGACAATCTACGGCTGCCATTGTCACTGAGAAACCCATCAGTCGGTTTGCCAGAGTGAACGATGCCGGCCAGCCACTACCAAGAGGAGGCGCCGAGGAACTCTTTTTTTTTCGAGAGTTTGAGTGTTTGAGACTCACTCAAGTTTTTGTTTAAAGGGAAAAAAGAGAGTACAAAAAAAAAAGGGTTAAAAACAAAGTCAAAGCAAACAAAAAAAAAACAAATAGTTAAAAAAAAAATGTGTGGAGAAATTCTACGCAAAAACTCGATTCCACATTTGGAAGCAAGTTACTCAGAGCTAGACAATGGCGACTAAACCTGACATGCTCACCAACGACACAAAGAAAAGTTCTACTGATGCTGTTGTGGAAAAGAAAGTAGATGTCATACAGTCTTCATCATTTGTAGCAATAGTTGGAAATGATGGTAAGTCTTTACGTATATGTACATATGTTTCTAATAGTACATGGATAATTGATTCTGGTGCTACCAATCATATGCCATTTGATTCTAGGCATGTTTCTAACCTTAAGTCATCCTCACAAAATTTTGTTTCTACTACTAATGGTGAATCAACCGGGTCATTGGGGAAGGATCATTAACCCTTAAAAACTTTTACACTTAGATTTTGTCTTAGTTGTCCCATCATTGAATTATAACTTATTATCAATCTCCAAAATAACCAAAGCTTTATCTTGCGAGCGTTGTTCCTAGGGACGACTAGTATTCATACAGGAAGACCATTCCTTAATAATGGAATAAACGTTCCATGACGAATACAAATTTTAAGACATAGTTCACTACAAGTCTGCCAAACTTTCAATTCTAAACCTTAATTGATCATCTTCCAACAACAAAGTTGATTAAAACTAGAAATCAAACATTTTGTCAAAAATATGAGCATAAACAAGTAACATGCAAAGAACCCTAAATTTGAAAACCTCCAGTTTCAAAGTAAGAACCCAAATTTGAAAAATACCTTTGCCAAAGAACTTGCACGCTAGGCGCCAACCTTTGTACAAAAACAGCTGAATGGAGCAAAAACGGAGGGCAATGGCCCAAAATCGAGAGATAAAGACGAAGTCGAAAGGAGGATGAAGAACAAAAGCAAGGACTTGAAATAGAATTCCTAATTTACATGAAACTAAAATTAAAAAATAACCTCCAACTTTTGCAAAAAATTTCAATTTGGCCCCAGTTCTGGTTCTAAGTGTGGGAATCAGCACTAAAACTACACAGTACCGATTCCACCATTTTTGAAACTGAACCTAACTGCGACATTCCAGTTCTGGTTTCGGTTTTGAGTACCCGACGGTTTTGGTTCCACCCTACATTATGCTCAACCTATATTTCATCTAGTTAATACATCAAAAAATCAGGTCGGATCGGTATTTTTCGAACGTAGACTGAAATATTATATCCCAGGCAGGCAGGTCTTGTTTATGTCACGGTTCAGCCTAGGAAAGCTCTCGGGTCTTACATTTATACTGTGGGGTGAAGTTGACATCCCTAATTGGATTTAGGGTTAATATTATTCCTGAGAAGTAACATAGTCACGAGGTATTAACAATTTTCAAAAAGTATTAAAAATTATTACATAATTTATTTATATAGTTTTCTAAGATAATTTTGAATTAATAATTTCTGAAATCGTTATTTGAGATTTAACTTTTTTTTAGGAGGAAAATAAAATAAAATCTTAATTTAATAGTGTTATCAACAATTATTTCTGAAAAACTATTATAACATAAATCTTTATATAAATTTCAATTTACCTTTATTTCTATTAACAACAACTTTGTAATGTAGATGCTTATAAGTAATCAGTTCATATACAAAAGCAATTGAATTTAAGTATATGAGACAATGATTCGATTTTTCATAGCATTCATTGAAGGTAAAACCAACAAGAATTGTTGTATTGCAATTGCTTCACATTATCAAAAATATTTAGAATTCACGTTGTCTTCTCAAAGTTAATTGTGAAATTAAGAGAAAGATGTGGCTTATTAACAACTTATACCACAAATTATTCAATTTACGTTCATATATAAAGAATATAGTACTAAGAAACTTTTTCTTTCATCATACATTTGTGATTCTCAGTATGAGTTGGAACAAACATCTTTAGGGAGAAAAAAAAAAAAAATATATTAGAAAATAGGATTATCTAAAATTAATATAAATAGTTTATGAATGAGGTCGAATATCCAACCCAAAAGGTATAATATCAGCCAAATGACTGCATTCTTCTTATAAAGTCAACGATTTTTAATCATAACGTAAAATTCTTGAGACTCGACCGGTCGGTATCAAGCAAAAATGTACAACATTTACATATATTTTGATATTATTGTTAAAAGTTATATTTATCTCACCTTGTCAAATTAGTGGTTTATCATTATGTGATATGGCTTCCTCTTCTCTTGAGTTACGTTTGAAAGTGAGTTTTACCCAAAAATCATTTATCACTTATATTGCCTTGAAAGCCTATGATTTGGGCAGTTTGAGGACACGATGCTTGAATTTAATCATGCCAAAGTCAACATGTTTCTTAATCAAGCCCTAAATATAAATGCAAAAAAAAAAAAAAAAAAAAAAAAAATGGATGAAAGATCAAAACTGATGGCAACTGCTATCAAAAACCTATGTCTGATTTACTTAATAACAAGTAATTAGTCACACAATTGTCTGAGTACTTATGTGATGGGTCCAAAACTCCAAATCCTTTCCCCACTATCCAGTACACATAAATTGAATATTTAGAACCTGAATTCACCACTAAAGAAGTCGATGATTTTCATGAAAAATCTACAAAATAATTCATAGAATTTAGTGGAAAATAATATACGTACAAAGTCACACAAAAGCAAAATTCCACATTAGGTACCTATATTGTCTCTGGGATGCCTATTGGAAGTGGCAGCTTAAGGGCGCCATACTAAAATGATATATCCACAGGACTGCCGCAATTAGAAATGGAAGGACATTTCACTATTAACCTCAGATGAAGGAAAGATGTATAATATCCTGTAACAAATTGCAAGCAGCAACATCAAAATAAGCAGAGCAAAGAAGATAACAAAAGGTCCTCTCAGGTTCTCACCATGTGAGTTGAACAGAAGGAAGATGTGCGGCAATCTCCCAAAAACTTTGTACATGTGCAGGCTTATTCCAGTTATTCCACCGAACAACCTCAAATAAATAATAGTTCTTTCTGATTACACAATCCATTGCTTTTGCTTCAAGCAAGGCCGATTCATATTCGTTGGTTTAAAGGAAATATTGAAATGGCAACTTTGTAATGCTCTTGTCGTGTTGTTGAGATTTCAGCAATATTTCCCAAATATTTTTAGGATCTTCTGATTTTGTCAATTTTAGGATCTTATAATGTCTTTGATCCTGTAATCACCTAATTATGTCAGTATATTATAATTACATAATTAGGAGATCTGTAGATTGTATTTTCCCTATATAAAGTTTAACTCTTACTGAATTAATAATGAATTGAAAACTCAATTCTTCGAACAAAAAATGGTATCAAAGCAGGGGTTCTCTGATCTAAATAATTGCTCATCACCGAGCAACCGTCGGAAAATTTACCAGCAAGTTATCATCCCTCCAGAAAAAAATATCCAATCATCCCAACCACCAATCTTGGCTGCTGCAAACAACAACAAATACCCAAAAAAAAAAAAAAAAAGAAATTCCAATCAGAAACTAATCCAACCAAACAATCAATCTGCCATCAAACCCAAACACCAACCAAGCAACCAATTAAACCAAAACCACCACTCTTTTCTGTCTCAATATCACCCAACTATCCAAATCGAAAATCAATCAACCCAAATTCCAGCCATCAAATTCACGCAAGAGGGAAGCAAATCTGTCGGCAACCAAAGCAACTCCATAACCAAACACACACACTAATTCTTCTTTGTACCGCAAAACCACCATCACATTTCAACCACATACCCAGAAGAAAACAACACTGTTAAAACAACAAAAAATACCCAAAAAAAAAAAAAAAACTCCAATCACTCTCAATAGATGTCAACTCCAGCCACACAAGAACATCCACCCCGAAAACCAATCAATGGTCTTTTACCATTGAAAAATGTTGTTCATCAACAATTATCATTTTAGCAAGCATAGACCTAGAATACTCTTGATTAAATCTCCAAGTGCTAAGAGGACTACTATCCCCTACTCCTCATTTGTCATTGGTCTTGAAAGATGTGAGAAGTGTATGAGTTTTATTTATATTTTTGTTAGAGTAGGTGTCCTAGAGTCAATCTTATTTTGTAAATTGACTCTTTGTAATCATGTTTTATTATCAATAAAAGCATCTATTTATATCATGTGATGTGATTATATTCGTATAAGAAAATGATATATGTCTTTAGGATGGTAACACTGTGACGAGGGTATCGAGTGTTTGAAATCTCGATAGTGAGAACCCTATGAGCACATATGGTGGCCATTCTATAAATGCCCATAGCCCTAGTATTATCCTGACCTAAGGCACAAATTATGCATTAAGACTATCATAGTGTTGGACGACCCTGTCGAAAGGTAGTGACAGATCTCACTTGTCAAGGTTATTTAGTAACAACCTGGTACAACACATGGGTGCTTGTTATAGCCAAGTTCACTGGACAGACCCACCAAAGGATTCCATATGGATGGTAACCCCAGTATCTATGGAATAAATCTTCTAACGGATGGTGATGCATGTGATCCTTAGACTTGAGATCACTGAAGCATCTTGTGCAATAATTAGTGTAGTTTGACACTAGCCCAACGTAGTTTTATTCAGGATTATCAGTGTGGTAGTGGTTGGCTACATTGAAAGTGTATTGAGACTATGGTGGATCGATAGAGGATTCATCACTCCCGAGTACGGGAGAAATTATCTCACTGAGTAATTCGGTAGATGGCAATGACATTAAATCTGTGGCCACAATAGAATTGAGTTATAGCTCAATCCAATCTATTCTAGTCATTGGTCCAATAACCGAATATCGAGATATCAAGGATATCCGAGGTTGACACTACTTCTATGCCTCGGCCTTGATGAGATAATAGATGATGAAAGGATTGGATTGCACAGTAACCTTATCGTTGATAGGTAGCATTTCACTGAATCCGAATCTATCGGGTGGCCATAATGTTTGGCCAAAGGCCAATTTTGATCTGTGTCTACTGAGACGATTGATTGATTGTTAATCACGATACGATTCATTGCCGATATGATGAGAAGCCTTTAGGTCGTACACATAGAAGACAAATTAATAATAAAAGTCATGAGAAAGGTATTATCGTCATTTATGATGAAAAGACAATTTTGTCTTTTAAGATGAAAGAGTATTTTGGTAATCTCACAATGTAATTAAATTTACTGAGGTTGTTACCTAAATTTAATTTCATATGGAAATTAAATTAGTGAGATTATATATATTTAAATATTTAGTTTATATATAAAGAATATTATCCAATATTAATATTTATTATTAATATTGATAATGTGAATTCAAATTTTGTTTTAAAATTTGAATTGAAATGCCACGTTTGGTTGCAAAGGTGATCTATTCTAATATTCCAATTGGAATAGATGGCTATTCCAATTAGGAATAGGGTTTTAGTGTGCACGATTTAAGTGCAACTAAAAATTAAATGAATTCATTCATTCAATTAAAATAAACCCTAGCCACCCTTTCTCTCCTTCTCCCAAAACGTGAACCCCTTTGTGAGAGAAAGAATTTTTCTTCCCAAGAAAATATTTGTAGAAAATTATTCTTGAAGTTGAGAGATTTTTCCTAGCTTAAAAATCCCTTCACAGCAACCGTCCCGTCTTCATGTGGATACCGCGAGCGCACTTCTACTTTGGAGTGGTAGCGATTCCAACCTCAAATCGAAGGAGCCTCCAACACTGGTAAGAAATTTTATCTCCTTTGATTTGGTTAATTCAAAATAATGTAATTCGGGCATAAGGATCTTGGTTAAGGTTTGTAGATCTAATTAAAAAATTTTAATTTCCGCTGCATTTTATAGATCCGTTAGCCTACAATTTTGAGGGTATATCTTACATATGACAAATGCTTGCACATCGCAGAAGTAACATTAGCCACATTGTACATCAACTCCTTCTCACAATACAAACACTTCGTTTGTTCATTCTTATTGGTTGTCTCATTGACATTTTTTTCAAAATGTTCCCACATGTCAAACTTGGTAGCTTGCTTAGAAGTTACCTTTGAATTTGATGTTGACTCTCCACGAATATTACGCACCTCGACAATGTATCTCTAGTTGATGACATATTACGCATCTCGACAGTGGTATCTCTAGTTGATGACATTGTTCTTGTAAACAAATAAAATAAGTAAATCTGTGCACACAAAGAAAGGAAAAAAAAAATAACAAAATAGAAAACAAATTAGTAAAATTGTGTAAGTAGGAACAGTCGTTCCATGATGAAGGATCTTGAGAAACTAGGTCATTCCGTATGGAATAGCTAGCCTGGAGTTTTGCTCAGATTGGGCAGAGTGTGTAATGGCTTGACAAACAAGGTTGTTCCCGAGGGAATGACTAGTATTCATCATGGAATGACCATTCCTTAATATGGAATAAACGTTCCATGATGAATATAAATTTTATTCAGACATAGTTCACTACAAGTTTGCCAAACTTTCAATTCTTAAACCTTAATTGATCATCTTCCAACAACAAAAGTTGATTAAAGCTAGAAATCAAACATTTTGAGTACCCGACGGTTTTGGTTCCACCCTACATTTATGCTCAACCTAATATTTCATCTAGTTAATACATCAAAAATTCAGGTCGGATCGGATTTTTCGAACGTAGACTGAAATATTATATCCCAGGCTAGGCTCAGGTCTTGTTTATGTCACGGTTCAGCCTAGGAAAGCTCTCGGGTCTTACAATTTATACTGTGCGGGTGAAGTTGACATCCCTAATTGGATTTAGGGTTAATATTATTCCTGAGAAGTAACATAGTCACGAGGTATTAACAATTTTCAAAAAGTATTAAAAAATTATTACATAATTTATTTATATCGTTTTCTAAGATAATTTTGATAATTAATAATTTCTGAAATCGTTATTTGAGATTTAACTTTTTCTTAGGAGGAAAATAAAATAAAATCTTAATTTAATAGTGTTATCAACAATTATTTCTTGAAAAACTATTATAACATAAATCTTTTATATAAATTTCAATTTACCTTTATTTCTATTAACAACAACTTTGTAATGTAGATGCTTAATAAGTAATCAGTTCATATACAAAAGGAATTGAATTTAAGTATATGAGACAATGATTCGATTTTTCATAGCATTACATGTAAGGTAAAACCAACAAGAATCATTGTTGTATTTGCAATTGCTTCATACATTATCAAAAAAATATTTAGAATTCATGTTGTCTTCTCAAAGTTAATTTGTGAAATTAAGAGAAAGATGTGGCTTATTTAACAACTTATACAAATTATTCAATTTACGTTCATATATAAAGAATATAGTACTAAGAAAACTTTTTCTTTCATCATTACATTTGTGATTCTCAGTATGAGTTGGAACAAACATCTTTAGGGAGAAAAAAAAAATATAATTAGAAAATTAGGATTATCTAAAATTAAATATAAATAGTTTATGAATGAGGTCGAATATCCAACCCAAAAGGCTATAATATCAGCCAAATGACTGCATTCTTCTTATAAAGTTCAACGATTTATTTAATCATTTAACGTAAAATTCTTGAGACTCGACCGTCGACGTATCAAGCAAAAATGTACAACATTTACATATATTTTGATATCTATTGTTAAAAGTTATATTTATCTCACATTGTCAAATTGGTGGTTTATTATTATGTGATATGACTTCCTCTTCTCTTGAGTTAGCTTTTGAAAGTGAGTTTTACCCAAAGCTCATTTATCACTTATATTGCCCTTGAAAGCCTATGATTTGGGCAGTTTGAGGACACGATGCTTGAATTTAATCATGCCAAAGTCCCAACATGTTTCTTAATCAAGCCCTAAAAAAAAAAAAAAAAAAAAAAAAAAAAAAAAAAAAAAAAAAAAAAAAAAAAAAAAAAAATGGATGAAAGATCAAAACTGATGGCAACTGCTATCAAAAACCTATGTCTGATTTACTTAATACACAAGTATATTAGTCACACAATTGTCTGAGTACTTATGGCTGATGGGTCCAAAACTCCAAATCCTTTCCCCATATCCAGTATCACATAAATTGAATATTTAGAACCTGAATTCACCACTAAAGAAGTCGATGATTTTCATGAAAAATCTACAAAATAATTCATAGAAATTTAGTGGAAAATAATATACGTACAAGTCACACAAAAGCAAAATTCACACATTTTTAGGTACCTACATTGTCTCTGGGATGCCTATTGGAAGTGGCAGCTTAAGGGCGCCATACTTAAAATGATATATCCACAGGACTGCCGCAATTAGAAATGGAAGGACATTTCACTATTTTCAACCTCTCAGATGAAGGAAAGATGTATAATTCCTGTAACAAATTGCAAGCAGCAACATCAAAATAAAGCAGAGCAAAGAAGATAAACAAAAGGTCCTCTCAGGTTCTCACCATGTGAGTTGAACAGAAGGAAGATGTGCGGCAATCTCCCAAAAACTTTGTACATGTGCAGGCTTATTCCAGTTATTCCACCGAACAACCTCAAATAAATAATAGTTCTTTCTGATTACACATTCCATTGCTTTTGCTTCAATCAAGGCCGATTCATATTCGTTTGGTTTAAAGGAAAATGGACAGTGGCAACTTTGTAATGGTCTTTGTCGTGATTGTTGAGATTTCAGCAATATTTTCCCAATATTTTTAGGATCTTCTGATTTTGTCAATTTTAGGATTCATAATGGCTTTGATATCCTGTAATCTCCTAATTATGTCTGTATATTATAATTGACATAATTAAGAGATCTGTAGATTGTATTTCTATATAAAGTTTAACTCTTACTGAATTAATCAAAATTGAAAACCCAATTCTTCAACAAACATGGTATCAAAGCAGGTTCTCTATCTAAATAATTGTCATCACACAAGCAACCTCGGAAAATTTACCGCAAGTATCATCCCCCAGAAAAAAAATATCCAATCAACCCAACCACCAATCTTGGCTGCTGCAAACAACAACAAATACCAAAAAAAAAAAAAAAAAAAAAAAAAAAGAATTCCATCAGAAACTAATCCAACCAACAACAAAACACATCTGCCATCAAACCCAAACACCAACCAAGCAACCAATTAAACCAAACCACCACTGCCTTTCTGTCTCAATATCACCCAACTATCCAAATCGAAAATCAATCAACCCAAATTCCAGCCATCAAATTCAGCCGCAAGAGGGAAGCAAATTTGTCGGCAACCAAAGCAACTCCCATAACCAAACACACACAACTAATTCTTCTTTGTCACCGCAAAACCACCACACATTTCAACCACATACCCAGAAGAAAAAAACCACTGTAAAACAACAAAAAATACCCAAAAAAAAAAAAAAAAAACTCCAATCACTCTCAATAGTGTCAACTCCAGCCACACAAGAACATCCACCCCGAAAACCAATCAAATCGCCGGATTCACAGAGCATAACCACACCACTAAAATCACCTCACCACCGTTGTTGTCGCCCAATCGCTGACGCCTGGAAAACCAGAAGCTGAATTAATTGATTGCTGCTACCATCCGATGCCCTTTGTTGCTTCCGTCGTTGGAGAAGAAGCCCAATGTGACACATGAAAAAAAAAAAAAAAAAACGAGCCGATTTTGTGTTGCCGTCATTAGAGAAGAAGCCCAGCTTACTGATCTGTTGCTGCCATTGCTAAGAAGATCAAAACACCACGTCACCTCCGCGCTAACGACAATCTACGGCTGCCATTGTCACTGAGAACCCACAGTCGGTTTGCCAGAGTGAACGATGCCGGCCAGCCACTACAAGAGAGGCGCCGAGGAACTCTTTTTTTTTCGAGAGTTTGAGTGTTGAGACTCACTCAAGTTTTTGTTTAAAGGGAAAAAAGGAGTACAAAAAACAAAAAAAAAAAAAAAAAGAAGTCGGAAAAAAAAAAATGTGTGGAGAAATTCTACGCAAAAACTCGATTCCACATTTGGAAGCAGTTATCAGAGCTAGACATGGCGACTAAACCTGACATGCTCACCAACGACACAAGAAAAGTTTACTGATGCGGTTGTGAAAAGAAAGTAGATGTCAAACAGTCTTCATCATTTGTAGCAATAGTTGGAAATGATGGTAAGTCTTTACGTATATGTACATATGTTTCTAATAGTAAATGGAAATTGATTCTGGTGCTACCAATCATATGCCATTTGATTCTAGGCATGTTTCTAACCTTAAGTCATCCTCACAAAATTTTGTTTCACTACTAATGGTGAATCAACCGGTCATTGGGGAAGGATCATTAACCCTTAAAAACTTTACACTAGATTTGTCTTAGTGTCCCATCATGAATTATAACTTATTATCAATCTCCAAAATAACCAAGCTTTATCTGCCTGGTGATTTTTGGCCTGAATATTGTGAGTTTAAAGCATTAAACAAAACAGACTATTTTTTGTGGTATAGAGCGGACAATTGTATTACTTGGATTTAGAGTAAAAAAGATCTTCCTTGTTCAAACAGGCTTTGATAGTAGATTACCTAAATGGATAAACAAAAATCCGACATTGGTTATGGCATCGGTGTCTCGGACATGTTCGTTGGCTATCTAAAGAAACTTTTTCCAAGTTGTTTGAAAAAAAGATATTAGTAATCTTGTGGACATTTGTGAACTATCAAAAAGTCATCGAGTCTCAACCACTACATTAAACAAAGTCGAAGTCCTCTATGTTATACATTTAGATGTCTGGGCACACAAGTTACTTCTTTAGGTGGGTCCTATTGGTTTGTTACTTTTATTGATGATTGTACCAGGAGACTGGGTATGTCTAATGAATCCAAGGGAGCAGTTAATTTGCTCTTTCAGAGATTTCACAAAGGTCATAACAGTATAATGCACAGGTTCAAGTCCTCCAGAGGGACAATGGAGGAGAATATCAAAGTTGGATCTCAATAGTACTTGGCAACACATGGTATCATTAATCAGACTACTTGTCCCAACACACCTAACAAAATGGTGTTCTGAGTGAAAAAATCGGCACTTATTGGAGGTCATTCGTGCCTCATTAATAGAAGCTCACATGTCGTTATCTTTTTTAGGAGAAGCACTACTTCTGCAGCCTACCAATTAATCGGGTACTCTCAGTTCTAGTGGTTCTAGACCCTTTTTAGGCTCTTGTAAAGCAGTGAATGTTCCAACGCCTGAACTTACCGCCTCATGTTTTTGGCTGTATCGCCTTTGTTCACCTCCATAAACATCAACGCAACAAGTTGCCCCCTCGTACATTGAAATGTGTTTTCATTGGGATGATGTTCCTCAAAAGGGTATCGATATTATCATCCTCCAACTCAACAAAACATCTGTGACAATGGATGTTGTTTCCATGAAGAATGATGTATTTTCTTCTAAGTCTGAACTTCAGGGGGGAGTTGTTAGGAAGAAATTCAGCTCTCGACTATGCTATTCAAGATGTATTCAAGATATGGGAGACTATGAGTCACAAACTAGACCTATTCGACAAGAGGATAAAGGATGAAAAATGTGGAGGTGGTATCAAACTCGCCGTAGAAACTTCTTAGTTTGGGTCTCTTATCCTGGTATGTCACAACCATCATTTGAAAATTTCCTTGATTTAGAGTCTAAAACAATTAGGAAACAGTTACCACCAGTAGTATTAGAGGAATTCCCAAACCAACATAGAACCTGAGCTATCCAGTAAGGTCAAATACCCCTGAGTCATTATGTGTCTAACCACGTTTTTCAGAATGAATCTGTCATTTGTGAACAATTATCTACTATATCTATTCCTAACAGTGTGTAGAAAGCTTATCTGATCCAAAATAGAAAGCTGCTATGAAGAAGAGATGAAATCATTACAGAAGAATGAGACTTAGGAACTTGTGATCGTCCACCAAGAAAGAAATTGTGATGTCGATGGTTTGCACCATGAAGTATAAAGCTGATGGTACAATTGAGAGATTCGAAGCCAGACTAGTAGCAAAATGGTACACCCAACCATGGGATTGACCATACAGAGACATTTGCACCCGTAGCTAAAATCAACATGGTACATGTTTTATTATCTTTAGCCGCAAAACTTGATTGGCCATTACAACAATTCGATTTAAGAATGCTTTCCTGCATGGGAATGTCAAAGAGATCTATATGGATCCTCCACCAAGGGTATTTAAGGTATGTAAGTTAAAGAAATCTCTTGGGTTGAGTAATTCCGAGGGCATGGTTTGGGAGGTTTACAAAAGCTATGAAGTCTTTTGGCTACCATCAGAGCAATTCAGATCATAATTGTTCCTAAAGAAACAAAAAGGAAAGATCACCGCACTATGTATGTGGATGATATAGTGGTCACTGGAAATGATCCAGAAGAAAGAACTGCTACCAAAGTACTTGTTAGAAGAATTCGAAATAAAAGATCTAGGTTCTTTGAAATATTTTCTTGGAATCGAAGTGTCTCGATCTAACGAAGTTATTTCTATCACAAAGAAAGTATCCTTAGATGTTTTGCAGGAAACTGGTTGTTAGTATGTCAACCAGCAGATACACCAATTGAAGAAGGTTTGAAATTATTATCAAGATTGATCAAGTACTAGTATAACGGGAGATATCAAGACTTGAGGGAAGATTGATGTACTTGTCACACACTAGGCCAAATCTTGCCATGTTGAGTATAGTTAGTTAGTGGAACAACATATGAATGCTGTCACACACATTTTGAGATACTTAAAGCATGTCCTGGGAAAGGAATCCTATTTACTAAAAAAATAGATTACCAAAATGTGAATGCATATACTGATGCTGATTGGCGGAGTAGTGGATGACAGGCGATCTACTTGGGTGGTTTCACTTTTGTAGGAGGTAATCTAGTCACATGGAGAAGCAAAAAACAGAATGTTGTGGCATGCTCAAGCGCTGAAGCAAAATTTAGGGGAATAACACTTGGGATTTGTGAAGCTTTGTGGCTATGATTTCTCTTGCAAGATTGGATTATCAACCTAATTAACCAATCTGGTTATATTGTGACAAAAGCAGCATGTGATATTGCTCGCAATCCAGTTCAACATGATCGTACAAAACATGTTGAAGTAGATGTTTTTTCATCAAAGAAAAGCTAAATGAAAAGATCATTGAATTGCCCAAGATTTGATCAGAAGATCAATTGTGATATTCTTACCAAAACTGTCTCCAAACGTATTTCTCACAAGTTTTAGACAAGTTGGTCATGTGTGACATCTAACACCAACTTGAAGGGAAGTGTTGAGATTTCAACAAATTCCTAAATATTTTAGGATCATCTTATTTTGTCAATTTTAAGATACTCAATGTCTTTAATATCATGTAATCTCCTAATTATGTCTGTATATTGTAATTGACATAATTAGAGATTCGTAGATGTATCTCCCTATATAAAGTTTGTAACTCTTACTGAATTAATCAATGAATTGAAAACCCAATTCTTCAAACAAACATGATAATCACGTTGTCTGATTTGGGGAAAGTGTAATGTTAACAAATAAAGAGATTAATAAAACTATATTCAAAAAATTGTTTTTGAGGGTTAAAATGTAAAATTTGATAATAGGATCAAAAAATTAAAGGATAAAGATTATTGAATATTTATAATTAAATTTAAAGATTTTGCATAATCACCGACTCTCAACAACCAGGCCTAAATTATTGCTCATGACTCTAAATATTTTAAATTTTGTTTGTAAGCATTAAATTTAATAATTATTAATTATATTCAATGTAAAAATTGATGAGACCCAAAATAATAATAATAATTAATATATTATAAAAATATTGGTATATAATCTAAGAATAAAAAATTTCAACTAAAGTATTGCAAGATGATAATGGAAAGAAAAATTGTGTCAAACGTAACACATGCGTGAATTCTTTCGTGGCTTAGTTGTCATCCTTTTGAGTGCTTGCGGCAGTATTTTTTTCATCTTCATCTTCATCTTCTTTAGCCTCTTCTTCTTCGCTTCTTTTGACGGTAACTATTGCAAACCAAAGATTTGGAAATGCATATAACTGAACAGAATCGCCAATTTTCATCCGCTATCCCTTAACCAAAAGTAAAAACATACATTGACCTATTATTTTCCTTTTTTGTCTTCATCATATCCCATTGTCTCAAACATATTGGCCTCTCATGCAGCGATGGATCAATCAATATTGCATTTATCTCGGATAACTGTACCAGTATCTAGCGACGTCTGTTGTTCATCTGTCAAAAACTGTTCATTTGTTTCGTCGATATCGAGAACCTACGCTCACCACTACTTACATCAGACTTGTATAAAGTTTTCTGTATCACAAGAACCAAAACTTTTAGGTAATTCCGAAGATGGGTTTAGCCCTAAATCAACAATTTGTTTCTTCCCCCAGCAAATTTTTTCTAACATTAAGATTTGCCATCTCTTTTTCCAGCTTTTCGCTTGCAACATCTACTAGTTTTTCTTTTATTTCCTCTCTGCTTAACATCTTTCTTCTTGTAGTTTTCTTGTGAATTTTGAGAAAGAAATTGAAGGATGAAACTTAGATTCTTTAATCATCCATATTAATTGGAAAAGAATATGTTATCCTAATTTACAACTGAATTAGATTCAACTATAAGTTGGATTTGAACTCTGAAGAAATTACTGATCGAAAAAGGTTTGATGTCGTGATATTTTGTGTTCTAATCAATTATAAATTAATTGAGGCTAATTTGAAAAGCTAACGAAAATCACTAGTAAAAAGAACATTCAACCTAAGCTTTCCTACTCCAAAATTGAAATGGACTCAACTGTCCTAGTTTACAACTTAAACGTAGTGAATTGAGATTTAATTTGGCCAAATTTCTAATCCTATTGTTATTTGGAAAGCTTCATTATTCTCATATGCTGTTAACTTCATTTGCCCATAAGCTACCAAAATTTCCTATATTACATAAAGCCCCTGAAAATTAGCAAGTAACTCCTTAAAATACAAAAACAAGATTCTAAATATTAAAAAGATCCCTACAAATTTTTTTTTTTTTTTTTAAAAAAGGGGGGATTTTTTTATAGTTTTAATTTTCCCAAAAATCAATTCACCACTTGAAACTTGGCTATCTCTAGGGAGAATGAAATTTACACTTCCCTGGTTTTGAAATTAAAAAATAAAATGAAATCTAATCAAAAAAATAACTCTTATCATGTAATAAACTAATTATCAACAATTCCAACTAAATTCATCAAGCAATTGGAAGGGGCAATATTGACAACCAAAAATATGTACTTGTACAAATATCTAGTGGCTTTACTCTCTTTTGAATAGCGGAAAATCTAGACAGAAATATTATGGACCTTTCGTTATTATTATGTCCGATAGTTTTATTTACGAATCAGACTCTACACCAAAGTTAGGAGGTTTGGAAAAACAAACAAGACGGAAGCCAAGTTCTTACATAATTCAGGGCTCAGAATCTTTGCAGTTGAGTCTAGTGGAACCTTATTTGCCATTGTTGTCACCACCATACTGTGTCGAATTTCCATTCCAGAAGGCGTTTCTATCACTGAAACGGTCATCATCTTCATCACGTTTCAATGTATGAATATTGCTCCCAAAAGCAGATGTGGTTCGTGGCCCATCCTTACTGTCATTTCTGCTGGATGAAGTACTGTCATTTGTCTCTCTTCTAGCAAGGTTATTTCGAAATGCAGAATTTGGACCTACAAGAGTTAATGAGAGACATGTGAAATGGTGTTTCCAAATGAAGCTTTTGAAGAGAGATCGTAACTCTCTCAAACTTTCACCAAACATTCAATTAGATGAACAAGAAGACAAAAAAATTTAAAAACAGGAAAATTTTCAATGGAAATAGTTTCCACCAGAAGGCTTGGAACCCAAGACTGGTACCAGCAGACAAATCGAAGGGGAGCGAGAGACAGGAAAATACCTTTCCCAGGCCGCAACAAGGGTAGTATAATTCACTACTTGATCCACATTCCATTCAAATTCCTTTGATTAAATTGTGGTCTCTTTTATATAAGTCATCTTATTTTAATATTTATTTTTTTCATTATGTTCATTTGCTTTTGCTTAAAATTCGGTACTAACCAGCCTATACTTGGAATGTAAACAAAGCATGTTAATGGAAACAAAAGTTTTTAGTCCTAAACGATCTTTTATTGTTAGTAGAAAATAATGTGGCATCAAAGAATTTTATACAAACTCACTGTATTCCCATATGCCGGTCTGAGAATCTTGTCCTGAACTTGATGAGTTGGCTCCACCACTGAAATAGGAAAAAGGATTCACATATGACAACATTCTTCGAACATATCCAAAATAGCCCCCAGCCGTTTCATTGGAAGGATGAGCATTAGTTGAAGAGTTGGTTTTCTCAAAGGATGAAGATGAAGCTTTCTGACGTGGAACTACTACCAATGTTTGTCTGTTAAACAAACTCAACTCTGATAATGATTTGCTTAAATCTGCAGCAGGTTAAGAAGACAAAAATGAATGACACTCATTCCTAATTTAATGTTTGCCCACAAAACTATAATAGCAGAGTGTAAAGAGCGAATATTTTAAAATGAATTTTATCGGGTTCTTAATAACAATAGCAATCCCCAATTTAACAGAGAATGAATTTATAAGGATCAAGAACTCAGACTATGCAGATAAAACAACACGGAGAATGCATCGAGGTACTGAAATGATAAGCTTCACTCCAGAGATTATGCTAGCACAACATTTTTTTCCCCCCATTTAAGAAAAAAATAATTCAAAGATGATCACTAGCACCCAAAAAGGCACTTAATTAAACTTGCAAGCAGGCAAGAAGGGAGTTGAGTGATACACAACTACCGAGGCCTTTAGTAGCTCATGCAGTTTCTCACAAGTACAATAAAGTAATTCGCACACAAGTAAAAGATCTTGCTGTTCTGATGCTTTTGAACAAAAAAATAAATGCCCAAAATAACAAAAAAGATAAAGCACATTACGCAGTACATTCCTTTGCGAGCATATCCTGATTATATTTTAATCTGAAGCAAAATTCTATTTAATATTTTCATACCTTCATCACTAAATACTTTGCGAGGATATGGAACAGCAAGATCATAGGGGCCCAGGCTACTTGCTTGGTTATCCACATAATCTTTCACCACCCTTAAACTGCTTGTCAAATCAAATTTCTCTCGTAGGCTAACACCATTATGTAATCGGATATTTAAATGAACATCACTTGATTCATTGACTTTACCGCAATCAGCCAATGACTTAACCTTCTCATCATTTTTGTCATCTGCCTTCTCATATTGCACTGCTACCTTTGCTTCAGCTGAAATTGCTTTTGAATGTACTTCGGGACCACTGGAATGATGATTAATATTCCTTTTGATGACAGGGTCAAGCACAGGGGCTGCATCGAAAGACTCATGCTCTGTTCTAGAATTGCTTGGCTCTGCCATTACAGTACCAAGAGAATCCTTTACTGCTTCAGAGGAAGAGGTGGAGAGCTCATCTTCAATACTCCCTGACTGGCTGCCACTTGCAAATTCCAAAGAAGTCTTTACACCCTTTTCAGTATTATTTTCCTGTTGATGCAAGAAAATCAAAATTGAAGAACCTTATCAACGTACAGTTTAAAGATACCAAGGCAATTAATAAAACTAAAGTGTACCTTCGCCATCTCAGATCCAACAGATGATGTCGCCTCTGAGGATTGGACATTTTTCTGCAATGTAGGGGATGGAACAGCTGTACCTGAAGAACCTCCCTGCTCAGATGTGCCAATAACAGAAGTCTCTGAAGGGGGTGGTTCAGATTTTTTTGAAGCAAGTGCGGCAGACAATACCGTTGCAGTTGTTTCCTGCAAATTTTCAGCAAGAAAGTAAAAACCTCAGCCATGTTTTCATACAAAACCAAATTAAAAGACTGACACAGGAGGCCAGACATCCAACATGTAGATGATAAAGGTGCAGAAGACCTTTAAAAATATAAATTAAACTAATTACCCAAGAAGATATCAATACACACAAGGATTCTTATAGACCTCCTTGGTAATCATGTTGACCTTAACAAATTATCAAAAATGCCATTGATGGTCAGAGAGTTGCTCATAGATTTTTCTCTCAATTTCCCAATTTCTCTCCCCTTTCTAGTTAGTTTCTATGAAAATATTCTCTCGCATATCTCTATATTTCTCCCCTTTCTAATTATTTTCTAAGCCTCTCCTTTCACTCTCCTCTTCCTTTCGCTTTCTTCTCATTGTACTACACCATTTTCCCAAGACTATACCAACTTGTCTACAACTCATCCCACCTTTTAGCACTTAAATATGCCTAAAGATAAACTTGGACAAGAATGCAATTATAAAAAAGAATCACTTGATCTGGAATCAGTTAACCACAAATGAAAGGAACTTAAAAATATTATAATCTGCGTTACATGAAAATTTAATAAATCATAGATTAATCTTTTTAAAATTTTTAACAAACATGAAAACGTTGTGCCATAGAAAGGTCAAGATATCCTTTTTGGGGCTCAGAAGCTTGGTATGCAACCATATAGAAATACATGTGTACTAGAAAAATATGATAAAACCCATTCAATGTCTCAGATAACTGTAACAACAAATAGTAGACAATAAAAACTTTAAATTTCCACGTAAATTTATCGAACCAGACAAAGTGCAAGATTTAAATAAACAAATAGCTCCTTACACATTCGAGAGCACTCAAGTGGGGGCATGAAACTAAGAAGCAGGAGAAACCAAAAACAGGAATAACAAAAACAAGACAAACATACCTGAATATGAAGACTCAACCATGCCTTCTCTAAATTGGATGCCAGAACTTCAGCACTAACAAACCCTTCTGGAAAAGTACCAAGGAAAGAAAATAACCCAAATGTTAAGACCTGTTTATAAATAATGATGTTCACTACCCCTACTAAAGGTTTACTTTAGCATACATAAACATACCACTTTTCCATACTTGTACACCATTGTATCCGATAGCCGTTATACAAGGAACAGAGTTTTGTGGATCTATAAGAAGTTGATGTAAGTACAAACTAAAAATTCCTCACAAATTACAGGGGAAAAAACATGTATACTCATAATATTACCGATCACATTTCAGAATCACCAAATTAGCCATGGGCCATCCGACTTACTTTTGAACTGAGATGTGTTGGAGATAGAACATTTTTCTTCCTTCTCATATTTTTCCAAGAAGATTGTGGGATTGGAAAGTAGATGATGCTTATCAATTTGAATAAACATAATGATGACCTAGAAATAAATGCCTATTCATTGTTCAGCAAAGAAATGAAATGACATTTTGCCAAGATATAAAAATGACACAGAAATTTATTTCATTATTAAACAAAACAACTGATAGCATGCTTTCACTCATGCAATCACAAGAAACAAATTTTCCAGCTCTTTATTCGTGTTCAAAAGGCATAGACCAGACAAGGTTTTCAAGAATTTTTGTAAAGATCTAAATCTCTTGCAATGGACACATGGTCCACCATTCTAAACTTTTATTCTCATTTCCAATATACTTGGTGTTCACTATGAAAAAAAAATGTTCCAGCTATAGAAATTGATTACCATCTAATTGAGAGTTCCCATTGAAAAAGACAAATTTCTCATTGTTTACTGGTACGAACTACAAGCAACAGTCATGAAATGAGTATACAATACCATTTCCATACTGAATGAAATTTTAAGGAAAGACTTTCTCGTTAACATGCGCGATAAGAAAATATTCGGCCTTATGATTCACCAAAGACATTTTAAATACATATATATCCCTTGTCTTGCTCTAGCTAGTAGCTAGGTTGCTTTTTCCTAAAAGTGATACAGAATGAGATTTTGAGAAATGACTTTCTTGTTAACATGAAAGTGTGGAGCACTGAATTTAAAGTTTGCAGGTGAAATTATGTAAATGCAAGCAATTAAAACTAACAGAACAGATACCCTTATAAGAATTATTTTAAAATAAAAAAAAAAAAAAAAAAAAAAAAAAAAAAAAAGACTAGCAGAAACTTTTCAAGTTAAGATATTATTTCCCACAGCTCAGTGCCCAAGTAAGAATGATAGGAGCTTAAACCTGTAATATTTTAAAAGAAAATTTTCACTCAAAACTAGGATACATATTGCACAAAAATTGTAGCATCAGTGCTCTGTCGAGGATATGCAGTAAAAACAATACTTTGAGAGTGACTCTGCCACCGAACAAGCATGAGACAATGAATAAATATATAAATAAATTTATTTATTTATTAATATTGTATTCTAAAAAGAAGAACAAAACATAATGAGGTTTGAAATTCAAATCAAATTATAAAAATACAAAACCTACTGTTAAGTCAGTCCATGTGGTGTTTTCCAAGTTGACTGAATTGACATCTCACCTGTAATCAAAACATGGAAAATAGAAAAAATGAAAAACTAAAGCAGCTTTTTCTTTTTTTTTTTTTTTTTTTTTTTTTTTTTTTTTTTTTTTTTTAAAATAGAAGAAGAATTCAATTGTCTTTACATTGCAATACTAACTGATATAGCTTAGATACTCTAATATTTTAATTAACGTCTGGCAAATGATCTATTTTATTCTCTGGGGATTTATATGTTCATGTGTTTTTATTTTACCTAGGATGCAGAATGTGCCCACTACATCACTTAAACAACTTGGCAGGGAACAGCCACCACAAACTAGGAGTCATTCATAGGATTTGAGATTTCTTAATGTGTTTGGTTTTTATAGCCAAGATTTTTTCCATCTTCTAGGTTTAGCAAACATGACTAAAACACACTTAACAAAAGGTTGCTGTTTCTCTTATCGTCTACCCTTCTATATTCTAGAACACCTGACTTTCTCATTTACTTCATTATTTCTCTGTTCATTTCCTTTCCGGTCATTATCTACTCAATTTCTTCCTCTTCATAAGAAGCGTATTGTTGAGAGGGCTAGCTTGGTCTAAAGCCTGCGTAAGCCCACCAAAAAATTAAATTTACTACAGAATAACCCTTAGGTTAGAAAATGATTAACATATCATTATATATAAATTTATGGAAATCACATATTGGCAAAACTTAAGCAAAGTTTCAATGCGAACCTTCTTCATTTATTGGAACTTCATCACGTATTGGTGCATTCTTCATTCATTGCCCCCTAGGTAGGTGTATATTTTCTCTTTTCTCAATGAAACTTCCTACTATCGTCCAGGTTTGCTTATAATATTCTTTACTCAGTTCTAAATAATTACTTCATTTGAGAGAGAGAAAAAAAGCTTAGTTTTAGCCCACCCTAACAGAGGTTTCTGGCTATGCCCGTTCTCATCATCTACTTTTTCTTCTTCTGCTCACATCTCCTTTTATCGTTTCTATAGGTGATTAAACTGTTTACCATTTGGCTATATTTACACTGTATTTCTACTAGTTTAGTTCATCAATCACATATCGAGGCTCTTAAAGAAATTTACTTTAACTCTTTGATGTCAAATTCAGCTATTTATGTATGCATTCACTTTAAAAACTTTTCAGTTTCCACATGAATATCTACGCCACATAAATTTACTGAATGATAGGTCACGCTTCATTCAACACAGAAAAGAAGGTCAAATTACCTGAAATGTAAACAACAAAAAGCTTCTTCTGCTTTTTAGCTTCAGCAATGGCTTCAGGAATCGAACCTTTAAACGTCAAAGAGGAGAGAGAGCGTTCCATCTAAAAATTAATCAAACAATTAAAGTACATACTACAAGCCTAATTTTCAATCAGAAAGCAATCAATTCAAACAGAATAACTAACTCACTTGAAAGATTCACAATTATAAACCCTAATTGCAAGCCTTATCAAATAATTTATTTAATTTAACATGTTTTCTCTACTAGCTCGAGACTCAAAATAATAAAAAATAAAAAAGTACCTCTGATTAAGAAACAGGATTTCTGAAGAATTGTTAGTAAAATTAGGGTTTGGATCGCAAAAACAGAGGAAAGAAGAAGGGAGAGTTGGGTGATTCCGGAAATTTGTAACAGAGTTTATGAATATAATATAAGCCGTAGGATTGCGTTTATTATAAATGTTTGGTTTTTGGAAATGTGGCCTAATATTGAAGCTGACAGAAATATCCTTTGTTCTCCCAACTTCAAGAAGAAATTCTAAAACCTTCTTTCACTCTACTTTTTCACTGAATGATAAGAGATTTACCAATTTGTCACTAAGATGATATGGTGGTGTTTAATATTTTTTTTTATTTTAAAAAATGAACTCGAAAATGAAAATATTCACTAATGAGATAGGAGGTTTTGTAAAATTAGACCTAAAAGGTTTACGAAAAGGATAAATGTTGGCTTTATGGGGTCATCAACTTGACAGAATGAGGAGATTCATCTATGTGACATCGGTGCTTAATGATATAACTCATCTATACACGAACATGTACATTACAAAGCTTTTATGTCCGTTATTGATGTTTAATAACCTAACTCATCGATTTGATTATACATACATTGCAAAACCCTTCATGTTCGACCACCACTAAGTGTGGGGCTATCTGCTTTCATTGATGAAATATATATATAAAGTTGCATTGTGATTATCAACCATAATTTTTTGCTTAATGATAAAAGGTTGATCCTAATAATAAGTACATCTAATGCTACAGTAGATCCTTTATTTAAGATAACTGACAGGATTAGGGTTAGGATAGGGGTGTTAGTCAAGCCGAGCTACTCGATAAAAACTCGGGCTTGGCTCAAGAATATCCAAGCTAAGCCAGCTCGCAATGAGCAACGAGTTGTGTTCAAGTGACATCCGACTTAGCTCGACTAGCCTCACGAGCTTTCATTGGCTCGATTGGTTTTTAGGGCGATATTTGCAAGTATTGGGGGTGTTATGAAATTGACATGCAAAACTTTGTAAAAATGATAATTGACCCCCAATTAATAGAAAATTGAAGTAAGATGTTCAACATTCGTGCAAAACCCATTTCAAAGAAAAAACCTAATTGGACATCCTAACCCCTAATTGGACAACCTTGATTTTTGTCGACCGCCGCTTCAACCGGTTGTTTTTCCGTCGACCGTCGCCTCTTCTCGCCGTCTCCTTCACTGACGACAACAACTTTTGCCCCAATCTACTTTCAAAATCCGATTCAATAATCTAACAGTTTTAACCATGAGTGGTAAGATCCGCAGCATTTTGATTTTTTTTTAATTCTTGCTTGTTTTGTTGGTTGGGAGATTGCTTTTTGATTGGAGAATGGTTTTGGAGCAAAATTGGTTTGTGAAAGTTTGTTGTTTTGGAGTGAAATTGGTTTGGAAGTGTTGTTATTTTTGTTTTGGAGTTGCCGTTTTGGCGTGAAATGGATTTGCCAATTTAAGTTGTTGGTTGTGGAATGTGCCATTGTCACCTTGCCCACCACTGCTTGATAAAATGCCCAGACCACTCTTACCATCATACACTCACCCCTACGCCATTTTAATCAAGCTGGCTCGAACTCATTTACACGAGCTTGAGTCGGGTTCAATCCAACTCGTGTAAAAAACGAGTTGAGTTTTGAGTCCATTTTCCTTGGCTTGTCAAGCTAGAGACTTGACTTGAGGTCGCTAAAGTGTTCAACAAATCAGGCTCGTTTAGGGCAAAACTCGACTCGTTTACAACCCTAGATAAGGATCCTTGATCCCACAAAGATTCGTATTCTAGGTATGAAATTTGTTGTCCTCTATTTTCATATAACATGAATTAACATAAATTGTCAACTATAGAAACAATTGAGAAATTACGAACATAAAGGTGTTTCTTGATTTAACTTCTTCTTTTGAAAAATATTGTGGTTATAATGATTCAATTTTTCATTCCGACGATATCATAGTTATGATGAATAATTTTGTCTCATAAATATTGTACTCTAAAATATAAAACTTAAAACCACCCTTTGGGGCCTATAAATATGTATATAGAAGTAGAAGAAGAACTTAAGAGGTCTTCAATTGAAAATGAAAATGAAACAATTAACTTTATTCCATCCTCAATTCTCTAATATGAGGGCTATAAACTCTCTGCCACACTTTGGGGAGTGTTTGCTATAAACTCTCTGCCACACTTTGGGGAGTGTTTGTTTTATTATTTTGAGTAGTATTTTTTAAATATTATTGGTTGATAGAGTTGGTGACTATTACTAGGTAGAATTTAAAAATTAACAAAAAAACCCCCTAGGTTTGCTAATTTAACTTAACACCCCAATATATAAAATTTTTGTAAAATAACAAAAACACCGCTACCACACACAGTTGCCAGATTTCAACCACCATTGCCGGAATCTGGTGTTACGACACACAACTAGATGACATTTTCCAGTTAGATCCACTGTGAATCTGACCAAAAAATGCCAGATTTACAACCACATCTAACCATGTTTGGTCGTCAACGATGGCCAAAGATATGACCATCGTTGAAGACCAGCAACAGCCAAAGATCTGACCGTAGATCTAGCATTTTCTGGTCAAATCCACAATGAATCTGGTCGGTAAATGATAGATCAATGCACTAACGGCAAGATCTAACCAGTAGTGCGTCATTTACCAGATTCCGACCACCTTCCGACGGTGGTGGCCAAAATCTGGCAAATGTGGGTGAGTAGAGGTGTTTTTGTCAATTTCTAAACTTTTTTGGGGAGTGTTTAGTTAAATTAATAAACTTAGGGAATTTAAAAATAATTGAATAAAATATAAAGTATTTTCAGAATAGAGAAACAAACGTGTATTTTGAAAATAGTATTAATAGAATAAGGAAAAATAATTAAACAAATGGACCCTTCAAGATTTTGTATAATCGAGTGAAGTTGGACTTGAACTCATAACTTTAGGTCTCTACATTCGCCAAATCTCAAGAATTGTTTCCCTTCGTAGTTTCATCGAGAAATCCTCATCATCAATGTCAATAATCTACCCGATGAATTTGACCCTGTGAACCATTGGAAAGCCCCACCGATTATAAGCTTAAATAGGCAGATTCAAATGTTAGATTTGGAAATGCATGCTCTCAAACTTTTAACATAATTTCAGAAAGTTGACTGATTTTTCAATATGATTTACCCCAATCTACTTCCACACACATAATGCAAAATTATAAATGTATCTGTCACTAGTTTACTTAAAGTGCGGCTAAATTTCAAGAAAATATGAAAATGGGAATGAGGAGTATCTCTTTGAGTGCATATAACTCCGTCCGTGACTTGTACAAACGTGTTAGCACTTCTTAACTCTAAACTCCAGTATGAAATGGCAGAATGCAGGAGGACAGCCCTTTTTATTTTTTATTTTTCCCAAATAAAAAAGAACTTAAGATAATTAAAACAAAGAAAGTTAACCAATATTTGTTTCAAGTCCAATTGATTTGTGGTTAAGCTTTGCTTGAAGTGAATAAAGGGATAAAGAACTCACTTTAAATGGCATGTTGTAAGCAATTGCAGAGCTTTCTCATATTTTGCAGCATCGAAGCTTGAAGATGAGCTGCTTTGGAAAGCTTGGAGAGCAAATATTACCGCACTGAAAAATAAAGCATGATCAACGGTGAGAAAAGGACCCCATCTATTAGGACTTGCAAGAACTTAGCGAGATATCTCATAATAACGCATAGTGCAGTGTTGCTTCAATTAATAATATCTGCGCCTACCAATTCTGATTTAAAAAAATGTCAATAATACAACAGATATAAGAGAACTATAACGAATGCTAAAAATTATAGATGAAGAAGCACATTACAATTGATAAGCACTGCCGAAAATAGTAAGAGTAAATTTGTCTAAGAAATACCAAGCATTACGGCTTAAAGACCTTTATATAGCAGTACTGCATGAAGAAGCACATCAAAATTGATAAATGGAATGGAATATTTAAGAAAAAGCACACAATTGATCTTGGGGAGAGAGTTTAAACTACCAAAAAAAAAAAAAAAAAATTAGACACCAGGTTGACAACTTAAAAAACTAAATCACATATTACTAGCAGATAAACAGGAAAAAAAAAACAAAAAAAGCAAAGAAAAATTCAAAACCATGACCCTCAGGTATTGACATTTTTTTATAAGAAATTATTTATCATTAATTTGTGTTTTTTAAAATAATTATCAGGGGAGGACACTACCATGTGTATATGCATCAGTTTGAATAAATTTTCACAACTGTGAAAGCTGCATATACAAGAGATAGCTACACTGACCTGACCTGGCGATAATCAAGTGATCAACAAAGAGACTGCAACTGGAAAAGAGCTCCGGTAACCAACCAAAGAAGGAAATGAACTCATCATGAAAATCAAAATGAAGGCCTTTGGCAGGAATGGTAATGCAAATAAGAAATGAAAAAGAAAGTATCAGGGGAAACGATTAAAAAGCAATAACCAGGCATATTTTCCTTAAACATCAAGGATTTTACGTATGTAGTGTATAATAGTGTCAACAGTAAAATTCTTATTATTTACACCAGAAAAAAAAAAAAAAATTTAAGGGACAACAACTTCAAGAAAGATTGGGTGCTGCATACATGTGAAAGAGAGCACAATAATGATGTATTTAGTAAACTCAAACAAATAAAAACTAGTGTGTATTAGTCAGGTCACTTCAGAATGATAGTAGATATACGAACCTTGCTATGGTTGATGGACAGCATAGTAGCAGTGAATCACTTTAAAGATAAACTGTCTTGCATCAGAGCCAGCAAGCAATAAGCAGTAAGCAGCAGCAGCTTCATGCAAAGCCAGGTGATATAAATCAAACAGGGAATACTATTACTGACTTTGTCACCTTGGATGGTCAAACAAGTTTTTGTTGTAGCTCAGCAATCCATTATATAGCTCTCTTTTGATTCAAAGTTGCTTCTCATGGTGAACCAAAGCCACCACGAATACATACTCAGTTATATAAGCATCTAACTGCTACATATGTCTTCATGTTTTCATATGCATGTACTGAAAATTCTGCTCCAATAAAGTCAGGCTCTGAGAGGTGGTCATGTACAATTAAGTTAATGTATTGGTTGAAACTGAACCAATTATTGTACGAAAATCCTAGGTTGACCTAGATCCGTCTTCTTGAAGCCAATTAATATCCTGCTCAAATAGAATTTTTATACCATAAGTTAGACAAAAGTATCAAGTGGCTACATTAAAGTAATGTATACTCTGGATTGTTTAATAGCTGACAACAAAAACTTTCAGCAATAACAACTATATTTTTTTATAGGAAGCAATAACCACTATATTACTGATGGCTTCTGTTAAGCTAGTGTTTACAATTAGAAAGTCATCACCTGTTCTCTTAGAACATTCACTAGGAAAAGATTATTTATGTTTGCTTGTTTTATCATTTCAAAATAAAAGAGAGCGGCAAGAAGAAAAAAAAAAGTTAAGAGATACCAACCGTTTGGCATATGCCATCAGACAGTTGAAGGGCATCTTCCCACCTGTTAACTCTAATTAGCCCTTTAATTAGATGAACAAACGTGCTCAGCTCTGGAACACCACCCTTTCTTGTCATGTCTACATACAACTCAAAAGCTTTATCAACCTTACCTGCGAGGGAGAGACTCTCAACTAATGAAACATACGTACTTTTGTTCACAGCCGAAATTGATGAATATGATGCCATCTCTTCATGCAGCTCTAAAGCCAATTCCAATCTTCCAACTTTTATAAAGTTATCAATCAGAATTCTATAAACTGGAGTGATTGGTACTGAATCATTTTTGTCCATCTCATCTAAAAGCCCAAGTGAGGCTATGAACTCTCTGCTTAAACCTTCAACAACCTTACGATAGCCTGCTACATGCCTAGGCCAGTATGTTTGCTTCATCTCTTCCAAAAGTTTGTGAGCCTCATCTAGAAGACCAGAAGCACAACAATGGTTTATTAAAACCCGATACGTGACAAAATTTGGTGCACAACCTTTTGAACTCATTTCTCTAAATAGCTGAAGGCATTTGTCAATTTTACCCAATTTCCCAAAACCATCTATCATGGCTGTATAAGTCACAACATTTGGATAGCAACCCTTTTCTTCCATCATCAACATAAGCTTATAGGCTTCATCTGTCTTTCCAACCTTACAGAGGCCATCAATCATCTCTGTGTAAATAACAACATTAGGAGCACAAGAATTTTCTAGCATTTTGGACAAGACTTTTAAGGCAAGATCCAATCGCTTATCCTTAAACATTCTGTCAATCAAAGTGCTGTAGGTATATACATTTGGACTGTATCCATGCTCTAACATCTTGGAAAACACCACTTGTGCTTCCTCAAGCTTCCCAACCTTGCAAAATCCATCAATTAGAGCATCATACACAATATGGTTTGGCTCACAACCTTCCGCAGACATAGCATCCAATAAGTTATGCGCCTCTTTCACTTTGTGAGCTTTGCACAGACCATCTATCAAAGCTCCATGTGTAAAAACATTTGGTTCTTTGATGTCGCTGTCAACAACTTTGAAATACATATCTACATCCGGAATTTCCACATCACCCCTTAATCTAGCATAAATCTGGCAAGCCTTATCAATCTGCCCAGCTTTACAATGGCCATCAATCAGAGCTGTAAAGGTGACAATATTAGGAATGCAACCCTCAGATAGCATAGTCTCAAAAAGTTCATTTGCACAGGACAACTTTCTTGCTTTAAGGTAAGCATGTATAAGAGCAGTATAAGTTACCACATTTGGAGCACAACCTTCTTTTACCATTTCATCAAACCAGTTTCGAGCCTGTTCAATAAGGCCAGCTTTACAAAAATTATCAATTAATATCGTATATGTATAGACATCAGGAACTAAACTATTTCTTTTCATTTCTTCAAACAATGAAAAAGCCTTTTCTATTTCAGAGGCATCACATAGATAACTGATTACTTTGGAATATGTACTAGTATCAGGTATAAATCCCTTACTCATCATTTCATGAATAACACTATAAGCTTTCTCAAATTTTCCAGCACCACAAAGACACCGAGAAAAATTACTTACATTGATTTTATTTAGGACAACCCCTGCATCAAGCATTTCACTGTAAGCTTTCTCAGCCAAATCCAACACATTGGGACCAGGCAACTCCTCATTGGCACAAATGCCGCCAATCAATATATTATAAACCACATAACCTGGCTGGCATCCACATTCGACCATCTTCTTAAGTAACTTATAGGCATAAGAGTAATCTCCTGACCTACAATAAGCATGAACAAGGGAATTAAATATCCTAGGACTCGGATAACAACCTTCTGAAATCATCATACTGAGAATCCTTTTACATCTGCCAAGTTGTTTTTTCCTCAAACACCCACAAAGCAAAATCCTAAATGTCACAACATTAGGAATGCAAGAACTAGCTCGCATTCTGTTCAAAAAATCCATAGCTTCTTCAAAAAGTGAAGCTTCGCACAACCCAGATATCATCTTCGTATAAAGTACTGTATCCGGCACAAACTCTTCCTTCTCAATCAATGTTAAAGCTTCCCTCCACCTCCTTGCTCTGCAAAGGGAATGCGCGTAACAACCTAAAGTAAAAACATCCATACTAAACCCTGCATCCAACATCTCTCTATGAACCAAATTAGCCGTCTCTAATCTCCCTGCTCTTAAAAACACTTGAATTAATGCATTATAAGTCACTCGTGTACACTTATACCCAAAATCTTTCAACCTCCCTAACTCCTCTAAAGCGACATTCCACAACCCATTTCGACAACATTTACGAATCAACACATTAAGCAACTTCCCAAGCACTTCCCTATCATCATTTCTTATTTCCCGCAAAAATTCTTCCGGCACTCTCTCATTATGATCACATTCAATTAGCTCCAACAATGCATTATACACAGGCATAGTATGCGAATACCCAATTTGCCTACTCGCCCAAATAAAAAACTTAACACCCAATTCAGGGTTTTTAATCAAATACAACACATCAACCACTAATGATTCACTTAATTTCACTCTAAATTGCCTAAGAAACTGCTGGGTTTTATCACTAAACCCATCTTTATCACCCAATATCGTATTAGCAATCAAAACGGCGTCGTTAGAGCACTTACCAGCATCGAACTGTGCTACCGAATTAGCATCTGAACTCATCAAAGAGTCCCGCAGAAACCCAAATTCCTCCGCAGAAACGGACTCGACCTGCGAAGCCTCGGCCAAAACGGGGTCGTCTGGGTCTACCAATCCGGGGAGATTGTAGGGAGAAGAGGCGGAGATGAATCGGGTGAAGATAGAGAACAGATTTTGGCGGGAAAGATTGAGTGAATGGGAAATGAAAATGGGTGATTTTGAAGGGTAAATGAGAGATGAAATTGAGTGATAAAGAAGAGTCTTTAGGCTTCGTTTGTTCATTCTTTTGAATGAATCAAAGGGTTTTGGTTTAGGGTTTAAGGCGGGTTTTTAGTGGAAGAAGAAGAAGCTAAAAGGGCCGTTCGATATTATGGGACAGTACCGGTAACGTTACCGCGTTGATAATAATATTTATAATAGTGTAATTAGAATATTGATTTGATAATATTACAGTATTATGCTATTAAATAACAAGCATTTTTTACATATAATTTATTTATTTATTTTTTTTCAAAATAAGTGGATTAAAATATATAGAAACTTAGAGGCATGGTCCTCTTTTTGCATTAAATAAATTTATCTATTGTTAAACCAATTTCATTACAAAAAAATAAAGAATTAGCAATGTTTAATCATATGTTACTTCTCTTCTTTAAATTCATGTTAAATATAATAACAGAAAGTATAGTATGTTAAATCAATTCAAGTAATCAATCCAATTTAAATGCCTAATATTAGGCGTCCAAAGATTTTATATGCATAAAGTCCTATATGTAAAGTTACGGGACATAAAATAAATAAATCAGTTAAAATACAAATTCAATCACAAAATCCAATAATTTACTAATTATACTCTTAATAAAATAATAAATATTATATTACCAATATAGAGTGTTAGACTATACTAAACTCGATATTCTAGATGTTGTTTGATAACCTAATTAAAGTATACTAGATCATGCTAGATGGTGCTAGACTTGACTATCATCGTATTCTGACTATTTTTGTTCTTCTAATTTTTCATCAAGGGCAAATAAGTTAAATCATGTGATTCTATGCCTAAGTCTATCTTTTAAATAAACCCTTTACATATTGGGAATTAAGATTAGTAAAGTTGCTTATATGTGAAAATATTTCTATATTTCTATAAACTTTCATAATGTTTTTAAAGCCTAACATGAATATTAAAATCCAACATAACTTTCAAATCCAATTTTCTAAAAAAAGTGGAAATTTAAAATATTTTTTAATAGCTATTATTAAGATCCCTTTATCATATATATATTCATTCAATGTTTTAAAACCCAGCTTGGCCCGGCCGGTTTAACTGGTTTGATCGGGAACCGACCACTGAGCCGGGCCAAGTAAGGATAAAACCTGGTATATGCATGTGACCCGGTGTAACACCCACATGGAGGTACGAAATTTAATTTACGCTTTTATACCTTTAGTTGATTTTTTTGCTAAAGTTATTTTGAGAAAATGTGAAGCAAATGCCTTAAACTTGCATTAAGGGTAAAATTGTATTTTCACTCAAAATTAGTTGAAAAAGTGAAGAGTGAAAAGAGGTAGAATTTCATGGAGAATATATTAAAAATGAGGGCATTATAGTAATTGACTAAGGGACATAGATGAAATTTTAAAAAAAGTACAAGGGCAAAATGGGAACATATGCATATTAATATGAGATATTAGGAGTTCAAGCAAAAAGACCTTATCATTCTCTACTCCCTCTCACGCCACTTCATTGTCAATTTCTCTCATCTCTTCATCAAATTTCCAAGGGATTTTAGAGGGCTTTTGGTTAGATTTTGGTAGAGATTTGATCATAAGCACCCAAAGGTAAAAATTCTTGCAATAGATGTGAGATTAATTTTTAAAGTGTTGATTTTTGATGGTTTGTGGTCATAGGATTTAAGAAGAAGAGAGTTTGATCAAAGAAGGTTCTTAAAGGGTAAAATTGTCTTTTCACTCAAAATTAGTTGATTTTTTTGCTAAAGTTATTTTGAGAAAATGTGAAGCAAATGCCTTAAACTTGCATTAAGGGTAAAATTGTCTTTTCACTCAAAATTAGTTGAAAAAGTGAAGAGTGAAAAGAGGTAGAATTTCATGGAGAATATATTAAAAATGAGGGCATTATAGTAATTGACTAAGGGACATAGATGAAATTTTAAAAAAAGTACAAGGGCAAAATGGGAACATATGCATATTAATATGAGATATTAGGAGTTCAAGCAAAAAGACCTTATCATTCTCTACTCCCTCTCACGCCACTTCATTGTCAATTTCTCTCATCTCTTCATCAAATTTCCAAGGGATTTTAGAGGGCTTTTGGTTAGATTTTGGTAGAGATTTGATCATAAGCACCCAAAGGTAAAAATTCTTGCAATAGATGTGAGATTAATTTTTAAAGTGTTGATTTTTGATGGTTTGTGGTCATAGGATTTAAGAAGAAGAGAGTTTGATCAAAGAAGGTTCTTAAAGGGTAAAATTGTCTTTTCACTCAAAATTAGTTGATTTTTTTGCTAAAGTTATTTTGAGAAAATGTGAAGCAAATGCCTTAAACTTGCATTAAGGGTAAAATTGTCTTTTCACTCAAAATTAGTTGAAAAAGTGAAGAGTGAAAAGAGGTAGAATTTCATGGAGAATATATTAAAAATGAGGGCATTATAGTAATTGACTAAGGGACATAGATGAAATTTTAAAAAAAGTACAAGGGCAAAATGGGAACATATGCATATTAATATGAGATATTANTTGTGCATTTGCATCATGAAAATGCATAATACCATGCTCATTATCGTGAGTAGTGAAAAATTAGAAAATTGAGAGAAAAACAGTGAGTAAAATAGAGAAAGAATTAGAAAGAATAGAGAGAAAGAACAGAGAGAAGAACATAGAGAAGAACAGAGAAAGAATAGAGAATACTCGGGAAATGAGTTGTAAGGAAAAAAATTCAGGATTTAAGCAACGGAGAGAGAAGGGTAGCATAACAGGTTTACTTATTGAACAATTAGTGCTCACTTTGTTGTTTTCAATGTTTTTGCAGGTAATAGGTGAGTTGCGGTCACTCGAAACGTCACGCAGTGAAAGGGTTGGACTACACTGTCAAGTTGCTATTATGAATATATTTTGTAAATATTTGTATATAAAGAAAAATTAAATATGAGCACATACTTTATTACTCGTTTATATGTGTATTTTCATATATATATTTTTAATGAGTTTTATTGATTATTTTACGAGTATACTAGCTAGAAAGAAAGCATTAAATCCAGTCTGATCCGCGATTAGACCGGAGTTACTCTAGCTAAGCACCGGTCCACCTGGTTTTGGCACAAAACCGGGTCAATGCATTACAATAATTCCCAAACCCATTTCACTTTCATTCCTCACAGATTTAGTCGATCTTCAACTCTTCGGCATCCTTAGCTCTTCAATCTTCACTGCAACTTTCGATCGGCTCTTCAATCTTCATTGCAACTTTCGATCGGCTCTTCAATGGTCACTACAACTTTCAATCGGCTCTTCAATCTTCCCTCTTCGCGAATCGCGTTTCATTTCATCTTCAGTTCTTCACTTCATCTTCATCAGTTCATCTTAATAATAATATTGTCAATCTAGCAACTAATTCATCTTCAATCTTCATTCTTCAATCAATGATTTAGAAGCATAAACGAGTTGCAAAAACTAATGGGTATTGAAGCAAATGAGAAAAAACACCAAAAGGGTCAATGCTACAAACTTTAAACAATCAAACTTACCAAAAGTGTTCACTTTCAGAGTTTGCTTTGAGGCTCTCTTGTTTCTTTATTGGGGGTTTTCTCCTGGTGTTTTGAGGCTGTTGAGTTGACAGGCTGATGAGTCAGCTCACCGAGTTTGAAACCTTTGAACAGATTGATGATTCATATATAGGGAATGGTGAGGGGAGTTTGGGTGAGATTGATGTAAATAAATGGCCAAGATTGTTTCTTGCCATAGTTTATGAGCTCTAGATCTTGTTGAAGAAGAATAACACAAACAATAATAAACCTTAATTTGATTTGCTTGAAACTGAAATTATATTGAAATGGAACTTCACTGGTGTATAATCTAGAGAGAAAAAGTGGTAGAGTGAGAAAGAGAAAAAGAGGGAGAGAGAGGAGGAATGGATCGTGTAATGTGTGGCAGATGTCACCAATCCAACCCGACGATCGGACCGATTTAACCAGGACCGGTCTTTTGACTGGGTCAAAGAGTGGGTTGAGTATTAATATATATATATATATATATATATATATTTTCTACAAACTTTCTTAATGTTTTTAAAGCCTAACATGAATATTAAAATCCAACATAACTTTCAAATCCGTTTTTCTAAAAAAAGCGGAAATTTAGAATATTTTTTAATAGCTATTATTAAAACAATATGAATTCTTATAAGTTCGTTAAATACTATATTAACACTTTAAAAAGTTAAAGAAAAAAATAATAATTATAAAACATAGATAAATGAAAGGGTTAAGAGCGATTCCTACATTTTTAAAGGGTGAAATTGATAAACTTCTATAAAAAAAATATATTAGTAATTAATTATAAAGCCAGAAGTAGAAATTTGTTTATATAACTAGAATCTTATCTGTAATTTGTATTAAAAATAAATTATTAAGCTATATAAATTATTCTTACTTTTTTAATTAATTAAATTTTATCCTAGAATGAAAATCCAAGTTATGTTAAATATATTGAGTTGAAATGTGAATTCATGATGGTTTTTATTTTATTTTTATAAATAAATCAGTTTTAGATACTAGGTGAATTTCTTTTCTTTCTTTTTTTTTTTAAATCCCAATTAATTTATATTATTAAAAATTTAAGCTAATATATTAAAGTTTGCATTATTGATTTATTTATCACATTAAATTTTAGCTGCCGAATCAATCGGATAGATAACACTAATGATAAATATATTTTGTAAAAATGTAAATCACAATAAACACATAAATTGATCACATATCTTGTAATTTATTTAGTATGAAATTTCTTTCACACTAATATCGAAATTTATATTTCTATCTTTATTGATACTATTTTGATAAAAGGGTAGGATTACATGCACTGAAAAAACACCCTACACACCCACTTCCTTAACATACTTAGAAAATGAAGGGTGAGAATATATTTTTGAGTGCAAATAGTCCAATATGCTAAATTAGCAATAACAATGACAACCCAATTTCCCATTGCGATGTTTGCATTCACCACCTCTACATTCATCTTGACAAAATGTGTTGCATTTATCATTAGTGCATCCCCCCTGAAGAGCATGCTCTTTGCAACATTTTCCAGCATCAACTTCGTTATATCCTGTAAAATCCAAAATAACATTCTATTAGAAGATATATTTAATTAAAAAGATTAATGAGAAAACGTTAAACATAAAGACAATTATTAATAAATAATGACGTTGTAACATCACATCAGCTTAGTGATATAGTGAAACCGTCATATGTAAATACTACTCGTGAATAAAATTACGTAGCTAAAATATTTTAAAGGAAAAAAAAAAAAGAATTAAACTTATGTAAGCTTGATTTAAAATAATGGTAAATAAACTATTATGAACAATAAATATGACTTTTAATATAATACCTATGGAGAGGACGAGGGCTACAAGAAGAACAATTGTGAAAACTTTGATTTTAGCCATTGTTTTTGTAAGAAATATGATTCCAAAATTATGTAATCATCAACATAACTGTGTTATTGTATATATAGTGTGGAATATATTTTGTTTTCCTAAATTAATTTGTAAAATAATAAGAAATATATTAATGTGCATTAAATTGGTAGATTTTGGTCGAAATATATATAAGTTGCTATATGTGTTGTAAATCATACAGATTTTTGTTAGGATATATATAGTCTTATTTTAATCAAGTTGCCACGCCAATGTTTAAATACACGACTTTTTATAAGGAAGATTTAAAATTATGGTAAAAAGAATCGAGGAAATAAGTAAAATATAAATAATTTAGGAAGATATTATTATAATAAAAATAATTAAGTGAAAATTTAATTTGATTGACAATTTAATGGTCAATATAATCTTCTACCATTTTAACTTTCTATATAATCTTCTACCATTTTAACTTTCTATAAAACAGGCAATTGTTATTATTAAGATTCCACTATTATATATATCTATTTAAATAAATTTTTACAATATTTTAAATACTACATTAAGAATTCCCAAATTATGCACGGTAACTATGGTTTGACTTCAAATAAATATATTTTCATTTTATTTATAGCATCAATTTGTTAATTTAATGAGAATAGAAAGCAAAATGTTTGTTATTTCGTAATGTTAATTATAAATATTCAATCATAAGCCAATTTACATTTACATAAAAATTATGAAAACTCGTTAATATATTCGTAGTCCAATTCTATACTAAGGCTTCGTTTGGTATTGCTTTTTCGGGTAGAGCTTATGGAAGAAGAACTTATATAGGAAGAGCTTCTTGTTGTACAAGTTTTGTGAAAATGGTTGTTTGACAAAAGCTTTTTAATGTTAATTTACCAAATAGGGTTTTAATATACAAGAATAGACAAGAGAAAATTATAAGATTAAATAGATATATTTTTTAAATTTCAACATTTTCAGTAAGCTTAAAAAGAACATGGGAAAAATTCAAAATTTAAGCTTCTTTCATAAGCGATACGATAGTTTATTTAAAATTCTATAAGCACTGTTGAAGTATAAACGGTTCGTTTGTTTAATTATTTTTGCATTATCCTATTCACATCCTATCCAAAATACACATTTGTTTCCCTATTTTGAAAATCCTATTCTATTTTATTGAATTATTTTAAATCCCCTAGGTTTGTTAATTTAACTAAACACCCCCGAAAAAAGTTTAGAAATTGATAAAAACACCCCTACCCACCCACATTTTCTAGATTCCAGCCACCACTGCCAGAATGTGGCCAGAATCTGGTATAATGGTGTACTACCGGTTGGGTCTGGCCGATAGTGCACCGATCTAACATTTTTCGACCAGATCCACTGTGGATCTGGTTGAAAAAGGCCAAATCTATGGCCTAGATCTTTGGCTGTAGTTGGTCGTTGGCCATGGTTGATGACCATACGTGGTCAGATATGACATTTTTTGACCAGATTCACGGTGGCTCTGGCCGGAAAATGCTAGATTGACGTATGAGTAGTAAGATCCAAACGGTCGAGTCCGACCACCCTCCGGCGGTGATGGCCAGCAATCGACATTTAATGGGTAGGTGATGCGTGCAAACACAACACCTAATTTTACCTCACTAAATTCTAATTCAAAGTCGTGTAGTAGCAAAGAGCAAGTAAGGGTCTTTCCTACAGAGGATTTATGAACTCAATTAATTATCTACTTTAAACAGGGTTTGTCACGAATTATAAAAACTCAACAAAAACTATCAAACTAAAATAAAACAAAATAAAACAAGGAAACAATCACGAAAGGCATAAATAAGAGAAACTAGATTGAAGGTTTATTTGCCACCACTAGACATGAATTACATATAATAAAAGCATTCTTTAACTTCCTACCCTCTTGATCACATCAGCTCAGAAAATACCAAACGTTAATAAGTTCTATCTCTCCTTATTGAGTCGTTGGATTAGACACGGTCATAACCCAATTCTCTATTTATTAGATAACCTAGGATACGATCTCTAGATTCAAAGTAATAAAAACATTAAGTTGCGAGAGACCTACTGAATCAATGCTAAACTCATATGGTTGGTTTGACCAGATTCACGGTGGATCTGGTTAGAAAAGGCTAGATCGGCGTACGACCAATAAGATCCAATCGATCGAGTCCGACCACCCTCTGGCGGTGGTGCCCAGCAGCCGACATTTAATGAGTAGGTGATGCGTGCAAAAAGGTCAGAGTTTGGTATTCGTAGTTCAATTCTATACTAAGGCTTCGTTTGGTATTGTTTTTTCGAGTAGAGCTTATGGAAGAAGAACTTATATAGGAAGAGCTTGTTGTTGTACAAGTTTTGTGAAAATGGTTGTTTGACAAAAACTTTTTAATGTTAATTTACCAAATAGAGTTTTAATATATAAGAATAGACAAGATAAAATTATAAGATCGAGTAGATATATTTTTTAAATTTCAACATTTTTTGTAAGCTTAAAAAGAACATGGGAAAAACTCAAAACTTAAGCTTCTTTCATAAACTATACGATAGTTTATTTAAAATTCTATAAGCACTGTTGAAGTATAATAAACAAATTTTTTTTTTTTTTTTATATAAATGTGCTAGCTTAAAATAAACTATTTTGACCAGTTTATAAACCCAGCCAATCAGCCTGTACATCAAACAAGAAACAAAACGACAAATGGTCCCAATTTCATTATTTACTTGGTTTATGAGAGACCATGTGTAGTTGGTAGATGATTCTTTTACTTTTCTGATACTTTATACTTCGTATTAACTTTAATTGGTTTAATTTGTTATTTAAGAAAAAGTGGATCAAAATTTCTAATTTCCTTGTCCAAGAGTAAAAAAAGAGTAAGTTTAGTCGAATTTTTGGCATTTATATGCAATAGGGTAACAATAATACTATACGGGAGCGTTTGTTTCAGGGAATCTTTTATCACTGAAAAGATAGGATTACCACTGAGATAGATTGCCTCGAAGATTAATAAGAGAATGTTATACTAATATGTTTGGTTAGATTGATTAGTACAAATAATTAATATTTCTGGTTGGGAGGAATAAAATATTATCGGATGGATTTTACTGAATTGTTATTCCCTGTTAATATTATTATTATATTAGTATTATTATATGGAACATTTTTCTAACCCCTTCCATTTGAGAATTTAGCTAAAACACCTTAACAATAAAAGTTTAAAATTTAACAAAATACACCCAACCACTCAAGACGACTACCGGTTGCTAACCAGTACCACCAGCCACTATTGATAGTCGTTGGAACAGTGTACGATAAACTGAATCTTGCTTGTCATGCGTCGATTTGGTTCTTTTCAGCCAAATCGAAGGTTAGAAACGGTCAGGTAGCTATGGGTTTGGTCGAAAAGCCAGATCCATTCTAACCATTAACTGCCCGATCTGTGGCCGTTAATGGTCGCGATCTAGCCAACAACCAAATCTATTCTGGCCATTAATGGCCAGATCAGTGGCCGTTTACAGCCATAGAAATGGCCAGAATGGATTTGGGTGTTTTCGGCTAGATCCATGACCATCTGGTCATTTCTAGCCTTCGATCTGGCCGACAATGGCTAGATTGGAACAGGCCGACCAGATCCAACCAGTCGTACACTGTTCGGTGGTGGCTGATGGTCGTCATTTGTATTGGGTGGTTAGAGGTATTTTGAGTATCATCCATGTAAATAGTGAGGGTATTTCTATCCAAAAAATTAATATATGAGGTTAAAGAAGTCATTTTGTACATTTAGGTTAATTGTTATTTAATAGACATATAAGGGCATTTGTGTCCAAAATGTTTATTAATTAAGGGGAAAATTGGTATGAACAATTGATTACCCTAGTAATGGAAAAATAACACCCTCCCTAAGGTAATCGAATTACCCCCGTTTTTACCTACAGTTACCACTATTGGCATTGAAAGTTTACTGTAATCTTTTATTACTTGACATCCAAACGTAGTAGTTGTTGAAAAATAATATAGATTATCGGTGTTATCTTTTATGCCCCCAAAACAAATGTACACTACTTAAAATAAATATTACAAAGATTTCCATACAAAGTGAGGTGACAAAAATGAATGGAAGTGTGAAACAAATGAGTAATGCTACACTTACAAAGATCTCCATACAAAGTGATGTGGCAAAAAATGAATGTGTTGGACCCTTGTGTGTTTTGAGGTGCTAAATCAAGCAAAATAATTGTATAAGGACTAACAAAACTCCAAAGCATGACATAAGTCATGACCAAAAATGATAATGCAGGTTTTAATCTCAGAGTCATCCTTTGAAACACTCTTTGGTATTTTGAAGATATCATTGGCTAAAGAAATCCAAATCAGATGATTCTTGTTGCGTTGGAAAGCTAACTCCAAGATATAAAATATGTATGAACATCAATTCACCTAGATCTTCCATTATCGAGGAGCAAATCGAGATACAAGTGTATAGTCTGGCAGAATCAACATCCAGAACCATTGTTTGGTATTTTGAAGATATCTTTGGCTAGAGAGATCATAATGGTGTGATGCTGGTGGAGTTCGAAATATCATTTATAGGACAAAACTTCTATGTTCATAACCTTTTCCAGATAAGCCGAAATCAAGGAGGAAATCATGATACTAGTTGACGGTCTGGTAAAATCAAGATACAGATCATCTCTTTGGTATTTCAAGGATAACTTTTGCTACAGATGTCGAAAGTACGTGATTCTTGTAGCTTCAGAAATATAATTAAAAGAGCTAAAACTTTCAAGTTTATCACGTTGCCCATATCAGCTGGAATCATGGAGGAACGCCCGTTCCAAGTGAACGAACGATTGCTCGTATATTCTCAAGCCATTCTAGGTATGAGCGACCTTGTTCCGTAAAGTCGTTCAAGGCTCTGTTGAATTTTTAAAGTTGGAGATTCATATTGGAACGACCTTGCATCATGAAGGAATGACCGTTCATCAATTCCCCAAGCCGTTCTAAGCATGAACAACACCGTTCTACCAAGCCGTTCATCATTATGAAAATTTGAACATGTAGCAAAGATTGGGCTATAACTTTCTCTAGAGAACTCCAAATTCAACTCTGTAAAATGCGTTTTGGAAATCTGGGGAGGAATATCTTTCCAATTTTATAGCTTGCATAATAAAAGAAGGAATGACCATTCCCGATAGGGGAAGACTGTTCACAGATCTATATGTTACTGAATTCCTATTACATTTTAAAGAAAATTTATTGTAATTGAAAGAGATTAAAAAAATAAAATTGAAAGGCTATTAATTCATTACACAAGTTTAATTTTAGAGAGAAAATATCCATTCATAAAGACTTCCTAGTTCAAAATAAACTCCCATTGAATGTAGATGGATTCATGCAAATTCGATTAAGATTTTGATAACAACTGAAACTTAAATATTAAATTTTGACAATGATTAAACAAAAAATATGACAAGACTCTACTTTTGTATCATTAAGATTAACATTCATGACGCCCATGAGTATATACACACTCTCTGATTGACATAAGCAAAAAAAAACAAAAAAACAAAAAAAAAAATTTTTTAAAGTATTTGTCAAATTAGGCATCGTGAATGAATAAAAGTAATATCATATATATGAGAGAAATTTTGAGAAATTAAACCATAGGATTTTTTATTTTAAACACTGCAAAAACCATTAATTCTTCTACTGCATTAAGTTTTATTTCATGACACCTGTTCATTTTCTTACTCTGTAACTATAGATAATAGAAAAAGTTTTCAAATGGTGAAAATATAAATTTTAATTGTTGATTTAACACATTTTACAAAATAACAGTTCAAAAGTATTCTTGTAAAAAGTTGATCATTTGACGAAGCATGTTAAATTCACCAACCATTAAATAGTTTATTTAGTTTACATGGCCAAACCAACCGTCGAAACTGTGCTATGTGAAAAGTTACTGGTATTAATAACTTAATCTTACCATAATTTTATTTCATTGCCCGTTTTTATTTATTTAGCACCTTGGCAGGCTAAAATAAGATTTCCATACCAATTATTTAGTAAAAAATTATTTTAGATTTTTTTCTCTTTTTTCTTTTTTTTACTAAAACAAAAAGAAAACGTACGGGTGAAGAGAGTAATTTTAATTGAACGTTAAGATAATTATATACCTATATATTAATAAACACTTATCATACATTGTATAATGAGAATTAGCGTGATAATATAAGTTCATACAAAATCAAATGACAAATAAGTTGACAATGAATTATAACATGAAATTGCACAAACTATATCTCTAGTATCTTTGTTTATAGCAAAGAAGTTTCAAGGATCAGTCCATATATGCTAGATCCCGTTTCAACTATTAATAATAGATCTACATTAATATCTTTATTGTAGTATTTTGATAGTAGGATTACATGCTAAAAAAAGAACTCTACACATCCATTTTCTTAATATCTTATAAATGTTTTTAATATTTTTAATATACTTATAAAATGAATAGTGAGAATATATTGAGTGCGAATTAGCTAATTCAGCAATACATGACAGTTTTGGTTCCTATCTGGTTTTGGTTCCTCCACATTAGGACCGAAACGCACATTGTCGGTTCCAGGTAGGTTCCGGTTTTGGTTTCAGTTCTACTCGCAGGTTTCGGTTCTACCCGCAGTTTCCGGTTTTACCTGCTACCCATCTCACCCCTAGAGTTACCTTGCTTGGAGTGTGAAAGTCACATTTGAGTAATTTTCTAGGATGTAGAGCCCATATCCTTTAGAAAATCTACCATTTAGAAGGCTACCTCCTTGCAAGTGTGAAAGCTACATTTGGTTACTTCTTGATAGATTTGCCCATTTAATCTCAGTTGATATGAAAAAGAATTCAAATTTTTGAGATTATGTTAAAAAAAAAATAGGGGGGCATAGGGAAGGGAGATATGTATATATTTGGTTCAATGACCAATGTGTCATTTTACGCCCCCCTTGAGGACACAACACACACAATAATCAAGTTTTCTTGTTGATTGCTATCGTGTATGTATTGAATCATGAAACTTTAATTGTTGACCTACATGGAGAGACTCTCCTTATGCTCTTTGTTAAAGATTGAGATTGTTTAAAATGTCATATGTACAAATGTGTATCACTTTCCTCCTTAAAATTCGATGAATTTTTTATTGATCTCATGATAACTTTTTTTATTTATTGTTTGTTTGTTATTGTTTTGCTCAAATAGAATAAGTGTTTAAGATCGCGCTGCCTTTGTACCTATGTCGCCACCTTGAGAGTGAAGTTGTCCCCTTGATTCACTATGTTCACATGAGTTTGAGGTCACCACATACTGTCTAAATTGGTTCAGTTTGCTTAACGTTCTTGGCATGCTCCCCTCAATCTTACATGTCCCCATATTGATTTTTAAAATCGTGCACTATTCAAGTTCCTAAATTTTCTAGGATTGCACAATATGAACAAAGAGGGGGAATTATTTGTGTTTGTTGTGTTTCCTTGGTTGGTTTCACAGAGGGGAGTTTTCGATGTTTTTCTATGTCTTTATGTTGATAAAATGTTAATGCTGGACCTTTTTTTTTTTTTTTTTTTTTTTTTTTTTTTTTTTTATTGAACTATGGTTACTAATGCAGGTTATTTATTGTGTTAGTTGATCCTTTTGAACTTGCTGATGTTCTTTCTTTCATGTGCGTGAATCAATCAGTCATTATCTTTTACTTAGTTGGTTTGTGATCTATACTTTATAGATTGATTGAGAACAAGCTAACCCTCTTGTTCTTTTTTTATTAATGGCTTGGTAGTGATTTGGTTTAGTTACTAGGGGGAGTATACTAATTGAGGGGAGTTATTCAGTTTAGTTGTTCTTTACTTAATGCAAAACTATTTTTGATTGTGATATTGATTGCGTTTTGCTTAGATTGTGCTTTGTTCATAAGTCTTACAAAGGAGAAGATTGTAAGTATTTTAGTTTTGTCAACTTATTCATTTGGATTAGTGCACAATCTATTTAGTTTCAGTTTAAGGGTATTCAAAACAAATTGCATGATCACAACACTTTGGCAAATTTTTTTTAGTATTCATGCATATCGTACCTGCCTTAATTAAATGTGATTATATTTTCAATTGCGGAAAGATTTTTGTGGACATTATATATTATGTGAGCTGAAAAGATTTTATTTAATTATGATTTCAAGAATCTTTCTCCTAAAAGAATTATGATTTATTAAACCACCTCTATGGTGGAATTACTCAAAGTATGATTAATTTGGTGAGATTGTACCAATGTTAAAGCAAATGGGTTAGCACTTTCTAAAGGAAATACTTAGCTAGATATCTCATCTAACACAATGCTATTTTTGGTTTTACAGGACGTGACGAAGTTGATGCTACAAAATGTTTGCTGAGCATCCTATTGTGGGGGATGCACTAATGAAATGTACAAGATTTTGCCAGGATCAATGTAGAGGAGGCGTATGCAAACATGTGTCATGGAACCTGGAAAAAAATCTGCAGTGGGTACCCGGCTTGAACACTGCTTGGAACGGGTACCTTGTTTTGGAACCTGGGCTGAAATGAAATATTTGTGAAGAATGGGGGTCTATTGTAGGCGTTTAAATCTAGTTAACCGGACCGGATACTAATATTTTGAACCAACCGATTTTTCGGTCAGGAGACAATTCAAACCAAAACTGGAGCAACTTACTTAAACCGATTATGAACCAAACCGATATTCGGTTGGGTTATTGGTTAACCGGTTATGAACCGGTTTTAACAATCCCATTCTCCCACTATTTGAAGGTTGAACTACCGTCACCAACATTCTCGCAACGTCAAACCACCACACTCCACCTTCCACCCCATCACTCATATACAATCATATATCTGAAATTTGTTGGATGAGTGACCTTTCTAGAGAGAAAAAAATAAGAAGATTGGTGAATAAAAAAGCCTGCAAACTTAGAAAGTTGAAGAGATAAATCAAAGAGTTTAACCGTATCAAACGAATGTTATTGGGTGTGGAGGCTGCTGTCGATTAAGATGGGAGAGAAGACTTGGAAAAAGATAAAGTCGATTGTTATTGGGGAAAAAAAAATGGTCGACCAACTACGACTGGGGTGAGTTGATTTAGGAAAAAAATGGCTGTTTGTATTGTAGGCGAAGAAGCAGTAATATAATGGGGGAGAGGTGATGGGGTATGAAAACGTAAGGAGTCAAAGGAGTTATTATATTTTACTTAAAGATGGTGAGAGTTCCAAGAATTAAATGCACAGCAGGTGGCGTGCAACTTCTCTTTGTCAGTTTTTTTAATTTCTTATTTTTATCTCTCGTTCTCTCTCTCTCTCTGTTGCTAGTTTTAAATGATGGAAAATCGGTTTTCGGTAACCAATTCAAAATTACAGTTGAACGTTAACTGAACCGATTTTTGTGTGTTTTCTTTATTTTAAAAACCAAACCAAATGGGTTGTTTTGAAAAATCAATTTTTCGGACTAGTTTCGGTCCAATTTCTTAGCTCGGTTCGTTCATTTTCGCTTTTTTTTTTTTTTTTTTTTTTGTGCAGCCCTAGTCTATTGTAATTTTACATATACAAAATTAAAATAGCAAAAGTTAAATTTTTATAATAACCTAATTAAATAAATATGCAATTATACTTATTACATATAAACTACACCATACAGAAAACTTTAATATATTATAATATATTAATATTAAAGTTTTGATTACTTAAGTTTATAATTGGAATTAAACCATTAAAATTATTTTAATGTTATTAAAAGAATTATTTTTGAATAGAATGGTATTTTGATTTAATAATAATATAATATTAGTTTATTACTTCAATTATCAAGTTCTAAGTATATCTAAAAATTATATTAATTATTATATAAAATAAATTGATAAACATTAATACATTACTAGTTAAATGATTACTTAATCAATCATAACATTACATTATAATTAAATGATTACTTAATTAATTTAATTATTATAATATTAGTACAATACTTAATAAAACGTTTAAATTTAATTAATTCAATATTACATTAAAGATTTATAGTACATACTTAATTCATTATAACATTACATTATGTTATGATCACATAATTATTATAACATTACTAATGAATATTACTTAACTATTATAACTTATATTATAACATTAGTATTTACGACATTAGTACAATCTTAATTAATTATTAGAAATTTAATTAATTATAACATTACATTATAAATTTATGTATGATTACTTAATTAATTATAACATTACGTTATAAAAATGAATACTTATTAATCATAACATTTTATTATAAACATTAGTATAATACTTAATTAAATGATTAGAAATTAATGAATTATAATATTATATTAAAGATTTATAGTATGATTACTTAATTCATTATATCATTACATTATAGTATGATCACATAATTAATTATAACATTACATAATAAAATGTTTACTTAAATTAATTATAACATTATATTATAAACATTAGAATTTACTATATTAGCACAATACCTAATTAATGATACTTAATTAATTATAATATTCTATTATAAATTAGTACATAACTAATTGAATTATTAGAAATTTAATCAATTAAACATTACTTAAACTAAATAATTACTTAATTAATAATAGCATTACATTATATTATTATCACTTAATTATTATACTACATAGTTAAATGATTATTTAATTATTTAAATTTATAACATTATATTATAACATTAGTAATTTACAACATTAGTACATTACTTAATTAAACATTACAAATTTAATTACTTATAACATTATATTATAAATTTAGGTATGATTACTTAATTAATTATAATATTTTTATTATAACATTATACAATACTTATTAAATGATAGAAATTTAATTAATTATAAATTAAATTATATTTATAGTATGATTGTTTAATTAATTGTTTGTATTTGGTTTTGATTGAGGATTTTATGTGAATTGTGATGATTTGATTGAATTCAGTGTGCCTAGTAGATTAGAGGATTTATGAGTCACATTGGAAACAAATGAATGAGTTCAAAATTTTTAGGGGTGTATTAGTAAACTTTTAAGGTATTTATGTCATTTTTTAAACTAATAGGGGATAATTGATTTTTTACAGGGTACCCGGAGGAACTGGAACTCGCATTTTAGGTTCCGATTCCTTGAATTTAAGAACCTGCACTGTGCGGTTCTGATTTTTTTTTTTTTTGGGAACCACACTGTGCGGTTTCGGTTCTCCTGAAAATACAGGTACCCACAACCGCTCACCCCTAGGTACTATTTCACAAGGTGATAAGAATCAAGCATTATGTACTCAAGGATATAAGAAAGTCATTGTACTTCAAGAGTTATGAGAAAAACAAGGTGGACACCACACTCATTGCATACATTTCACAAGAGAGAAATATTTTCAATGACACTACACATATCAAATACCCTTGCAACTCTAAACAAGAGAATTTTCTCATGATCTAATATAAAAGAAAACATAGTTCTACTCAAGTTGAATCAGTCCAATTATGGACTTCCTCAAATTCACAAATGTTTGAAAATCTAAAGCCTTTGTAAACAAGTCAGCTAGTTGAGATTTGTGTTTACATGTGCAAGAGTGATGACCTTTTCTTCAACTAAGTCTCTATAAAATGGTGCCTAATGTCAATGTGCTTAGTCTTAGAGTGTTGTACTGGATTCTTAGAAATATTGATTGCACTAGTATTGTCACAGAATACTGTTAACACTCTTGATCAAAACCATAATCACACAACATTTGTTTAAGTACATCAGTTTCCTGCAGCATGTATTCAACCTTTGTTGTTGAGAGTGAAATGGAATTCTGCTTCTTACTGTACCATGTCACTAGATTATTTCCAAGATAAAAACATCCTCCTGATGTACTCTTCCTGTCATCCAAACTTCCAACCCAATCTGCACCTGTAAGCAACCAAGGTAGAGTTATATCATATGCAAACCACAATCCAAAATCACATGGTCTTAAGACATATTTCATAATTCTCTTCACTATGGTTAGGTGAAGTTCAGTTAGATCAGCCTGAATCTGCACAAATCCCTACACTAACACAAGTCAGGTCTGCCAGCAGTTAAGTACAAAAGACTTCCAATCATGCTTCTAAACAGTTTTATTATCTACCTCTTCCCATTTTCACCTTGGAAGTTTAAGTTAGAACTCATGGGGGTTTTAGCATGTTGTACATTTTCAAGACTAAACCTTTTAAGCATGTTCTTGGCATATTTAGTTTGAGACCCAAACATACCACCATCAAATTATTTTTTCTGAAGTCCTAAAACATACTCAACTCACCTCCCTGCTCATTTCAAGTTCATTTTGCATTAAGACAACAAATTCATCCAAAAGAGTTTGAGATGTGGATCCAAAAATATGTCATCAACATATATTTTTGCACACAAAACTCACCATTGCAATGCTTAATTAAGTGTTTTATCAGTATTCCCTCTTTTCTAGTTGTGCTCAAGAAGAAAGGAGGTAAGCCTCTCATACCATGCTCTAGGGCCTGTATCACCCCATACAACGCTTTCTTCAGTTTGAATACATGATCTAGCTTTGGGATCCTGAAATTGAACAGGTTGCTCCACATACACTTCTTCATCAGCATGCCATTCAAGAAGGCACTCTTCACATCCATTTGGTAGAGCTTCAACCTTAGACAACAAGCAGCACAAGTAACAATCTGATTGATTCTAAAATCTAGTCCACTAGAGCGAAGGTCTCATCAAAATCTATTCCTTCAACTTGGGTGTATCCTTGTGCAACGAGTCTGGCCTTGTTTCTGCCAATGTTCCCAAACTCATCAGACTTATTTTTGAAGATCCACTTGGTTCTTATAACAGTTATACCTTCAAGTTGAGGAACCAAGCTCAACACATCGTTTCTCTCAAATTGTTCAAGCTCCTCATGCATGGCAGCAATCTAGCAATCACCTTCTAGAGCTTGTTTTGCATTATTTGGTTATACAAATAGCACAAGTTATTTGTTTCATTCAACATTTTTCTTCCTGTTACCATTACTTCTTCAGGATTTCCAATCACAATGGATGGTGGATGAGCTTTCTTGATCCAAGAGAGTGGTTCTTTGGTTTTTGGAGGTTTTCTCTGAGTGATCTCATCAGAAAAATCAATTAACAAATCAAGTCCTGGCCTTTCGAATACTGATCCTTGTTGGGCAGCTGTGGTGGTCACATCAGGTTTTGGGGTGATCACCTTAGCTTGATCTTGTGTTCCAATTGGATTCAAAATGAACACACCATCTCAGTTAGTCATATCTTTAATTTCATCTTCTCATGAGAATTGTGAGTAATCTTTTGAATCAGAGAAAACCATTAAATGACTCAATAACACGTTTACTTCTCATGTTAAAGATCCTATAGGCTTTACTATTTGAAGAATATCCGAGGAACATGCCTTCATCACTCTTTGTATCAAATTTTCCTAAATGATCTCTATCATTCAAGACATAGCACTTGCAACCAAAGACATGGAAATATGAAAGATTCGGCTTCTTACCTTTCCACGACTCATATGGAGTTTGTGATGTACTTTCCTTAAGAACACTCAGTTTTAAATGTGGCATGCAGTGTTAATTGCCTCGGCCCATAGTCTTGTTGGCAACTTCTTGGCCTTTAACATAACTCTTGCCATCTCTTGAAGAACTCTATTCCTCCTCTCCATTACACCGTTCTGTTGAGGTGTCTTTGGGGTAGAAAGTTCATGCCAAATACCTTGCATATCACAGAAGTTAGAAAAATCAGAATTTTCAAACTCTCTCCCATGATCACTCCTTATTCTTACCACTTTCTTTACTTGGAAATTTTGTTCCACCTGTAACATTTTGACAAGACATTTAAAGACCCCAAATGCATCAGACTTCTCTCTTAAAAAATCAACCCATATATATCTAGAATAGTCATCTACACAAACGAAAACATATCTTTTCCCTCCTAAACTTTCAGTTTGCATAGGACCCATTAGATCCATATGGAGAAGTTCTAAAACACCAAAGCTAGTTAAATGAGATAAAGGTTTGTGAGGACTCTTAGTCTGCTTACCTTTTTGGCATGGACACACACTTTACTTTTGGGATACTCAAGTTTAGTTAGTCTTTTGACAACATCCTTTTTGGAGAGTTTCACAAGATTCTTGAAGTTCATATGCCCATGGGACCACTAGGTTGCACTTGAGCTCCTCTCAAGTTTCAACAATGAATAATTACTTCAGCAACAACAGCTCAAACACGTCTCGATCTCAATATAGAACAACGTGTTAGAGTAGGTGCCCTAGAGCCAATCAATTATTGTAGAATTGACACTTTGTAATAATGTTCATTGATCAATAAAAGTCATTTTTATTCTATATCGAGTAAATCATATCTATATGTATTGATATATGTCCTTAGAATGGTAGAACCGTGACGAGGGTATTAAGTGTTTCAAATCTTGATAATGAGAACCCTATGAGCACATATGGTGGCCATTCTAGAAATGTCCGTAGCCCCAATATTATTCTGACCAAGGGCACAGATAATACGGTAAGACTATCATAGTGTTGAACAACCTTGTCAAAAGGCAATGACTGATCTCACTTGTCAAGGTCATTTATTGACAACCTAGTGTAACACATAGGTGCTTGCTGTAGGCAAGTTCACTGGACTGACCCACTAGAGGATTCCATATAGATGATAACCCTAGTGTCTATGGAATAAATCCTCTAACGAATGGTAGTGCATGTGATCCTTAGACTTGAGATCACCAGTGCGCCTTGTGCACCCGTTAGTGTAGTTTGACACTAGCCTAACACAGTTTTATTCAAAGATGTCAATACGGTAGTGCTTGGCTACATTAAGGAGTGCATCAAGACTATGGTGGATCGATAGAAGATTCATCACTCCTGGGTGCGGGAAAGTTATCTCATGACATAATTCAATAAATGACAATGACACTAAAACTATGGCCACAGTGGGATTGAGTTGTTGCTCAACCTAAGTTATTATTCCGGTCATTGGTCTAGTAACTGAATACATACATATCGAGAGTAACAGAGGTTGACACTATTTTTGTACCTCAGTCTCGATAAGATAATAGATGATGAAAGGATTTGATTGTATGGTAACCATATCGTTGACAGGTAGTTGCTTTACTGAATTTGAATTTATTGGATGGCCATGGTGCCTTGCTAGGGGCCAATCTTGGTCTGTGTATAGTGAGACGATTAATTGGTGTTAATCACGATACTACACACTTTCGGTATGATAACATGTTGCCTTGTTGAATCTATATAAAATCTGCCTTGACAGCACATTTTAAGAAATCAATTTACTTGATTAATTTAATTTGTTGATGATCTGCAAGATTGGTGTATTGGGATATGGATTTTTGTTGAGATCTGTTGTTTAGATAGATTGCAAAATTTGATTGGCGTTTTGTTTGTTGTAGGTTGAATTGATTTGTTATAGATCAGTGTACGCTTTCTTTGGTGATATAACCCATCTTCGTGGCGATCATTGTTAGACGTACTTTTTGGTTGGAAATCAGAGCTCACCAAGGCGGTATAACCCATCGCTGTGGCGGTATAACCCATTGCTGTGATAATCATCCTTAGTGCGGTCGCTGATTGAATCTCAGCGCTTGCCACGATGTTATAACTTATCGCCGTGCCACTTCTCTTTGTCGTTTTTTTTAATTTCTTATTTTTATCTCTCGTTCTCTCTCTCTCTCTGTTGCTAGTTTTAAAATGATGGAAATCGTTTCGGTTAACCATTCAAATTACAGTTAACCGTTAACTGAACCGATTTTTGGTTTTCTTTATTTTAAAAACCAAAACAAATGGGTTGTTTTGAAAAACAATTTTTCGGACTAGTTTCGGTCCATTTCTTAGCTGTTGGTTCTTTTCGCTTTTTTTTTTTTTTTTTTTTGCAGCATGTCTATTGTAATTTACAATACAAAATAAAATAGAAAAAGTTAAATTTTTATAATAACCTAATAATAATATACAATTATACTTATTACATATAAACTACACCATAAGAAAACTTTAATATTATAATAATTAATATAAAGTTTTGATTACTAAGTGTATAATTGAATTAAAACCAATTAAAAGTATTAATGTTATTAAAAAAATTATTTTTGAATAGAATGAATTTGATTTAATAATAATATAATATTTAGTATTACTTCAATTATCAAGTTCTAAGTATATCTATAATAAATTAATAATAATTTATATAAAATAATTGATAAACATTAATACATTACTAGTTAAATGATACTTAATCAACATAACATTACTTATAATAAATGATTACTATTAATTAATTAATTATTAAATATAGTACAATACTTAATTAAACGATTAAAAATTAATTAATTACAATATTAATTAAAGATTTATAGTACATACTTAATTCATTATAAATTACATTATAGTATGATCACATAATTAATTATAACATACTAATGAAATGATTACTTAACTAATTATAATTATATTTAACATTAGTAATTACGAATTAGACAATACTTAATAAATTTAGAAATTAATTAATTATAACATTATATAATTTATGTAGATTCTAAATCAATTATAACATTATTTATAAAAAAATGATTATTAATTAATATAACTTTATTATAAAAAATTAGTATAAATACTTAATAATGATTAGAATTTAAGAATTTATATTATATTAAAGATTATAGTATGATTACTTAATTATTATATCATTACATTATAGTATGATCACATAAATTATAACATTAATAATAAAATGTTTACTTAATTAATTATAACATATATTAAACATTAGTAATTTACTAATAGCACAATACAATTAAGATTACTTAATTATTTATATATCTATTAAAAAAATTAGTACATAAACTAATGAATTATTAGAAATAATAATTAAAACATTACATTATAACTAAATAATACTTAATAATAATACTACATTTATTATTATCATTAATTAATTAACATTACATAGTTAAATGATATTTAATTAATTATAATTTAAACATTATATTATAACATTAGTAATTTACAACATTAGTACATTACTAATTAACGATTACAAATTTAATTATTATAACATTATATTAAATTTATAGTATGATTACTAATTAATTATAATATTTATGTAAACATTAGTACAATATTAATTAAATGATTAAAATTTAATTAATTTATATTAAATATAGATTTATAGATGTTGTTTAATTAATTTTTTGTTTGGTTGATTGAGGAAATTTATGTGATGTGATGAATTGATTGATCAAGTGTTGCCTAGAGATTAGAGGATTTTGAGTCACATTGGAAAGAAGATAATCAAAATTTGTTAGGGGTGTATTAGTAAAATTTTAAGGTATTTATGTCATTTTTAAATAATAGGGTAATTGATTTTACAGGGTACCGGAAAGGAACTGGAACTCACATTTTAGGTTCCGATTCCTTGATTAAGAACCTGCACTGTGCGGTTCGATTTTTTTTTTTTGGAACTACACTGTGCGGTTTCGGTTCTCCTGAAAATACAAGGTACCACAAACCGCTCACCCCTAGGTAGCTATTTCACAAGGTGATAAGAATCAAGCATTATGTACTCAAGGATATAGAAAGTCATGTACTTCAAGAGTTTGAGAAAACAAGGTGGACAACACACTCATTGCATACATTTCACAAGAGAGAAATATTTTCAATGACACTACACATATCAATACACTTGCAACTCTAAAACAAGAGAATTCTCATGATCTAATATAAAGAAAACATAGTTCTACTCAAGTTGAATCAGTCCAATTAATGGACTTCCTCAAATTCACAAATGTTTGAAAATCTAGCCTTGTAAACAAGTCAGCTAGTTGAGAGTTTGTGTTTACTGGCAAGAGTGATGACCTTTTCTTCAACAAGTCTCTAATAAAATGGCCTAATGTCAATGTGCTTAGTCTTAGAGTGTACTGGATTCTTAGAAATATTGATTGCACTAGTATGTCACAGAATACAGTTTACACTCTTTCAAAACCATAACACACAACATGTTTAAGTACATCAGTTTCCTGCAGCAATGTATTCAACCTTGTTGTGGAGTGAAATGGATTCTGCTTTTACTGTACCATGTCACTAGATTATTTCCAAGATAAAAACATCCTCCTGATGTACTCTTCTTGTCATCCCAACTTCCAACCCAATCTGCATCACTGTAAGCAACCAAGGTAGAGTTAGTATCAATGACACCACAATCCAAATCACATGGTCTTAGACTATTTCAATTCTCTTCACTGGTTAGGTGAAGTTCAGTTAGATCAGCCTGAAATCTAGCACAAATACCTACACTAAAACACAAGTAGGTCTGCCAGCAGTTAAGTACAAAAGACTTCCAATCATGCTTCTAAACAGTTTATTATCTACCTTCTTCCCATTTTCATCCTTGGAAGTTTAAGTGTAGAACTCATGGGGGTTTTAGCATGTTGACATTTTCAAGACTAAACCTTTTAAGCATGTTCTTGGCATATTTAGTTTGAGACCCAAACATCCACCATCCATATTTTTCTGAAGTCTAGAAACATACTCAACTCACCTACCCTGCTCATTTCAAGTTCATTTTGCATTAAGACCACAAATTCATCCAAAAGAGTTTGAGATGGGGATCCAAAAATAATGTCATCACAAATATTTTGTGCACAAAAAACTCACATTGCAATGCTTAATTAAAAGTGTTTTATCAGTATTACCTCTTTTTAGTTGTGCTCAAGAGAAGGAGGTAAGCCTCTCATACCATGCTCTTAGGGCCTGTATCAACCATACAACGCTTTCTTCGTTTGAATACTGATCTAGCTTGAGGATCTGAAATTGAAAGGTTGCTCCACATACACTTTTCCATCAGCATGCCATTCAGAAGGCACTCTTCATCCATTTGGTAGAGCTTAACCTAGACAAAGCGCAGCAAGTACTCTGATTGATTCTAATCTGGCCACTAGAGCGAAGGTCTCATCAAAATTATTCCTTCAACTGGTGTATCCTGTGCAAGATCTGGCCTTGTTTCTGACAATGTTCCCAACTCATCAGACTTATTTTTGAAGATCCACTTGGTTCTTATAACATTATACCTTCAAGTCGAGGAACCAAGCTCAACACATCTTTCTCTCAAACTGTTCAAGCTCCTCATGCATGGCGCAACTAGCAATCACCTTCAGAGCTTGTTTGCATATTGGTTATTGACAATAGCACAAGTTATTGTTTCATTCAACTTTTCTTCTTGTACATTACTTCTTCAGTTTCCAATCACAATGGATGGTGGATGAGCTTTCTTGATCCAAGAGAGTGGTCTTTGGTTTTTGGAGGTTTTCTCTGAGTGATCTCATCAGAAAAATCAATTAACAAATCAAGTCCTGGCCTTTCGAATACTGCATCCTTGTTGGGCAGCTGTGGTGGTCACATCAGGTTTTGGGTGATCACCTTAGCTTGATCTGTTCCATTGGGTATGATTAATTTGGTGAGATTGTACCAATGTTAAAGCAAATGGGTTAGCACTTTCTAAAGGAAATACTTAGCTAGATATATCATCTAACACAGTGCTATTTTTGGTTTTACAGGACGTGACGAAGTTGATGCTACAAAATGTTTTGCTGAGCATCCTATTGTAGGGGGATGCACTAATGAAAATGTACAAGATTTTGCCAGGATCAATGTTGAGGCGTATGCAAACACTGTCATGGAACCTGGAAAAAAAAAACCTGCAATGGGTACCCGGCTTGAAACCTGCTTGGAACTTGCAGCGGGTACCTTGTTTTGGAACCTGGGCTGAAATGAAATATTTATGAAGAATGGGGGGTCTATTGTAGGCGTTTGGAAATCTAGTTAACCGGACCGGAGTACTAATATTTTGAACCGAACCGATTTTTCGGTTTAGGAGATAATTCAAACCAAAACCGGACCAACTTATCTCTTAAACCGATTATGAACCAAACCAATAATTCGGTTTGGTTATCGGTTAACCGGTTTATAAACCAGTTTTATAAAACAATCCCCATTCTCCCACTATTTTGAAGGTTGAACTACCGTCACCAACATTCTCGCAACGTCAAACCACCCACACTCCACCTTCCGCCCCATCAACTCATATACAATCATGATATCTGAACTTTGTTGGATAGTGACCTTTCTAGAGAGAGAAAAATAAGAAGATTGGTGAATAAAAAAGCCTGCAAAACTTAGAAAGTTGAAGAGATAAATCAAAGAATTTAATCGTATCAAACGAATGCTATTGGGTGTGGAGGCTGCTGTCGATTAAGATGGGAGAGAAGACTTGGAAAAAGAATAAAGTCGATTGTTATTGGGGAAAAAAAAATGGTCGACCAACTACGACTGGGGTGGAAAGTTGATTTAGGAAAAAAATGGCTGTTTGTAGTTGTAGGCAAAGAAGCAGTAAATATAATGGGGGAGAGGTGATGGGGTATTGAAAACGTAAGGAGTCAAAGGAGTTATTATATTTTACTTAAAGATGGTGAGAGTTCCAAGGAATTAAATGCACAGCAGGTGGNTTCAAATTGTCAGAGGGTAATTAATAATTCACCCACCCAATTCAAAAATTGATTGTTTTTGAATGTATGCAATTTACTTGTTTGAGTATTGCATGGTGCTCGGTACATGAGCCTTAAGATCTATGGTGAATGTTTTAAAATATTTTTGGGTATGTATGGTTGTAAATTTTAAAATAGGGCCTGCGTGTCTTGTCTTTCTTCCCTTTCTCGATGTACATTCTCTTCTTATCCCATTCCCCTTGAATGTAAATTGAGTTTTCTAAATTTATTGATGTAAAATTAGTTTGAGGTTAATTTTATTGTAAATTTAGTATGATGTTTTTGTAATGTACTTGAAGACGGAGCAAAGGGTGAGACAATCATGCTTGAAGACTCAAGATATTTATTACGGGACCCCTAGGTGACCCATCGTTTCCTCTAGGCTTGAGGAATTCGTGTTTAGTTGGGCCATGTACCGGCACATTTATATTTTGTTTAGAATGCATGCTAAGGTTGAATGTTTAATAACATGCCAAATAATGTCATTCTAACAAAGATAATAATCTAGTGAGACATTAAAATAAAAAACCCTCAAATAAGTATATTAAGTCCCACATATGCCTTCCATCACCATGGATTTAATCAAACCACTGTTCGTTAAAAACTTATTTGCCACAACGAAGGGTACACTTCTACCAGTGGGAGGTTAAATTTCATTGGAGTTTTCTTTAATGGTGATGGGTTGACTTAAAATGACAGTTTTGCTTTTTCACCATAGCGACGGTTGATAAACATGTCATAGGTATAGTAGAGAAGTACACATGTTATGTACGTGGCGACATGTAGTTTCCACTCTATTGATACTAGGAATCACACTTGAGGATGATGTTGGATTGTGTGATTGGCTTGTTGGCTTGTTTCACATTTGAGGTTGGTAGTAGGAGCTATCAATTGGTGTGAATTAAGTTTGTTGGCCTACCTAATCAACCCATTTTGGCTTGTTCGCCACAGCGAAGGTTTGAAATGGGCCAGATGGGATCTCAGTCCACTAGGGAAGCCAACGGGCTTTCTCAAGTTAATAGTGAGGGCTATTGACTTGATTAAGATAGTGGGAGCGTTGTTTAATAAAAGACTACATTAAACGTTGATGAGCATTATAATGACTTTTACTTTTCTGTAATTGTAGATTCACCAAAATTAGCATTATGAACTTGCGACCGATAATTGAGAAAGAGTACAGGCTGGATGGATCCAATTTCTCATACTGGTATCATAATCTTCGGATTATACTGAAGTCCGAAAAGAGATTGTATATCCTTGATAAGCCATACATGGCTGAGCCTGGTCTTGATGCCACTTAGGAATTGAAGGATACTTATCAAAAGTTCTTTGATGATGCTGATGGTGTTCCATGCTTGATGTTAGCATCGATGACACCTGAGCTGCAAAAATAGCATGAGAAAATGGACGCTGCTTCCATCATTCTGCACCTCAAGGAGCTTTTTGAAGGAAATGCTCAACATGAGAGGTACAAGGTGTCGAAAGCACTGTTTGGAAATCGCATGACTGAGGGAACCGAAGTTGGCCCTCATGTGCTCAAGATGATAGAGCACATAGATATGCTTGAGACTTTGGGGTTTAGGTTGGATGTAGAATTACAAATGGATTTAATTCTGCAATCCTTGCCTAATTCTTTTGCACCATTCATTATGAATTTCAACATGAACACAATGGTGAAACCTTTGTGAGAGCTTCTGAACATGCTGAGGACTGCAGAGTAGGACATGAAAATATCCAAACCTGTTTTACTGGTTGTTGCCAGTAAAGGAAAGGGTAAGGGCAAGGGTAAGGCCAAGGCCAAACCCAAGTCCAAACCCAAAGGACAAGGTGTTCTTAAGCCTGAGAGTGGCATTAGGAAGGGCGGGAAAGTAATTTGCTTTTATTGTGGCAAGCCTTGCCACTGGAGAAAGCACTATAAAGCTTTCCTTGCCAACAAGGAGAAGTCAGAGGCTTCGACTTCAAGTATGTTCATGATTGAGATTAACTTCTCTCTTTTAACATCTTGGGTCATTGACACTGGATGTGGTACTCACATTTTCACTGATGTATAGGGACTATGGCATAGTAGATTGCTCGCTAAGGGAGAAGTGGACCTACGAGTTGGAAATGGAGCACATGTAGCTGTATTGGCTATAGGAACTTATTGTTTATCTTTGCCTTCGGGCTTGTTCTTGGAACTTCATAACTGTTATTACGTACCTTCTATTTCTAGAAATATTATTTCAGTATCTGCTTTGGATGATATAGGATATTATTTTTAGATTTCTAATGGATTGTTGTCTTTTAGTTTGAATGGTATTCTATTTGGAATTGCAAGGTTTTATAACAGGTTATATGTTCTTGTTTTATACAATAAAGATATTCTCAATGTTGAAACCAAGAGAGCTAAACATAGTGATCGAAACTAGACATATCTTTGACATTGTAGATTGGGTCATGTTAATTAGACTTGCATTGCAAAACTTCAAAGGGATGGAGTTTTGGACCCTTTTGACTTTCAGTCATTTGAGGTATGCGAATCATGCCTTTTAGGCAAGATGACCAAGTCTCCTTCAATGGAAAAGGTGAAAGGGCTACTAAACTGTTAGGTATCATCCATAGTGATGTATGTGGTCCATTAACAGTTGAAGCCACAGGTGGATATTCATACTTCATTACATTTACTAATGATTTCAGTAGATATGGTTAGGTGTACCTTATGAGACATAAATATGAAGCCTTTGATAAGTTCAAAGAATTCAAGAATGAAGTACAAAATATGCTTGACAAAAGTAATAAAGCTCTTTGGTCAGATCGAGGAGGTGAATACTTAAGCTCAGGGTCTTCTGAATGCCTAAAAGAATGTGGGGTAATATCATAATTCACCCCCCATATACACCCCAATACAATGGAGTGTCTAAAAGGAGGAATAAGCCCTTACTTGATATGGTTAGGCCCATGATGAGTTTTAGTGATTCACCTGCATCATTTTGGGGTTATGCCTTAGAGACTGTGACTCACATTTTGAAATATGTGCCGTCAAAGTTTGTAGATAAGACTCCGTTTGAATTATGGAATGGGCAAAAGCCCAACTTGTCTTATCTAAGGATTTGGGGTTGTGAAGCTTTTGTCAAGAAATTGACTTTGAACAAGCTGGGCCCAAAATTCTGTAAATGTATATTTGTGGGGCATCCGAAGAAGACCAAAGGATATTATTTCTACCACTAAGAAGAGCGCAATTTTTTTTTTCACTCGTACTGGTGTCAAATGGATGCCAAAACAGCTTTCCTGAACGGAAACCTTGAAGAGGATGTGTATATGACATAATAAGATGGTTTCGTTCTTGATGGGCAGGCTGACAAGGTATGCAAGCTGCAAAGGTCCATTTATGGACTCAAGCAAGCTTCAAGGAGCTAGAACATTCACTTTGATGAAGTCATAATAGAATTCGGTTTTATTAAGAATGAAGATGAGCCACGTGTTTACAAGAAAGTGAGTGGGAGTGCAATGACATTCCTAGTGTTGTATGTTGATGACATACTTCTGATCGGGAATGACATACCAAACTTGCAGTTGGTAAAGACTTGGTTATCCAAGTGCTTCTCCATGAAGGACTTAGGAGAGGTAGCCTACATCCTCGGAATAAAGATTTATCGTGATAGTTAGCATAGGTTGCTTGGCCTAAGTCAAAGTACATACATTGACAAGGTACTGAAAAGATTTAGTATGGAAGAATCCAAGAAGGGATTTCTTCCGATGTCACATGACGTTTATCTCTCTAAGGATATGTGTCCTAGAACACAAGATGAGAGAGATAGGATGAAAAGGATCCCATATGCATCAGACATTGGATCCATCATATATGCCATGTTATGTACTCGGATTGATGTCTAATGTGCTTTGACCACTTGTAGCAGATATCAATCGGATCTAGGTGAGCATTACTGGATAGCTATCAAGAACATTCTTAAGTACTTGAAGAAGACCAAAGATATATTCTTGGTTTATGGTGGAGAATATGAGCTCACTATATGAGGATACAATGATGCTAGTTTCCAAATGAACAAAGATGATTATCGTTCGCAATTCGGGTTTGTATTTTATCTCAATGGGGGTGCAGTAAGCTGGAAAAGCTCCAAGCAAAGCACTATAGCAGATTCTACAATGGAGGTTGAGTATATTGCATTATCCGATACGGCCAAGGAGGCAGTTTGGATTAAGAAGTTTGTCACCGAACTTGGTGTGGTTTTCACGATTGTTGATACAATAGATGTCTATTGTGATAACAATGGAGCAATAGGTCAAGATAAGGAACCATTGTCTCGCTAGAAGTCTAGACACATACTTAGATTATTCCATCTCATCAGAGAAACGATTTAGAGGAAAGATGTGTAGATCAGTAAAGTGCATACTGACGATAATCTTGCAGATCCATAGATAAAGCCTCTATCGCAGTAGAAGCATGAACAATACTTGAGGTGATTTGGTATTAAATAAATCAATGATTGGCTATAGTGCAAGTGAGAGATTGTTAGAGTAGATGCCTTAGAGCCAATGAATTATTGTAGAATTGACTCTTTGTAATAATGTTCATTGATAAAAAAAGGCATTTTTATTCTATATCAAGTAAATCATATCTATATGTATTGATATATGTCCTCAGAATGGTAGAACCATGGCGAGGGTATCAAGTGTTTAGAATCTTGATAGTGAGAACCCTATGAGCACATATGGTGGCCATTCTAGAAACGTTCGTAGCCCCAGTATTATTTTGACCAAGGGCAAAAATAATACGATAAGGCTATCATAGTGTTGAACAACCCTGTCGAAAGGCAGTGACTGATCTCACTTGTCAAGGTTGTTTGTTGACAACCTAGTGTAACACATAGGTGCTTGCTGTAGGCAAGTTCACTGGGCTGATCCACCAGAGGATTCCATATAAATGGTAACCCTAGTGTCTAAGGAATAAATCCTTTAACGAATGGTGGTGCATGTGATCATTAGACTTGAGATCATCGGAGTGCCTTGTGTACCGATTGGTGTAGTTTGACACTGGCCTAACGTAGTTCTATTCAGAGCTATCAATACGGTAGTGATTAGCTACATTAAGGAGTGCATCAAGACTATGGTGGATCAACAGAGGATTTATCACTCCTGGGTACGGGAGAAGTTATCTCACGGTGCAATTCAGTAAATAGCAATGACACTAAAACTATGGCCACAGTGGGATTGAGTTGTTACTTAATCTAAGTTATTATTCTGGTCATGGTCTAGTAATTGAATACATACATATTGAGAGTAACAGAGGTTGAGATTATTTATGTACCTCACTCTCGATAAGATAACAGATGATGAAAGGATTTGATTGTATAGTAACCATATCGTTGATAGGTAGCTGCTTCACTGAATTCGAATCTATTGGGTGGCCATGGTGCCTTTTTAGGGGCCAATCTTGGTCTGTGTGTAGTGAGATGATTAATTGGTGTTAATCACGATACTATACACTATCGCTATGATGAGGAGCCTATGGGTCACACACATAGAAGATAATTTAAGAATCAGTTTGTGAAAGGGGCGTTTTCATCTTTTTAGGCAAAAATGTATTTTGATAATCTCACAGTGCAATTAAATCTGCTGAGGTTGTTGTATATATTTAATTTGATATTAGAATTAAATAAGTGAGATCATATTTAAATATATGTACACGTAAATTTAAATGGATTGTTATTATTAATTAAATGTTAATGTATTTCTATAAATACATTAATTGAGTTTAGTTGAAAATAATAATAATAATAATAATAAAAATATAATGTTTGGGAGTGTTTGGATATAGGGGCTGTTTGGGTTGAAGCCCAAGCCTATTCCATGATGGAATAGGGTTTTATGTGCACTATATAAGTGCAATGTTTTGTTAATTAATAAAAAGGGAATTCATTCAATCATTTTTCACTTGGAAGAAAAATACCTATAGTCCTCTCCCAAGTCTCATGCCAACCTTTTATTTCATTGAATCAAAATTTTCTGATTCTTGAATTTGGTTCTTGAAGCTAAAGAGGATCCAGTAAATCTTTGTTTAGCCTTTTGGGTTATCTTCGTGTGGTTTACCGCTGGTTCGATACTACTCTTGAATCGGTAGTGAACCTAGTCAGAGAAAAGTTTGAAAGAGCCTCAGAAAGTGCGTACGAACTCTAAACTCTACTCTGATTGTTCATATTACTATAGATTTTGATTTAACATATAAACTATATAATTTGTGCCCTAATCTTGGTTCAATGGGAACAATCTTTGCTTTATAATTTTTGTTTTCTGTTGCCATAAGCTTGATTGTTTCCTTACACAACGTTCTAGAATCAACTCATGCAAGCAAGATATAAAACACGGTAATTCAAAGCCTACCAAAGCATATCGGAAACCTACAAAAACTAAACAATCTTAAAGAAAATATTCAGAGAATAATGGAGGTAAATAATATGGCTTCCTTCAAAAGGTCAATATATTAAAAAGATTATTTATACTTGAGTGACGTTGAAAGGAAAAACAAGAAACCAAACCTGTTTTGAAATGGATTCTTGAGATCCTAGACTCCTTTATTGGAAATGATTCTTTAATCTATAGTCTCCTTATAAGAAAAGAATTCTTGAAATCATAATCTGCTTTTAGGAGAAAGATTCTTGAAATCATAATTAAATAAAATCTTTTCCAGCTCACATAATATATAATGTCCACAAAAATCTATCCAAAAGTAGAAATATAATCACATTTAATTAAGGCCGGTATGATATGCATGAATATAAAAAAAAAATCTGCCAGATGTGTTGTGATTACTACAATTTTATTGTGAACACCTTTAAACTTAAACTAAATAGATTGTGCACTAATCCGAATGAATAAGTTGACAAAACCAAAATACTTACAATCTCCCCCTTTGTCAGACTTATGAACAAAGCACAATCTTAAGCAAAACACAATCAATATCATCAATAAAAAACAGTTTTGCATTAAGTAAAGAACAATTAAACTGAATAACTGTGACACCCAACATTGAGGTACATGATTTAAATTATGTTGTATAGCCCTTAGTTAAATTTTGTTAGAATTATTTTAAGAGAATATGAAGAAAATGCCTTAAACTTGCATTAAGGGTAAAATAGTCTTTTCACTCAAAACTAGTTGATTTTGTGGGGAGTGAAAAGAGATAGAAAATCATAGAGAATACAATAAAAGTGAGGGCATTTTGGTAATTGACTAAGGGACAAAGATGGAATTTCTTTCTAAGGGACAAAGATGGAATTTCTTTGAAAGGGACAAAGATGGAATTTCTAAGAAAGAGTAAGGGCAAAATGGGAAAGTGAGTTTATAAACTAAAATGTTAAGGGTTTGAAACCCTTATTTCGTTCATATCACCCCCACACTCCTCCTCCTTTTCCCTCAAATTTTCATTCACTTTTCCAAGGAATTTGAGGGCTTTTGAGTAGATTTTCATAGGGTTTTGATTCAAGGCATCAAAAGGTAAGGATTCATGCTCTTTATTCATGTTTTATTTGTGTAAAAGTTGAGTTCTTATGAAGTTTATGCTTAGGGTTAAGAGAAGATTTGAATCCAACAAGAGTAGAGAGCTTAGGAGAGACTACTCAAGCAAAAGGTAAGTAAATTCCACTCAAAATCCAACTCAAGTTAAAGTTTAAGAAAATCAAGTGAGTAGAGATTTCTTTTAAATATGTAAATGTTATGATTATTGAGAAATTGAGATGAGATGGATGATTATTTATGCTTGTTGTTGGATATAGTTGAATATGAGGAGTGTATGTGATGGTTTGATGATGGGTTGAAAGTGAAAGAATTGGAGAAATCTTATGAGAGTGTTTGTGCCGTGTAGGTTTGGTGATGATATGGCAGAGTTTTTCTCTCAATTTCGATGATTTAAGAAACCAACTGAATGATAATTGAATTAGGGTTTGTTTATGCACAACTATTGTTTGATGAAATGCCTAAATGAAAACATGTTACCAGACTGCCATGTCACAGCCGTGACTTTCTTAGTGATTTTTGGACATCTTTCAGATTGAACTGGGTTTAGACCAAAACATAAAAGTTATAGCTCTGTCTCTAAGCTTTAAAACGAGATAAAAATCGTAACAATCCTATGTGTATAACTCAAGTTATGCCTTCTTGAATAAGACCTGTGCAGAATGACTATATTTGATGTAACATTGCATTTGTGCATTTCATAAGTGCATTTAAGTAAGAAATTTTAAACATGTGCCATCCATATGCATATAATTGTGTATGTGTAGAAACATAAGAAAGAATAAAGAATAAAGAATAAAGAATAAAGAATAAAGAAAGAAAGAATAAAACACTCTAAGAATAAAAAGAAAGGAAGAATAAGCATTAAAGAATTAAAGAGTGTTAAAGAAAAGTAAAGAATAGGTTGGTGTGATGGGGAACCGTGAGTGTTAAGAAGAAATTCCCACATACACGTCACCTTAATTGAGTGGCATAAGAAGAAGAAGAATTGTACGACCTGTAAGAGTGTATGTGGATGAGGGTTGTACCAAGAAGAATTCCTACATGCACGTCACCTTAATTGAGTGGCCTAAGAAGAAAGAAGAATTTGTACGGTCTGCAAGAGTGCATGTAGATGAGGACTGTACTCACTCACATGGCCAAGGTTCCGAATCCATACATCAACCGAGTCCGATCAGCAAAGAATAAGAAAAGAAAGAATGAGAAAAGAAAAGAAAAGAAAAGAAATAGAACAAGAAAATAGAGATAAGAAAGAAAAAGCATTTTTGTGCATTATTGCATATGCATTTTATTCATGTACATTGCCATGAATTTCATCATGGTTAGGAAGAATAGAAAGAATAAGAAAGAAAGAATAGAGGAGAAGTAGAAAGAAAGAAAAGAACAGTGAGAGTAAGAAACAGAGAAAGAAAAAGAAGAGAAAGAGTAGAATAAGGAAAGAATCAAAGAGTGATGCATGGGGATAGCGGAGTAGAGGATTTACTTACTGAGCATTTTTGTGCTCACCCCATTGCTTTCTATGTTTTTGCAGGAAATAGGTGAGGATGCGGTCGGATGGACGTCGGCAAGCGGAGAGACATGGCTACACTGTCCACCATTTTCATAGTTTTTGTATATGTTATTTTTGTACTGTGTAAAGAATGTATATATTAAATAAAGAAAAAACTTGGGCCCAACTACTTTTTAGTCAACATATATGTATTTTTATTAAGTATATTTTATGAGCATATTAGTAGAAAGAAGTCATTACAATAACTCCCCCTCAATTAGTATACTCCCAATGAGTAACTAAACAAAATCACTATCAAGCGATTAATAATCAAAAGCACAAGAGGGTTAGTTCAATTCTCAATCAATCAATATAAAGTCAGATCACAAACCAACTAAGTATAAAGATAATGACTGATTGATACATTGCACATGAAAGAAACAACATCAGCAAGTTCAATAAGGATAAACAAACACAATAAATAACCTGCATCAGTAACCATAGTTCATAAAAAAAAAAGAAGTCTAGCATCAACATTTTATCAACATAAAGAGATAGAAAAACATAGAAAACTCCCCCCGTGTGAAACCAACCAAGGAAACACAACAAAGACAAATAATTCTCCCCTATTTGTTCGTAATGTTTGGCAATCCTAGAAAATTCCGGAACTTGAACAGTGCACAGATTTTGAAAATCAATGTGGGGACATGTAAGATCGAGGTGAGCATGCCAGGAATCGTTTGAGTAAACTGAACCAATTTAGACAGTGTGTGGTGACCGTCAACACAGCGAATCAAGGGGACAACTTTGCTCTCAAGGTGGCGACATAAGTATGAAGGCAGTAGATCTTAAACACTTATTCTACTTCGAGCAAAAACAATAAACAAATAATAAATAAATAAATAATTAAAAAGTTATCATGTGATCAATAAAAAATTCATCGAATTTTAAGGGGGAAAGTTATACACATCTGTAAATATGACATTTTAAACAATTCTCAATCTTTAACAAAGATGCATAAGGAGAGTCTCTTCCATGTAATTCAACAATTAAAGTTTCATGACTCAATACATACATGATAGCAATCAACAAGAAAACTTGATCATTTGTATGTGTTGTGTCCTCAAGGGGGTGAATCATGATACATTGGTCCGCTTTAAATGAGATAAGGTTGTGAGGACTCTTAGTCTGCTTACCTTTTTGGCATGGACACACACTTTACTTTGGGATACTCAAGTTTAGTTAGTCTTTTGACAACATCCTTTTTGGAGAGTTTCACACAGATTCTTGAAGTTCATATGCCCATGGGACCACTAGTTGCACTTGAGCTCCTCTCAGTTCAACAATGAATAATTACTTCAGCAACAACAGTCAAACACTCTCGATCTCAATATAGAACAACGTGTTAGAGTAGGTGCCCTAGAGCCAATCAATTATTGTAGATTGACACTTTGTAATAATTGTTCATTGATCAATAAAAGTCATTTTTATTCTATATCGTAAATCATATCATATGTATTGATATATGTCCTTAGAATGGTAGAACCGTGACGAGGGTATTAAGTGTTTCAAATCTTGATAATGAGAACCCTATGAGCCCATATGGTGGCCATTCTAGAAATGTCCGTAGCCCCATATTATTCTGACCAAGGGCACAGTAATACGGTAAGACTATCATAGTGTTGAACAACCTTGTCAAAAGGCATGACTGATCTCACTTGTCAGGTCTTTATTGACAACCTAGTGTACACAGGTGCTTGCTGTAGGCAAGTTCACTGGACTGACCCACTAGAGGATTCCATATAGATAATAACCCTAGTGTCTATGGAATAAATCCTCTAACGAATGGTAGTGCATGTGATCCTTAACTTGAGATCACCAGTGCGCCTTGTGCACCCGTTATGTGTAGTTTGACACTAGCCTAACACAGTTATTTTCAAGATGTCAATACGGTAGTGCTTGGCTACATTAGGAGTGCATCAGAACTATGGTGGATCGATAGAAGATTCATCACTCCTGGGTGCGGGAAAGTTATCTCATGACATAATTCAATAAATGACAATGACACTAAAACTATGGCCACAGTGGGATTGAGTTGTTGCTCAACCTAAGTTATTATTCCGGTCATTGGTCTAGTAACTGAATACATACTATCGAGAGTAACAGAGGTTGACACTATTTTTGTACCTCAGTCTCGATAAGATAATAGATGATGAAGGTGATTGTAGGTAACCATATCGTTGACAGTAGTTTTCTTTACTATTTTGAATTATTGGATGGCCATGGTGCCTTGCTAGGGGCCAATCTTGGTCTGTGTAGTGAGACGATTAATTGGTGTTAATCACGATACTACACACTTTCGGTATGATAACATGTTGCCTTGTTGAATCTTATAAAATCTGCCTTGACAGCACATTTTAAGAATCAATTTACTTGATTAATTTAATTTGTTGATGATCTGCAAGATTGGTGTATTGGGATATGGATTTTTGTTGAGATCTGTTGTTTAGATAGATTGCAAAATTTGATTGGCGTTTTGTTTGTTGTAGGTTGAATTGATTTGTTATAGATCAGTGTACGCTGCCATGGTGATATAACCCATCTTCGCGATCATTGTTAGACGTACCTTTGGTTGGAAATCAGAGCTCACCAAGGCGGTTAACCCATCGCTGTGGCGGTATAACCCATTGCTGTGATAATCCTCCTTAGTGCGGTCGCTGATTGAATCTCAGCGCTTGCCACGATTTTATAACTCATCGCTGTGGCAATTGTAGTCTAAGGTGCGCATTGACAAAAATCAACACTTGCCGCAGTGATATAACCCATCACTGCGGTGATTGCACGTCTTGCATGTACACAACGAAAATCAGCGCACGTCGTGGCAATATAATCCATCGCTGCAACGAGCGTACTTTCGAGTGCACAGGGGGCCAAAGTGAAAAGTTTCAAACTTTTAGACCAAATGTAGATCTTAAAATTGTCAGAGGGTAATTAATATTCACCCACCCAATTCAAATTATTGATTGTTTTTGAATGTATGCAATTTACTTGTTTGAGTATTGCATGGTGCTCGGTACATGAGCCTTAAGATCTATGTGAATGTTTAAAATATTTTTGGGTATGTATGTTGTAAATTTTAAAATGGGCCTGCGTGTCTTGTCTTTCTTCCCTTTCGCGATGTACATTCTCTTCTCATCCCATCCCCTTGAATGTAAATTGATTTTTCTAAATTTATTGATTGTAATTAGTTTGAGGTTAATTTTATTGTAAATTTAGTATGATGTTTTTGTAATGTACTTGGACGGAGCAAGGGGAGACATCATGCTTGAAGACTCAAGATATTTATTACGGGACCCCTAGGTGACCCATCGTTTCCTCTAGGCTTGAGGAATTCGGGTTTTAGTTGGCCATGTACCGGCCATTTATATTTTGTTTAGAATGCATGCTAAGGTTGAATGTTTAATAACATGCCAAATAATGTCATTCTAACAAAGAATCTAGTGAGACATTAATAAAAAACCCTCAAATAAGTATATTAAGTCCCACATATGCCTTCCTCACCATGGATTTAATCAAACCACTGTTCGTTAAAACTTATTTGCCACAACGAAGGGTACACTTCTACCAGTGGGAGGTTAAATTTCATTGGATTTTTCTTAATGGTGATGGTTTACTTAAAATACAGTTTTGCTTCTTTCATAGCAGCGAGGTTGATAAACAGTCATAGTATAGTAGAGAAGTACACATGTTATGTACGTGGCGACATGTAGTTTCCACTCTATTGATACTAGGAATCACACTTGAGGATGATGTTGATTGTGTGTTGGCTTTGGCTTGTTTCACATTTGAGGTTGGTAGTAGAGCTATCAATGGTGTGAATTAAGTTTGTTGGCCTACCTAATCACCCCATTTTGGCTTGTTCGCCACAGCGAAGTTTGAAATGGGCAGATGGATCTCAGTCCACTAGGGAAGCCAACGGGCTTTCTCAAGTTATAGTGAGGGCTATTGACTTGATTAAATAGTGGGAGCGTTGTTTAATAAAAGCACAAAATTAAACTTGATGATGCTTTATAATGACTTTTACTTTTCTGTAATTTAGATTCACCAAAATTAGCATTATGAACTTGCGACCGATAATTGAGAAGAGTACAGGCTGGATGGATCCATTTCTCATACTGGTATCATATCTTCGGATTATACTGAAGTCCGAAAGAGATTGTATATCCTTGTAAGCCATACATGGCTAGCCTGGTCTTGATGCCACTTAGGAATTGAAGGATACTTATCAAAAGTTCTCTTGATGATGCTGATGGTGTTCCATGCTTGATGTTAGCATCGATGACACCTGAGCTGCAAAATACATGAGAAAATGGACGCTGCTTCCATCATTCTGCACCCAAGGAGCTTTTTGAAGGAAATGCTCAACATGAGAGGTCAAGGTGTCGAAAGCACTGTTTGGAAATCGCATGACTGAGGGAACCAATTTGGCCCTCATGTGCTCAAGATGATAGAGCACATAGATATGCTTGAGACTTTGGGGTTTAGTTGGATGTAGATTACAAATGGATTTAATTCTGCAATCCTTCCTATATTCTTTTGCACCATTCATTATGATTTCAACATGAACACAATGTGAAACCTTTGTGAGAGCTTCTGAACATGCTGAGCACGCAGAGTAGACATGAAATATCCAAACCTGTTTTACTGGTTGTTGCCAGTAAGGAAGGGTAAGGCAGGGTAAGGCCAAGGCCAAACCCAAGTCCAAACCCAAAGACAAGGTGTTCTTAAGCCTGAGAGTGCATGGAAGGGCGGAAAGTAATTTGCTTTTATTGTGGCAAGCCTTGCCACTGAGAAAGCACTATAAAGCTTCCTTGCCAACAAGGAAAGTCAAGGCTTCGACTTCAATCAAGTATGTTCATGATTGGATTAACTTCTCTCTTTTAACTCTTGGGTCATTGACACTGAGATGGGTACTCACATTTCCACTGATGTATAGGGACTATGGCATAGTAGATTGCTCGCTAGGGAGAAGTGGCCTACGAGTTGGAAATGAGCACATGTAGCTATTGGCTATAGGAACTTATTGTTTATCTTTGCCTTCGGGCTTGTTCTTGGAACTTCATAACTGTTATTACGTACCTTCTATTTCTAGAAATATTATTTCAGTATCTGCTTTGGTATATAGGATATTATTTTTTAGATTTCTAATGGATTGTTTGTCTTTTAGTTTGAATGGTTTCTATTTGAATTGCAAGGTTTTATAACGGTTATATGTTCTTGTTTTATACAATAAGATATTCTCAATGTTGAAACCAAGAGAGCTAAACATGTGATCGAAACTGACATATCTTTGACATTGTAGATTGGTATGTTAATTAGACTTGCATTGCAAAACTTCAAAGGGATGGAGTTTTGGACCCTTTTGACTTTCAGTCATTTGAGGTATGCGAATCATGCCTTTTAGGCAGATGACCAAGTCCCCTTCAATGGAAAAGTAAAGGGCTACTAAACTGTTAGGTATCATCCATAGTGATGTATGTGGTCCTTAACAGTTGAAGCCACAGGTGGATATTCATACTTCATTACATTTACTATGATTTCAGTAAATGGTTAGTGTACCTTATGAGACATAAATATGAAGCCTTTGATAAGTTCAAAGAATTCAGAATGAAGTACAAAATATGCTTGACAAAAGTAATAAAGCTCTTTGGTCAGATCGAGGAGGTGAATACTTAAGCTCAGGGTCTTCTGAATGCCTAAAAGAATTGGGGTAATATCATAATTCACCCCCCATATACACCCCAATACAATGGAGTGTCTAAAAGAGGAATAAGCCCTTACTTGATATGGTTAGGCCCAGATGATTTTTAGTGATTCACCTGCATCATTTTGGGTTATGCCTTAAGACTGTGACTCACATTTTGAAATATGTGCCGTCAAAGTTTGTAGATAAGACTCCGTTTGAATTATGGAATGGCAAAAGCCCAACTTGTCTTATCTAAGGATTTGGGGTTGTGAAGCTTTTGTCAGAAATTGACTTTGAACAAGCTGGGCCCAAAATTCTGTAAATGTATATTGTGGGGCATCCGAGAAGACCAAAGGATATTATTTCTACCACTAAGAAGAGCGCAATTTTTTTTTTTCACTCGTACTGGTGTCAAATGATGCCAAAACAGTTTCCTGAACGAACCTTGAGAGATGTGTATATACATATAATGGTGTCGTTCTAGTGAGGCATAGGGTTGTTAGCAAGCTCAACTCAGTCTGAACATTCACTTTGATGAAGTCATAATAAATTCGTTTATTTAGAGATGATGGATGCAATGTTTGAAAGCTAAGTTTAGCAGCTAGTACATGACTGGATGCAATGATTCGTAGTGTATGTATGTGATCATACTTCTGATCGGGAATGACTACCAAACTTGCAGTTGGAAAGACTTGGTTATCCAAGTGGCTTCTCCATCAAGGACTTTTAGGAGAGTAGCCTACATCCTCGGAATAAAGATGCTTTCAATGCGTGTACCAGTAGTTGCATAGGTTGCTTGGCCTAAGTCAAAGACATACATGACAAGGTACGAAAAGATAGTATGGAAGAACCAAGAAGGGATTTCTTCCATGTCACATGACGTTTATCTCTCTAAGGATATGTGTCCTAGAACACAAGATGAGAGAGATAGGATGAAAAGGATCCCATATGCATCAGACATTGGATCCATCATATATGCCATGTTATGTACTCGGATTGATGTCTAATGTCTTTGACCACTGTAGCAGATATCAATCGGATCTAGGTGAGCATTACTGGATGCTATCAAGAACATTCTTAAGTACTTGAAGAAGACCAAGATATATTCTTGGTTTATGGTGGAGAATATGAGCTCACTATATGAGGATACAATGATGCTAGTTTCCAATGAACAAAGATGATTATCGTTCGCAATTCGGGTTTGTATTTATCTCAATGGGGGTGCAGTAAGCTGGAAAAGCTCCAAGCAAAGCACTATAGCAGATTCTACAATGGAGGTTGAGTATTTGCATTCTCGATACGCCAAGGAGGCAGTTTGGATTAAGAGTTTGTCACCGAACTTGGTGTGGTTTTCACGATTGTTGATACAATAGATGTCTATTGTGATAACAATGGAGCAATAGGTCAAGATAAGAACCATGTCTCACCAGAATTCTAGACACATACTATATTCCATCTCATCAGAGAACGATTTAGAGGAAAGAGTGTAGATCAGTATAAGTATACTGACATAATCTTGCAGATCCATAGATAACTCTATCGCAGTAGAGCAGAACAATACTTGAGGTGATTTGGTATTAAATAAATCAATGATTGGCTATAGTGCAAGTGAGAGATTGTTAGAGTAGGTTCCTAGAGCCAATGAATTATTGTAGAATTGACTCTTTGTAATAATGTTCATTGATCAAAAAAGGCATTTTTATTCTATATCAAGTAAATCATATCTATAGTTGATATATGTCCTCAGAATGGTAGAACCATGACAAGGGTATCAAGTGTTTAGAATCTTGATAGTGAGAACTCTATGAGCACATATGGTGGCCATTCTAGAACGCTCCGTACCCCAGTTATTATTTTGACCAAGGGCAAAAATAATACGATAAGGCTATCATAGTGTTGAACAACCCTGTCGAAAGGCAGTGACTGATCTCACTTGTCAAGGTTTTTGTTGACAACCTAGTGTAACACATAGGTGCTTGCGTAGGCAAGTTCACTGGGCTGATCCACCAGAGGTTCCATATAAATGGAACCCTAGTGTTCTAAGGAATAATCCTTTACGAATGGTGGTGCATGTGATCATTAGACTTGAGATCATCGGAGTGCTTGTGTACCGATTGGTGTAGTTTGACACTGGCCTAACGTATTCTATTCAGAGCTATCAATACGTAGTGATTAGCTACATTAAGGAGTGCATCAAGACATGGTGGATCAACAGAGGATTTCACTCCGGGTACGGAGAAGTTATCTCACGTGCAATTCTAAATAGCAATGACACTAAAACTATGGCCACAGTGGGATTGAGTTGTTACTTATCTAGTTATTATTCTGGTCATGGTCTAGTAATTGAATACATACATATTGAGAGTAACAGAGGTTGAGATTATTATGTACCTCACTCTCGATAGATATACAGATGATGAAAGGATTTGATTGTATAGTAACCATATCGTTGATAGGTAGCTGCTTCACTGAATTCGAATCTATTGGGTGGCCATGGTGCCTTTTTAGGGGCCAATCTTGGTCTGTGTGTAGTGAGATGATTAATTGGTGTTAATCACGTACCTATACACTATCGCATATGAGGAGCCTATGGGTCACACACCATAGAAGATAATTTAGAATCAGTTTGTGAAAGGGGCGTTTTCATCTTTTTAGGCAAAAATGTATTTTGATAATCTCACAGTGCAATAATCTGCTGAGGTTGTTGTATATTTATTTGATATTAGAATTAAATAAGTGAGATCATTTAAATATATGTACACGTATTTAATGGATTGTTATTATTAATTAAATGTTAATGTATTTCTATAAATACATTAATTGAGTTTAGTTGAAATAATAATAATAATAATAAAAATATAATGTTTGGGAGTGTTTGGATATAGGGGCTGTTTGGGTTGAAGCCCAAGCCTATTCCATGATGGAATAGGGTTTTATGTGCACTATATAAGTGCAATGTTTTGTTAATTAATAAAAAGGGAATTCTTCAATCATTTTTCACTTGGAAAAAATACCTATAGTCCTCTCCCAAGTCTCATGCCAACCTTTTATTTCATTGAATCAAAATTTTTCTGATTCTTGAATTTGGTTCTTGAAGCTAAAGAGGATCCAGTAATCTTTGTTTAGCCTTTGGGTTATCTTCGTGTGGTTTACCGCGGGTTCGATACTACTCTTAATCGTAGTGAACCTAGTCAGAGAAAAGTTTGAAAGAGCCCAGAAGTGCGTACGAACTCTAAACTCTACTCTGATTGTTCATATTACTATAGATTTTGATTTAACATATAAACTATATAATTTGTGCCCTAATCTTGGTTCAATGGGACACATCTTTGCTTTATAATTTTTGTTTTCTGTTGCCATAAGCTTGATTGTTTCCTTACACAACGTTCTAGAATCAACTCATGCAAGCAAGATATAAAACACGGTAATCAAAGCCTACCAAAGCATATCGGAAACCTACAAAAATACACATCTTAAAGAAATATTCAGAGAATAATGGAGGTAAATAATATGGCTTCCTTCAAAAGGTCAATAAAAAGATTATTTATACTTGATGATTTGAAAGGAAAAACAAGAAACCAAACCTGTTTTGAATGGATTCTTGAGATCCTAGACTCCTTTATTGGAAATGATTCTTAATCTATAGCTCCTTATAAGAAAAAAATTCTTGAATCATAATCTGCTTTTAGGAGAAAGATTCTTGAAATCAAATTAAATAAAATCTTTTCCAGCTCACATAATATAAGTCCACAAAAATCTATCCAAAAGTAGAATATAATCACATTTAATTAAGGCCGTATGATATGCATGAATATAAAAAAAATCTGCCAGATGTGTTGTGATTACTACAATTTTATTGTGAACACCTTTAAACTTAAACTAAATAGATTGTGCACTAACCGAATGAATAAGTTGACAAAACCAAAATACTTACAATCTCCCCCTTTGTCAGTATGAACAAAGCACAATCTTAAGCAAACACAATCAATATCATCAATAAAAAACAGTTTGCATTAAGTAAAGAACAATTAACTGAATAACTGTAACCCCAACATTGGTACATGATTAAATTATGTTGTATAGCCTTTAGTCAAATTTTGTTAGAATTATTTAAGAGAATATGAAGAAAATGCCTTAAACTTGCATTAAGGGTAAAATAGTCTTTCACTCAAAACTAGTTGATTTTGTGGGGAGTGAAAGAGATAGAAAATCATAGAGAATACAATAAAATGAGGGCATTTTGGTAATTGACTAAGACAAAGATGGAATTTCTTTCTAAGACAAACATGGAATTTCTAAGAAAGATAAGGGCAAAATGGGAAAGTAGTTTATAAACTAAATGTTAAGGGTTTGAAACCCTTATTTCGTTCATACCACCCCCACACTCCTCCTCCTTTTTCTCTCAAATTTTTATTCACTTCTCCAAGGAATTTGAGGGCTTTTGAGTAGATGTTTCATAGGGTTTTGATTCAAGGCATCAAAAGGTAAGGATTCATGCTTTTTATCTATGTTTTATTTGTGTAAAAGTTGAGTTCTTATGAAGTTTTATGTAGGGTTAAGAGAAGATTTAAATCCAACAAGAGTAGAGTTTAGGAGAGACTACTCAAGCAAAAGGTAAGTATTCCAGTCAAAATCCAACTCAAGTTAAAGTTTAAGAAATCAAGTGAGTAGAGATTTCTTTTAAATATGTAAATGTTAGCTGATCTAATATAAAAGAAAACATAGTTCTACTCAAGTTGAATCAGTCCAATTAATGGACTTCCTCAAATTCACAAATGTTTGAAAATCTAAAGCCTTTGTAAACAAGTAAGCTAGTTGAGAGTTTGTGTTTACATGTGCAAGAGTGATGACCTTTTCTTCAACTAAATCTCTAATAAAACGGTGCCTAATGTCAATTTGCTTAGTCTTAGAGTGTTGTACTGGATTCTTAGAAATATTGATTGCACTAGTATTGTCACAGAATACAGTTATACACTTTTGATCAAAACCATAACCACACAACATTTGTTTAAGCATAGTAGTTTCCTGCAGCAATGTATTCAACCTCTGTTGTTGAGAGTGAAATGGAATTCTGCTTCTTACTGTACCATGTCACTAGATTATTTCCAAGATAAAAACATCCTCCTGATGTACTCTTCTTGTCATCCAAACTTCCAACCCAATCTGCATCACTGTAAGCAACCAAGGTAGAGTTAGTATCATATGCAAACCACAATCCAAAATCACATGGTCTTAAGACATATTTCATAATTCTCTTCACTGCGGTTAGGTGAAGATCAGTTAGATCAGCCTGAAATCTAGCACAAATACCTACACTAAAACACAAGTTAGGTCTGCCAGCAGTTAAGTACAAAAGACTTCCAATCATGCTTCTAAACAGTTTATTATCTACCTTCTTCCCATTTTCATCCTTGGACAGTTTAAGTGTAGAACTCATGGGGGTTTTAGCATGTTTGACATTTTCAAGACTAAACCTTTTAAGCATGTTCTTGGCATATTTAGTTTGAGACCCAAACATACCATCATCAAATTGTTTTTTCTGAAGTCCTAGAAACATACTCAACTCACCTACCATGCTCATTTCAAGTTCATTTTGCATTAAGACAACAAATTCATCCAAAAGAGTTTGAGATGTGGATCCAAAAATAATGTCATCAACATATACTTGTGCACACAAAAACTCACCATTGCAATGCTTAATTAAAAGTGTTTTATCAGTATTACCTCTTTTCTAGTTGTGCTCAAGGAGAAAGGAGGTAAGCCTCTCATACCATGCTCTTAGGGCCTGTATCAACCCATACAACGCTTTCTTCAGTTTGAATACATGATCTAGCTTGTGAGGATCCTGAAATCGAATAGGTTGCTCCACATACACTTCTTCCATCAGCATGCCATTCAAGAAGGCACTCTTCACATCCATTTGGTAGAGCTTCAACCTTAGACAAAAAGCAGCAGAAAAATCAATGGATTTTTCTTCCTGTTACCGTTACTTCTTCGGGATTTCCAATCACAATGGATGGTGGATGAGCTTTCTTGATCCAAGAGAGTGGTTTTTTGGTTTTTGGAGGTTTTCTCTGAGTGATTCATCAGAAAAATCAATTAACAAATCAAGTCCTGGCCTTTCGAATACTGATCCTTGTTGGGCAGCTGTGGTGGTCACATCAGGTTTTGGGGTAATCACCTTAGCTTGATCTTGTGTTCCAATTGGATTCAAAGTGAACACACCATTTCAGTTAGTCATATCTTTAATTTCATCTTCTTGTGAGAACTGTGAGTAATATTTTGAATCAGAGAAAACCACATTAAATGACTCAATAATATGTTCAGTTCTCATGTTAAAGATCCTATAGGCTTTACTATTTGAAGAATATCCGAGGAACATGCCTTCATCACTCTTTGTATCAAATTTCCCTAAATGATCTCTATCATTCAAGACATAGCACTTGCAACCAAAGACATGGAAATATGAAAGATTCGGCTTCTTACCTTTCCACGACTCATATGGAGTTTGTGATTTACTTTCCTTAAGAACACTCAGTTTTAAATGTGGCATGTAGTGTTAATTGCCTCGGCCCATAGTCTTGTTGGCAACTTCTTGGCATTTAACATAACTCTTGCCATCTCTTGAAGAACTCTATTCCTTTTCTCCATTACACCATTCTGTTGAGGTGTCTTTGGGGTAGAAAGTTCATGCCAAATACTTGCATATCACAGAAGTTAGAAAAATCAGAATTTTCAAACTCTCTCCAATGATCACTCCTTATTCTTACCACTTTCTTTACTTGGAAATTTTGTTCCACCTGTAACCTTTTGACAAGACATTTAAAGACCCCAAATGCATCAGACTTCTCTCTTAAAAAATCAACCCATATATATCTAGAATAGTCATCTACACAAACGAAAACATATCTTTTCCCTCCTAAACTTTCAGTTTGCATAGGACCCATTAGATCCATATGGAGAAGTTCTAAAACACCAAAGCTAGTTNAAACCTCAAATGCATCAGACTTCTTTCTTGAAAAACCAACCCATGTAAATCTAGAATAGTTATCTACACAAACAAAAACACATCTTTTCCCTCCTAAACTTTCAGTTTGCATAGGACCCATTAGATTCATATGGAGAAGTTATAAAACACCAGAGGTAGCTAAACGAGATAAAGGTTTGTGAGGACTCTTAGTCTACTTACCTTGTTGGCATGGACCACACACTTTACCTTTAAGATACTCAAGTTTAGGTAGTCCTTTGACAACATCCTTTTTGGAGAGTTTCACCAAGTTTCTTGTGCCAAAGATCCACACAATATGTTTTGGAGCTTAAACAAGAAATGTTGTTAGACAATAAATAGCAATTATCATTAGATTTCTTTCCCTCAAGCAAAGAAGTACCATCACCATTCAAGACTTGACACATATTCTTTGAAAATTTCACAATACAACCTTTATCACAAATTTGACTAATGCTTATAAGATTTGCTTTAAGTCCTTCAACATAAAACACATCATTCAACATTGGGAAGCCAGGAATGACAGTAGAACCTTTTCCAAGAATCTTACCTCTTTTGCCATCTCCATAAGTTACATGACCAACTTCCCCAAATTCAAGATTAGTCAATAGAGATTTGTTACCTGTCATGTGTCTTGAACAACCACTGTCAAAGTACCATTAGTCATTTTGAAAAGCAAGCAATGATTTATGAGTAACAAGACAGTGACCACTTAACTTAGGTCTCCACACTTTTCTGTTTTTGGAAAAATTATTCTAAAGTGGTGACCTGAGAGACTGGTGTGGTGACTTTAAAGAAGAGAACTCATGATTTCCAATGCATCTTTTTAAATACAAAATTAGTTTAAAGCAATTTGGTCTAATGTGTCCTTTCTTGTGGCAAAAATGACATATTTGTATGAAATTTTGTAACTTCGAAATCTACTCACATGGTTCAGCAACAACTTTTGGAACTGATTCAGATGCTTTAATGAAGGTGGTCACATTGGGTTTGGAGGTGCTCACATTAGGAGAAAATCCCATACCTACTTTATCATCAAAAGTCTTCCCTTGTGCAAGGACTTCATCCAGTTTGTCTAAACCTGCATTTAACCTCTCAACAATGGCCTTAGCCTCAGTTAGTTCATTTAAAGCTTGATTTAACAAAATTTCCTTGTTAGACAAATCAGAAAATAAGACTTTTAACTTATCATTCAAAATTTTCTTATCTTCTATCAAGATGCATTTTTCAGATTCAAGAGATTTAATCTTCTTGATAGCCTTTAACCATGACGCATACATCTTGTCATAAGCCTCATGTTGCTCTTGGTAGACATCACATGAGCCATCCGAGGACACACTATCATTGTCCTCTTGGTTCACCGCAAAGGCCAAGTAATTTTCATCTTCATTAGAGTCATCACCTCCACCTTCACTGTCATCACTCTCACTTAAGGGGGTAGCCATAGCTTTACCCTTTTTCTTCAGAGTGTTGGCACACTCAGACTGAATATGACCATACCCCTCACACTCAAAGCATTTTATACCCTTGCTTTTCTTTTCATAATCTCTTGAAAAAAAATTCGAGAAGCCTTCCTGACTAATTTGATCAGAAAACTTTTTCACAAAGGGTTGTTTTCCCTTTTTACCCTCACTCAGTTTTCTCATATTCTTCTTCAAGAACTTTGCAAAGCTTTTAGCAAGCAAAGCACATTCATCATCATCAATGTCACTTGAATCAATATAAACAGGGGATCCAGAGATTACCTCATGTTTCAGCCCAAGTCCTTTACCTGATTTCTTATCCATCGTTTCAAGTTTAGCTCAAAGGTTTGCAAGGATCCAATCAGTTCATCCAGCTATATCTCATTGAGGTCATGACATTCTTCAATAGAGGTGGCCTTGGACATGAATCTCTTGGGTAAAGAGCACATCACTTTCCTGACAATTTCAACATCATTATATATTTTACCCAAAGCAAAACATTCATTTGTAACATCACACAGTCTGCCATGAAAATCAAAGATAGTTTCATCGTCATGGATAAAAATATTTTCATAGTCAGTTATTAATCTTCTGAGCCTAGTCTTTTTCACAATGTCTGTTCCTTCATTTTTTTACTTAGAGTCTATCCCATGCATCCTTAGCCATTTCACAGTTTGCTATATTTTTCATTTGATTAATACTAATAGCATTAAAAATAACATGAAGAGCTTTCGAGTTAAAATTAGACTCTTCTAACTCAGTCTTAGTCCATTGATCTTTGACTTTTCCTTTGCTTCCACTTGCTTCTTTAGCTTTAGGTTCTTTCCAACCAACAATACAAGCCCTCCAAGCCCTCTCATCAATGGATTTCAAACTGGCACGCATCCTAGGTCTCCAAAAAGCATAATTGGTTCCCTCTAACAAGGGTGGTCTATTGGTAGACCCTCATTCACTAACCAAACTTATAGTAAACAAAATAGCAAAGGTCATCACGCAGGATTAATGTGGTCACACAAAACACATATGTCGTCACACGAGATCAGTAGCGAGAAAATTGTAAAAAAAAAAAATGCAAGATAAAAGAAAAAAAAATTAGCCACCAAATCAAGATTTAGGCGCAAAAAAAAAATAAATAAATAAAGGATCTACTAAAATAACTCTTCAGAACATGCTCTGATACCAATTGAAAGTTTTAAACCCTTATCATGTTGATTAAAACTTATGCGGAATTAAAGATTACTTGTTCACATTGTGCTTAATGAGTTGTCAAACTATTGATTAAACATATAAATCATCCACGACATAAAATAAAGCACACAGCTCATTTTTACATGGTTCAGGAACACGTGACATCCAAGGTGACAGACGTTCACTTCCGTCATACTCAAGTGGGGGGATAGTGAACCTTGAACACCGCGTACCATAGGTACAAAAGCATACAGATCCTTTAAAACTTTATTTGCTACTTTGCGCCAAAAATAAAAATAATAAATAATAAAAATAACAAAAAAAAATGGTATCATGAGATCAATAAACCATGTATATTATATCTCCCCCATTCCTCCATGCCCCTTTGTTATTTTTTTAACATAATCCTCAAAAATTTTGAATTCCTTTTTCATATCAATTGCATATAAAATGAACAAATTCTCTCAAAGAACCAAGGTGTAGCTGTCAATACGTTGGCAAGGAATGTAGCCCTTCTAATGTATTTTTTGGAACGGCATAGGATTCCTCACATCCTAGAAAAGAACTCAAATATGACTTTCACACTCCAAGCAGGTAGGCTCTTTCACAATGATGCAAGAATCATTGCATTATGCAGTCAGGAGTAAGAAAGTCATTATACTTCAAGAGATGAAAAAAACAGGCTGACACCACCTCATTGCACATTTCACAAGAGAAATATTTTCAATGACACTCCACATATGCAACATACACTTGCAACTCTAAAACAGGAGAATTTTTCTCATGACCTAATATAAAAGAAAACAAGTTCTACTTAACTCAGTTGAATCAGTCCAATGGACTTCCTTCTCAAATTCACAAATGTTTTGAAAATCTAAGGCCTTTGTAAACAAGTCAGCTAGTTGAATTTTTTGTGTTTACATGGGCAAGAAGATGACCTTCTCCTTAACTTAAGTTCCTCCTAAATCATGGATGCCCTAATGTCAATGGGCTTTTAGTCTGAGTGTTGTATTGGATTCTTAGAATATTGATTGCACTAGTATGTTTACATAATACAATATACACTCTTTGATCAAACACCTAATCACACACAACATTTGTTTTGCCATAAACCGTGGTACAGAGCTTCGGCTAGCAATGTATTTAGCCTTATCGCGATTGAGGTAGAAATGGAATTCCCTTTTCTTGCTGTTACCATGCACTATATGTATTTTCCCAGATAAAAACATCTCCTAATGTACTTTTCCTATCATCCAAACTTCACGGCCAGTCTGGCATCCACTATCACCAACAGGTAGAGTTAGTATCGTTGCAAACACAATCTAAAACACATGTACCTGAGACATATTTTCAAATTTCTTCTTTAGTGGCATCAAGAAGTTTTCATTGAATCAGCTGAACTCTAACACAAATACCATAAACAACTAAGACAAGTAGAGTCCTGGGCTAGCAGTTAAGTACAAAAGTTTCCAATCATGCTTCTAAATAGTTTATTATCTACCTTTCTTCCATTTTCATCCTTGGACAGTTTAAGTGTAGAACTCCATGGGGGGTTTTAAGCATGTTTTGGCATTTTTCAAGACTAAATCTTTTTAAGGCATGTTTCTTGCCATATTTTAGTTTGAGACACAAAATCATACCATCATCAAATTTTTTTATCTGAAGTCCTGAAACGAACTACTCAACTCACTACCATGCTCATTTCATTCATTTTTACATTAAGACTACAAATTCATCCAAACTGAGTTGTGTTGAGATGGTGTGAATCCAAAATATGTCCATCAACATATATTTGTGCAGCACAAAAACCACCATTACAATGCTTAATGAAAAGTTTTTTTTATCAGATTACATTACCTTCTCTTGCAGTTTTGGCTCAAGGATAAAGGAGGTAAGCCTCTCATACCATGCTCTAGGCCGCTGTTCAACCCATACAATGTTTTTTCTTCAGTTTGAAAACTGATCTAGCCTTTGTGGATCCTGAAATCCAACACAGTATTTGCTCCACATACCTTCTTCCATCACACATGCCATTCAAAAAGGCATTCTTACACCATCCATTTGGTAGAGCTTTCCCAACCTTAGACAACAAGCAACAACAAGTAATACATCTGATGAATTCCAATTTGGCTCACTAGAGAGCGAAGGTCTCCAATACAAAAAACTCTAATTCCTTCAGACTTGAAGTGTATCCTTGTGCCAACAGTTCTGACCTTGTTTTTCTAACAATTGTTACCAAACTCACAGACTTTTTTTTTACAGATTACCTTTGGTTGGGTGTGGGGTGTGGCCATAACATTATACGGCGGGTTTTAGGTCCAAAGGAAACCAAGCTCTACGCATTGATCTCTCCAAAACTGTTATTAAGGGCTGGCGGGGCTCCCATGGCAGATGGCAGTGAGCAATCTAGTCAATCATCATCCTCAGAGCTTGTTTACCATTCTGTTGCGTTTTGTAAGAGAAAACTAGCACAAGTTATTTAATTCACATTCACCCCTTTTCTTCTTGTTTACCAAACCTCTTTGGGGGATTTCCAATCACAAGGATGGTGGAATGAGGCTTTCTCTGATCTATGGATCCAAAGGGTGGTCCTTTGTACGGTTTTGGAGGCTTTCTTTGAAGTTGATTCCATCGAAGCAAGTTCAGGTCGGCCTTTCTTGAAAATTAATCCTTGTTGGTTTTTTAGCACGCTAGCAGTGGTCACATCAGGTTTCGCTGGGGTGATCCGACTCTTAGCCTGATCTTGTGATCCAGTCGAATTCAAAAAGGAGCAGCCAACGAGCTCAAGTGGTCACCTCAGTAAAGGGGCAGTTCATTCTTCGATTTCATCTCTTCATATGAGAACTGTGAGTAATCTTCCTGAATAGAGAAAAACCAATTAACATGACGTCAATCATACATTCGTTTTCTCATGTTTTAAGACCACTAGGCTTATCTATTTGAAAATATCTTAGGAACACCTTATCCTCTTTTGCATCAAATTTTCCTCACATGATTCTATCATTCCAAGAAACATAGCACCCTTACAATCAAAATCTTGGGAAAATATGCAATATGTGTGCATTTCTTTTAACCTTCAAAACCAATATTGAGTGTTTGTGATGTACCTTTCCTTAGAACCACTCGGTTTAAAATGTTGCCATGGCAGTGTTAATTTGCCTCGGCCCAAGTCCCCCTTGTGGCAACTTCTTGGGCATTTAAACATAACTTTTCCACCTTCTGAAGACCTCATTTTCTTTTTCTCCACTACAACCATCTTTAGGTGAAATCTCTTTTGGGGCAAGAATTCATGCCAAATACCTACATATCACAGAAGTTTTAGAAAAAATCTGAATTTTCAAACTTTCTCCATGATCCCATCCTTATTTTTCACTTTCTTCACTTGGCAATTTTGTTCCACTGTAACCTTTTGGAACAAGACATTGTATAAAAGACCCTCAAATGCATCAGACTTTCTTTTCTTGAAAAAACCAACCCAGTGTAAAATCTAGAATAGTTATCTACACAAACAAAACACATCTTTTCCCTCCTAAAAACTATTACTTCAGTTTGCATAGGACCATTAGACTTATATGGAGAAAGTTTATAAAAAAACACACACCGAGGTAGCTAAACGAGATAAAGGTTTTGGAGGACTCTTAGTCTACTTACCTGTTGGCTGCGACCACACACCTTTTACCTTTAAGATACTCAAGTTTAGGTAAGTCCTTTGACAACATCCTTTTTTTGGAAGAGTTTAACAAGTTTATTGTGCCCAAAGATCACACAAAATGTGTTTGAGCTTAAACAAGAAATGTTTTTTTCCTTGTTTAATTGTCATTCTATTTCTAATTTCAATCGGTTTTATTCGAGTGTTTTTACTTGTGAATTCAAATCTTAATTAAGAATAATAACCTTGAAAGTTTTAAACCCTTATCATGTTGATTAAAATTTATGTAGAATTAAAATTACTTGTTCACGTTGTGCTTAATGTGTTTCTAAACTATTGATTAAATATATAAATCATCTACAACATAAAATAAAGCACACAACTCATTTTTACATGGTTCGGCAGTCATGCCTACATCCATGGGACCAAGTCCAGAAGAAGTTAATCCACTATGAAAAAATTATGTGTTCAATTACAAAGACAAGAATAAGTATCAGTGGTAAAACTCTCTATTTAAACAACACTTCAATCTTCGCTCTTTGGTTGAACCTCAAACCACCATAGCTAGCTTTTTTTTTTCACGAGACCACCTGGTCACTCTTGAGCTTTTCTCAAGATTCAACGATGAAGGATCACTCTGACATCAACAGCTTGAATACATCCAGTCATCAACAATGAACAGTGTACCAAAATCAGCTCAAACAAAACAAGGATTAATCAAGTTAATTTAAGCCTAACAAAGCATAAGGGAAACTGCCATTAAAGAACTAAAAAACTTCACAAAAATATTCAAAGAGACAGAGGTATAATTCAGCTTCCTTCAAAAAAATCACAATAATAAAAGGATTATTTATACTTAAGTGACATTGAAAGGAAAAACAATAAACCAAACTTGTTTTGGAAATGATTTTTGAGATCCTAGACTCCTTTATTAGAAAAGATTCTTTAATCTATAATCTCCTTATAAGAAAAGAATTCTTGAAAGCATAATCTTCTTTTAGTAAAAGGATTCTTGAGATCTTAATGGAATAAAATCTTTCCAGCTCACATAATATATAATGTCCACATAAAAATTTCCACAACCAGAAATATAATCACATTTAATTAAGGCAGGTGCAATATGCATGAACATTAAAATAAAATTTGTCAAAAGTGTTGTGATCACTGCAATTATGTTGTGAACACCTTTAAACTGAACCTAAATAGATTGTGCACTAATCCGTATGAATAAGTTGACAAAACAAAATACTTGCAATCTCCTCATTTGTCAAACTTATGAAAAAAACACAATCAATGTCATCAATCAAAAACAGTTTTGCATTAAGTAAAAAAAACTAAACTGAATAACTCTAACTCAATGAGTATACTCCTCGTGAGTAACTAAACCAAATCACTACCAAGTAATTAATAATCAAAAGCACAAAAGGGTTAGTTTAGTTCTCAATCAATCAATATAAAGTCAAATCACAAACCAACTAATGAATAATTGATTCACTGCACATGAAAGAAACAACATCAGCAAGTTCAATAATGATCAGCAAACACAATTAATAACTTGCATCAGTAACCATAGTTCATAAAAAATTTTTGCAACAACAGCTTACATAAAAACATAGAAAACTCCCCATGTGTGAAACCAACCAAGGAAACACAACAAACACAAATAATTCTCCCCCTCTTTGTTCATAATGTTTGGCAATCCTAGAAAATTTAGGGACTTGAACAATGCACGGATTCTAAAAATCAATGTTGGCGCATGTAAGATCGAAGTGAGCACACCAAGAATCGTTTGAGCAAACTGAACCAATTTTGATAGTGTGTGGTGACCGTCAACACTCATGTGAACACAGTGANCAATGATACCGATAATATTTTTGCCGATCTCTTCTTCTTGGAGCCCTCCTAATTCTTTTCGAAGCGAGCAACCTTTTCGCCTCTTGGGATACCTCAAAGATGTGGGTGGTGTCTTGAGTAAGGGGGGTGTACTCTGTATACCGTGGGAAATGCTACCTGTCTCTGCGGTTATCTATTCTCTGTTTCTTTCAGAATTTGTTACGATCCCTGTCGATTCAGTCTTGGCCCCCACGCTTATCCGAGTGGTGATCTTGTCTCTTGTCCGAGACCCCCCATGTTGAGCTTCTAACTAATGCCGCTAATGAGCTTTCTACTCGTTGGTATTTTGTGGCCATCTGGTAGAATTTGGCAAGGCTCACATGGTCTTTGCTCTGGAGCTCCTTCCATAGCTCCATGTTGGGCCTGATCCCTGCTATCAGGAGAGTTCGAATGGATTCTTGGGGCATCAATGACCTTTTCTTGCTCATTCTGGAACCTCTTCAGATATAAGGTTAGCGATTCGTTGCGCTCTTGGCAAATATTGCTCAAGTAGCTGAGCAGCATTGCGAATTGTCTCCTCGCCTAAAACTACTATAGATATAGCGTAGAGAATTGTTGCCAAGAGTTGACAGAGTTCACCTTGAGTCGTTTGTACCACCTCTTGGCATCCCCGACTAATGTGACTACGAAGCACCAACATTTCGCTAAGTCACTAATCTTGTGCAACTCCATCAGGTCATTAAAATTGTCGAGGAGATCTCTAGGGCCCCCTCTCCCATCGAACTTGCTCTCTGGTGCCCTAAATCCTTGTGGGAGTGGGGCCTGGTGAACTTCTTCCGTAAAGGGGGAACTTATTATTTCCTCCGCCAGGTTATTCTAGCGAGCTTTTAGATCGTCAAGCATCTTTTGCATGCGATCCAATCTTTACTTTGGTTCTTCAGGTTGGCTCTGTTAAGTTGTACCTCGAGCAAGTGGGTTCGCAAGTCTGTTGCTTGCGAAGCTCCTCTGATGCACGTGTTGACACGCGAGGTCGAGTCATAATGGCTAGGTTGGTAGATACTATCATGCTCGTTAGTGCATTGATTGCGATGTAGGTCATAACCGAAATGTTAGTCATTGGCAGAATGATGCACATGGCTCGTTTTGAGAGCCTACGAAAAGCGATCTTGTCTTGGACATGGGTTAAAACCGGCACGTTGATGTGGGGATACCGTCGAGCCTCTCGATGGTGTCCGTCACCTTCACTTTCCCTCAACGGCAGTTTCGCTGGTCCCCACTTGGGGTTTGTTTGCCCGTGAGACTCTTGCTTGTGCATGAGGGGTTGGTTGCGGGGTTGGCGGCGATGAAATAGACTATCGACCTACAAAATTCATACCTGTTAGGCTAACATTTATGAAGCACAGTTGGTCGGGGTTCTAGGCGACTGGCTGTTGGTTCCTCAGCTTAGTCATGTTCTGTTGCACCGCCTATGCAACCATTATTCTGATCATCTTCATCAGCTGGTCGTTCTCGGGATCTGATATCCCTGCCCCCTAATTGTCTGTGGCGTGTTGAGCCGGCAGCACCGGTGGTCAATGTCCAGCGTCCAGCGTTTTCTTGTTGCACCTCTTGGTAGGCAGCTTCCATGTTTTCATGATTTCCAGTGGTAATTCTTGATCTGGTGAACACCATTTTTGTCCTGGGATAGGTAAATTGTAGTGAATGTTTGCTGGGATCTTTGAAATAGTGGCAGAGGCCCTCCTTCTAGCGCCAAAATGTTGATACATAAATCTACACCAACCAGTGAGATCCGATCGACTTTGTCGGGATCAGAATTGATGTGTGCGTGATTACGGATAATCAACTATGGGTGAATGAAAATGCTAGAAAATCAATGACAAGAAGGACTTTTAAAGTGGTTTAGCGAAGTTAACAGCCTACATCCACTGTGTTTTGTTTATCTACTGTGAGAGTTTACAATGCAACTTCTAAACTAGAATTTTCTATCCCCTTCCTCGTCATTTTAGGGGGTATATATACAAGATTTACATAAAGAAAAGAGTAGAAATAAAGGGATTACAATTGATTGGGACTGCAACTCTAATATTCTCGCGATTGGGCATTAAGATTGCACAAAGATTGCTGTTAATCTGATCGTTCTTGTAATATCTGGGATCTGAAGTTATATGGGAATCGATTGAATGATCATTCGGGTTGTCCACGATTAGCTCGTGGTTGGTCGAGCTATGGCTCGACGAGCTTATGCTGGGTTGATCAATCGTAGTCATCGAGGTCATTCTGGGTCGAGCTATATCCTTATGTAGACCCGAGCTTGGCGGAAAAACCACACGCAACAAAAAAAATTTAAAATAAAAAGTTCTTTAAATATATCAATAAACTACTTTTTTAATACCAATGAGGGACAAAATAATTTTTCTAATGATTTATGATTATTATCATGAATCAACTATCAAAATGATCATTGTACCTATATACATATATATTATATATTAACATATGATTACGATAATATGTATACATATATAACATATTATACATCATACATTATATATTCTATCATATATAATTATATTATGATATTGTTAATGTATAATTTTTGTTTTATAGCAATTTGTATAATGTATAATAATAAATATTATACATAATTTCTAAATAAATTATACCATTATTATATTAATATCTCATTAATATTCTAAATAATACATAACTATCATAATGTTACATATGATACATTATACACATATATTAATAAATTCTAAATAATAACTACCATATATAACAAGGGCAATTAGATAATGAATTGAAATCTATTCAATGAGGACAAAAATTTTTTTTATAATGATTTATTGATTTATTATATAAATCAATATCAAAGATACTTATACATATATAAACTATTATATTATTAACAATATGATTACAGATAATATGTTATAAATGTATAACATATTATACATCAGCATTATATATATATATTATATATAATTATTATATATTATATTATATTATATATATATAATTATGTGTGTATAATATTATATTATGTTAAGATAGATTCTGCATATATAACTTATTTATTATGTATTACATAATTTATAATGATTTATTATATTTAATCTATTATTATGTATTACCCATTCCTATATGGTTTCATAAAATACTTACAGAATTATATTTGTTCTTGTATAATTTATGCTTCATTATTTGGTTTTCAACTATTTAAATATAGGATTAATGGTTAAAATTAAACCTTACCACAAATATTGATATAATAATAATAATATAATAATAAAATAATAATTAAAAATATGTGTACAGCAGGGCTATCGGGGGGGGTCGGTGGTGAAATTCAGGGGGCAATTTGGTGGGGGACTAGGGCGGAGCTAGCATCCGTCCCAACTTAGGACACATTTAAGCCTAGCCCAACAACCTCAACCCCAAACAATAAGGGAAACTCTGTCCTGTTCAGGTCGAGCCCGGGTCCCAAACTTGGCGGGGATTATGCCCATCCCTATTCCTACTCCAAACTCTCTCAACTAAAGGCAATAAATGCTCATTCTCCACCAAAAATTAAAGAACTTAAAAGGGGTTTTCCTACCCATTAGAAACCACTCGCAATCAACCACCATAGGACTATGATCGGAATGCCTGGAGAGGAAAGTAGCTTATATTGGAAAGAAAGCCCCACACTTCTCAACCTAACACGGTCAAGCTTGCACCGAATTCTCCTATTAGTTGCGCCCTTACCCCCCCCCCCCCCCCCCCCCACCCCCGAGATAAAAAAATTTGTTCCAAGTGAAAGTTCCTAACATATCCACATCTTCAATTTAGCCCTTTACAAATGGGAGAAAAAGTCTGAACCAACTAAAAAACCAGTTCGAAACCAGACCGAAAATCTGTTTTTATGAAACCGGCTTGGTTCGTTTGGTTCCGTTTGTGCAATTAAAAAATCGGAAAAATTGGTTCAGTTTTCGGTTTAAGGTATTCCCAAACCAGTTACTGAAACTGTTTTAAAATCGATTTTAAGTTAAAAATAGGATTTGGCTGTGGCTTTTTCGAAGTAAGCTGCCTTTCCAGACTCTTAACTCTAAGTCATAGGTCACGATTATTGATCGGTACTTATTGTCGACGAATAAAAAAATGTAAATTTTGAACAAGGCAAGTACTGAATAATACCTCTCTTATTGATAAAGTCTTTGGCCGTAAATAGCTTACAACGAATGTAGTTGACAGAAATAATAGAACCCAAGCTGCTTAGTGGTAATGCCTTCACAGTGCTCGGCATTCCAACTCACATTATTGCTTCGCCGATTGACATTCCAGGTGAAAAGATCCTAGGGCGAGCTTTTTGGAGATTCTGAAAAGACCTTCCCACCTAGGTCCAAGTGTACCAAAGTTTGGGTTTTGGCACCCTGGACAACCTTCTTTAGACCAGGTTGCCCACTTCAAGTCCCTGTTTCTAACTTTGTTATTAAAGTACCGCCAGGCCCGTTGCTGATAAGAGGCGAGCCTTAATTGAGATTTAGTCCAATGTTCTTTGATCAAGTCTAACCTCAGGCGGAGCAGTTCTTCGTTGGCTTCTCCTCAAAGATTTCTCTCCGGAATGAACTAATTCCCACTTCAACTGGGACCATTGCTTCACATTTATAAGACAAAAAAATAGAGTCTTGCCTGTCGAGCTCCTGGCAGTTCTATAGACCATACTAGTTTTAGTAGCTCGTCGCCCACCTCCCTTTAAGGTCATCGGCTTTTCTTTATGGTGTGGCTTGATTGCTTTATTCACACTTCTACTTGTCCATTGGCCTGAGGTCGGTAGATTGCTGTAACTCTTTTTGATGTTGAGTCATTCGCAAAATCCTGAAGTCTTCGCTGTCAAACTGTTTTCCATTGTCGATTATTATTGTGTGGGGATTCCAACCAAAATGATGCTCTATAGAAAAAACTCTTTCAGCCTATTTGACGTTATCATCGCTAATGGCTCAACTTCCACCCATTTAGTAAGTAGTCTACATCGCAACAATGGTACATTGAAACCTCCTCTTGTACAATTTATCGTTGACGAACTGTACCGTGCTGCTCTATGCAGAGTGTTCGGCTTTGGTTTTGTCCTCTAGCAGTGTGCCATCCTTCAAGTAGCGAGGATTGCATCCATCCAGCTATACATTTGAATCTGCATTAACACGGATCTATGCGAATGGAGATGCTTGATTTTAGGAGGAATTTGACCGGGATGAATGGTCGTCTCATTGTTCATTGTAAGGGCCAGCAGCTAATGCATCTGCCTGCGAGTTTTTCTCCCTGGGATCTGGTGGATGGTAAAGGTCTACATGTCCAACTCGGTCTCCACTTGTTGGAGGTAAGATGGCATATTGTCTTCCTTTGCCTGTTCTCCCTGATAACCTGATGAACAATAAGCGGTGGTCACTATGATCTTGATGGACTCTCGCCCCCATTTCTCTAGCGAGATGAAGACTTGCTGTAGTGCCTCATATCAGCTTCGTATAGAGGCGCAAAACTCGAACCTTACTGCAGCTCTGATTGGATCACCTCGACTTTCGAACAAGATGCCCGCTCTTGCTCCCTTTTTATTTGATGAGCCATCTATATACAGTATTTGCTTGATCTCTTCCAACGTACTATCTCTGGCAGGCTTGGCTCGGCGTCTGGCTAATAAGAGAACTTAGATATAAAATTTGCCATAGTTTGGCCTTTGATCGATGTCCTCGGGAAGTACTTAATGTCATGCTAGCTCATCTCCATTGTCCCTGGATCAATCTTCCTGATGCCTCGGGCTTCTGCCTATTTTTCTTAAAGGGATTTGTTAGCACATGGTGGAGTGTGCCTGGAAATAGGGTCTCAACTTCCTAGTGGCAACAACAAGGGTGTATGTAGCTTTTCCATCTCCAGGTATCTTGTCCCCTATGTCGAGCAACCGCTTGCTCACATAGTACACGGGCCATTGTATCCTCCCTCTTCACTACCAATGTCTCGCTGGCAGCATATTTGGATATCGATAGATATATTAGTAGCGGTTCACCTTGGATGGGCTTTGACAACAAGAGGGGCTGCCCGAGGTGTTCTTTCAACTTCTGGAAGGCTCTCTCACACTCTCTTCTATTTGAAACCTTTCTTCCCCTTCAAGGTCTCAAAAATAGTAAACCATGTCCGTGCTTGGAGGCGAACATACTGGGCACTACACACGTCTATCAGACTCTATACTATTAATGCCTAGTCGTTTTCATGTCGAGCAAACCCGAATCTTCTCTAGGTTAGCTTCTATGCCTCGTTGGTTACACAGGAATCCTAGGAATTTTTTTCGGAGCTCCCTCCGAAAGCACACGTCAATGGATTGAGCTTCATCTGATACTTTCTAAGGATGTCGAACATTTCCCCGCAAGTGCCCAATATGACTAAGATTGGCACCCATGCGAATACGTCGAGGTTCTTCTTTAGGAACCGACCAATTTCGGTCATCACTCCACTCAAGTTGGTGCCGGATCTTTAGTATCGAGTCGGATCCTCCTCGCTAACACTTACTCCTATCAGCTCCTCAGTTGGTCTCGCAGAAGACTCCTCTTTGTGACAACGAGGATCAATAGAGTCTTCTAGTGGTCTGGGGTTTGGCTTGGATTTTACGGATTATGATCTTTGGATGCGGCAAATTTTATGTGGCATTTTATGGCCCTATTATAACTCCCGATTTCTTTAGAGAAGCTCCTGCTGTCACGACTCCCCGAATTGAAAATCTCATTCTTGGCAGCGCACTAACATGTAGGCTCAAATCATCCAAGATTGGCCTTCCAAGGATGACATTATATGTGCGTCGGGTAGTACCTCCAGGAATTCAGGCCATCACAGTTCTAACCTTTGGTTCGACCCCTAAAGTTACGGGAGGTCGATAGTACCTTTGGGAACTAGGTTATCCTTGTGACCCATAGAGCGAAAGGGTACACCGCAATTCCTTCTGTGAATCCTATCCTCGGAAGGTCCCAAGTATAATGTTTGTTGCGCTCCCGTTGTCGACCATGACCCTTAATACTCTCGCATTGCCAATCCTTACTGTGATTACAATCGTGTCATGCTTGTGACGAGGGATGTTTCGCACTCGTCACTATGAACCCCCGACCTCCTTTCTTGTTTGGCGCTTGGGCCGCTTGGGCGGCTTCTGCTCACAACTCATTATTCAAGGGACCGAGTCCGTTCTGGCCTCCGAGTTGTATTGCTTGCGGGCTGGTCTCGAGCTTCCCACTATATCTAGTCCCTATAATTAGGTTCACAATGATCTCGTTAGGGTTTTGGCAGAACCTGTTGACCTAGGGTCTGTATCTGGCCTGGGACTGGGTTACTTTGCTTGCCAGGATTTCTCAATCAGTGGTTTTGCTTAACACTCTTTCAAAGACCTCTTTATCAGGTCCTCAATGGGCGTCCTTCAAAGCCCGGTCATTCGTACTATGCCCGATATCCCATCATAATACCATCCATTGTGATTACAAAGAGATAGGGGGAGATAGGATACCCTTGCCTAAGGCCCCTTGATCCACCAAAAAACCCCGCAAGCTCCCCATTTACGACAATTGAATATCTTGGGGTTGTGATGCATTCTTTAACCCATCTAATAAGTTGCACCCGGGAACCCAAAAAGTCTAACGACTTCCAAAACAAAATTCCATCTCACCAGATCATAGGCCTTTATTAGATCAACTTTAACTGCACATTTTTTCTCCTTGGCCGAGTCTCTATCATAATGGGGCAGCAACTCTTGGCTAAGAAGAATATTGTCCACAATCTTCCTACCTCCCACAAAAGATACTTGTGCTTTGTTTATAAACTTGGGCAAAACCCCTTTTATTCCATAAGCCATTATTTTAGAGATGCATTTGTAGATGATATTGCAACAAGAAATAGGTCTGAAGTCATTGCAAGAGGAAGGGTTCTGACCTTTAGGCACAAGGACAATGATAGCATAATTGAGCTCCTTAAGCATTTTACCCGAACTGAAGAAGTTTTGGATAGCCTCAATAACATCGTTTCACACCACATCCCAAGCTTTTTGGAAGAAAAGAACTTCATATCAATTCGGACCCGAGTCTTTATCCTTGTTCATTTCAAGCAAAGTTTTAGTAATCTCCTCACTAATGACTTCGGCAACCATACCATTGGCTTACTCTATTGAGATAATGGGTTCAATAAGCCCCTCCAACCAATCAAAGTTATTACAAGGGTTCTTATCCATGAAAATGTTCCCATAGTTTTTATCCTCCCAATATCATTAGTGTAACAATCATTCCCCAAACTCAAAGAGACAATCCTATTTCTTTCTTCTACCATTAATAGATTTGAAGAAAAAAAATAAGGTATTAGAATCACTATCTCTTAGCCATTTAACCCTGGATTTTTGCCTTACAAGGGACTCTTCGGCTTAGACAACTTGAATAACGTGGAGGCCTTCTCCTTCTCAGGTTGGATAGTATTATCGTTGAACGGGGGGGTGTGTCTTTGGGTAAATTCTTTTGGGAAAGAATAAGTTCTTCCCTTGCCTTCCTCACTCTCTCGAAAATGTTCCAATATTCCTTCTCATTTAACTTATGAAGCTCCTCTTTTAGTGCTTTGAGTTTGGAAATGAGTCTAAACATAAGATTGTCATTCACTTCCATACTGAGAATGGGCACGAGCCGGGGACCCATGTCTTTGACCCCACCTGAAAGCCCAAGGGGATTCCTCGATCCTGGCTCGAAGCCCGAACTGGGAATTTGGGGAATCCCCGAATTAGGCTCAATCCCCAAACGGGGAATCCTCGAAATACCTGTTTAGGTGTTTTGCATTAGAATTTTTTTTAATTTATAATGATTTATTGATTTATTATAATGAATCAAAATATCAAAATTATACTTATGATACATTATACATATATATAAATATATGATATATTAAAGTATAATATTACATATTATTATATTAAGTAATAAGTATTTACATATAAATATATGATATTATGATTACGGATAATAACATAGTATGTATAATGTATAATATATAATATATTATAATAAATTCTAAATAAATTATGCCATTTATATTATAATATCTCATTAATAGACTAAATAATACTTAACATTATACATAATGTATTACATATGATACATTATACATATATATTATAATAAATTCTAAATAAATAACTACCATAATATAACAAGGGACTTATGTTGGAATTGAATAATAATTCAATGAGGGCAAAATAATTTTTATAATGATTATTATTTTATTATAATGAATCAAACTATCAAATGATACATTATACATATATAAAAATTATTATGTATTACATGATTACAGATAATATGTTATACATATAAACATATTATACATCTACATATATTCATCTATATATATTATATATATCATATTATGTATAAGTGTAATAATGTTAATTTTGTTTTATAGCATATTATGTTATAATGTATAATATAAATATTATACATAATTTCTAAATAAATTTACCATTTATATTAAATATCCATTATATTCTAATAATACAAACATTTATACATAATGTATTACATATGATACATTATACATATAATATATAATAAATTCTAAATAAATAACTACCATATATAACAAGGGCAATTAGGTAATGGAATGAAATAATATTCAATGAGGACAAAAAAATTTTTTTATAATGATTTATTGATTTTTATAATGAAACAACTATCAAATGATACATTATAACATATATATTATGTATTAACATATGATTACAGATAATATGTTATACATTAACATATTATACTCATACATACAATTATATATATTTCTAATATATATATATATATTATATATTATTATGTGTGTTAACATATAATTATGTTAATCAAATGATAGATTATGCTCTATAACTATTTATTATGTTTACATATATTTATAATGATTTATTATATTTAATCTTTATTATGTATTACCCTTTTCTATATGGTTTCATAAAATACTTACAGAATTATAATTTGTTCTTGTATAATTTATGGCTTCATTGATAACTCTATTCCCGTTCAGGTCGAGCCCGGTCCCAACTTGGCGGGATTACTGCCCATCCCTATTCCTACTCCAAACTCTCTCAACTAAAGGCAATAATGCTCATTCTCCACAAAATTTAAAGAACTTAAAAGGGTTTTCCTACCCTTAAAACCAACTCGCAATCAACCACCATAGGACTATGATCGAGATTGCCTGGAGAGAGAAAGTAGCTTAGATATTGGAAAGAGAAGCCCCCACTTCATTTTTAGCCCCGTTACAATGGTAGAAAATCCTAGAAACCAAACTAAAAAACCAGTTCGAAACCAGACCGAAAATCGATTTTATGAAAACCGGCTTGGTTCGTTTGGTTCCATTTTGTCAAATTAAATCGGAAAAATGGTTAGTTTTCGGTTTAAGGGTATTCCCAACCCAGTTAATTGAAAACTGATTTTAAAATCGATTTTAAGTTAAAAATAGGATTTGGGTGGCTTTTTTGAAGTAAGCTGCTTTCCAAGACTCTTAACTCTAAGTCATAGGTCACGATTTATGATCGGTACTATTGTCGACGAATAAAAAAATTTAAATTTTGAACAAGCAAGTACTGAATAATACCTCTCTTATTGATAAGTCTTTTGGCCGTAAATAGCCTTAACGAATGTAGTTGACAGAAATAAATAGAACCCAAGCTGCTTAGTGTAATGCCTTCCAGGTGCTCGGCATTCCAGCTCACATTTTGCTTCGCATTGAGGCATTCCAGGTGAAAAATCCTAGGGCGAGCTTTTGGAGATTCTGAAAGACTTTCCCACCTAGTCCAAGTGTACCAAAGTTGGGTTTTGGCACCCTGGACAACCTTCTTAGAACCAGGTTGCCCACTCAAAGTCCCTGTTTCTAACTTTGTTATTAAAGTACCGCCAGGCCCGTTTGCTGATAAGAGGCGAGCCTTATTGAGATTTAGTCCATATGTTCTTTAATCAAGTCTAACCTCAGCGGAGCAGTTCTTCGTTGGCTTCTTCCTCAAAGATTTCTCTCCGGAATGAACTATTCCCCTTCAACTGGACCATTGCTTCACATATAAGACAAGAAAAAGAGTCTTGCCTGTCGAGCTCCTAGGCTTATTCTATAGGACCATACTGTTAGTAGCTCTTCGGCCCACTCCCTTTAAGGTCATCGAGCTTTTTCTTTATGGTTTGCTTGTTACTTTATCCCAGCTTCTACTTGTCCATTGGCCTGAGGTCGGTAGATGGCTGTGAACTCTTTTTGTGTTGAGTCATTCGCAAAAGTCCTGAAGTCTTCGCTGTCAAACTGTTTTCCATTGTCGATTATTATTGTGTGGGGATTCCAAACCAGAAAATGATGCTCTTTAGAAAAAATCTTTCAGCCTATTTGACGTTATCATCGCAATGGCTCAACTTCCACCCATTTAGTAAAGTAGTCTACATCGCAACAATGTACATTGAAACCTCTCTTGTACAATTTTCGTTGACGAACTGTACCGTGCTGCTCTTATGCAAGTTCTAGCTTTGTTTTGTCCCTACAGTGTGCCATCCTTCAAGTAAGCGATGATTGCATCCATCCAGCTATACATTTGATCTGCAATTAACACGGGATCTTGCGAAGTGGAGATGCTTGATTTTGGAGATTTGACGGGATTGAATCGGTTCTCATTGTTCATTGTAAAGGCCGCAAGCTAACTGCATCTCCTGCGAGTTTTTCCCCTTGGGATCTGGTGGAGGTAAAGTTCTAAATTGTCCAAGCTCGGTCTCCACTGTTGGAGGTAAGATGGCATATTGTCTTCCTTTGCCTGGTATCCCCGATAACCGTGAACAATAAGCTGTAGTCACTATAGATCTTGAGGGACTCTCCCCCATTTCTCTAGCGAGATGAAGACTGGCTGTAGTGCCTCAATTCAGCTTCGTTTGGGGCGTCAAACCTCGAACCTTACTGCGCCTGATTGGATCCCCTGGACTTTCGAACAAGATGCCCGCTCTTGTCCCTTTTATTTGAGAGCCATCTATATACAGGTTAGTAGTGACTAGTTCTTGCTGATCTCTTCCAACGATCTATCTCTGGCGGGCTTGGCTCGGCGTCTCTAATAAGAGAACTTAATATAAAATTGCCATAGTTTGGCCTTTGATCGAGTCCTCGGGAGTACTTAATGTCATGCTAGCTCATCTCCATTGTCCACTGGATCAATCTTCCTGATGCCTCGGGCTTCTGCACTATTTTCTTAAAGGGAGTTTGTCACCATGGATGGAGTGTGCCTGGAAATAGGGTCTCAACTTCCTAGTGGCAACACAAGGTTGGTAGGTAACTTTTCCATCTCCAGGTATCTTGTCTCTATGTCGAGCAACCGCTTCTCACATATTACACGGGCCATTGTATTCCTCCCTCTTCAGTACCAATGTCTCGCTAGCATATTTGGATATCGATAGATATAGTAGTAGCGGTTCACCTTGGATGGGTTTGACACCAAGAGGGGTCCGAGGTGTTCTTTCAACTTCTGGAAGGCTCTCTCACACTACTCGGTCTATTTAACCTTCTTCCCTTCAAGTGTCTCAAAAATAGTAAACACATGTCTGTGCTTGGGAGCGAACCTACTGGGCACTACACACTCATTCAGACTCTATACCTATTTAATGCTTCGGCTTTTCATGTCAGCAAACCCTGAATCTTCCTAGGTTAGCTTCTATGCCTCGTGGTTAACAAGGAAGCCTAGGAATTTTTTCGGAGCTCACTCCGAAAGCACACTCAATGGATTGAGCTCATCTGATACTTTCTAAGATGTCGAACATTTCCCGCAAGTGCCCAATATGACTTGAAGATTGGCACCCGCGAAACGTCGAGGTTCTCCTTTAGGAACTCAACCAATTTATCGGTCATCACTCCACTCAAGTTGGTGCGATCTTTAGTATGCAGTCGGATCCTCCTCGCTAACACTTACTCCTTCAGCTCCTCAGTTGGTCTCGCAGAATACTCCCTTTGTGACAACGAGGATCAATAGAGTCTTCAGTGGTCTGGGGTTTGGCTTGGATTTTACGATGAATGATCTTTGATGCGGCATTTTTTATGCGCATTTGTGGCCCTATTAATTATCCCCTGATTCTTTAGAGAAGCTCCTGCTGTCACGCCTCCCTAGAGTTGAAAATCTCTTGCTTGGCAGCGCACTAACATGACTGGGCCAAATCCCAAGATTGGCCTTCCAAGGATGACATTATATGTGTCGGGTAGTTACCTCCAGGAATTCAGCCATCACAGTTCTAACCTTTGGTTCACCCCTAAGTTACGAGAGGTATAGTACCTTTGGGAACTAGGTTATCCCTGGTGAACCCATAGAGTGGAAAGGGTACACTCGCAGATTCCTTTTGTGAATCCTATTCCTCGGAAGGCTCCCAAGAATAAATGTTTGTTGCGCTCCCGTTGTCGACCATGACCCTTAATCCTCGCATTGCCAATCCTTACTGTGATTACAATCGTGTCATGTTTGTGACGAGGGATGTTTGCGCACTCGTCGACTATGAACCCCCGACCTCGCTTTCTTGTTTGGGCCGCTTGGGCGCTTCTGTTCACAACTCATTATTCAAGGACCGAGTCCTTTTGGCCTCCGAGTTATTGCTTGCGGGCTGGTCCCGAGCTTCCACTATATCAGTCCCTCATAGATTATGTTCACAATGATCTCGTTAGGGTTTGGCGGAACCTGTTGACCTAGGGTCTGTATCGGCCTGGACTGGTTACTTTGCTTGCCAATTCTCTCAAGCTGGTTTTGCCTTAACAAACTCTTTCAAAGGACCTCTTATCAGTCCCATGGCGTCCTTCAAAGCCCGATAGTCATTCGTACTATGCCCAACACCCATGATACCGATAATATTTGCCGATCTCTTCTTCTTGGAGCCCTCTAATTCTTTTCGAAGCGAGCAACACTTTTCGCCTCTTGGGATACCTCAAAGATGTGGGTGGTGTCTTGAGTAAGGGGGGTGTACTCTGTATACCGTGGGAAATGCTACCTGTCTCTGCGGTTTACTATTCTCTGTTTCTTTCAGAATTTGTTACATCCCTGTCGATTCGTCTTGGCCCCACGCTTATCCGAGGGGATCTTGCTTCTTGTCCGAGACCCCCCATGTGAGCTTCTAACTAATGCCGCTAATGATCTTCTACTCGTTGGTTTTTTGTGGCCATCTGGTAGAATTTGGCAAGCTCACATGGTCTTTGCTCTGGAGCTCCTTCCATACTCCATGTTGGGCCTGATCCCTCTACAGGAGAGTTCGAATGGATTCTTGGGGCAACAATGACCTTTTCTTGCCATTCTGAACCTCTTCAGATTAGTTAGCGATCGTTTGCTCTTGGCAAATATGTGCTCAATGCTGAGCAGCATTGCGAATTGTCTCCTCGCCTAAACTACTATAGATATAGCGTAGAGAATTGTTGCCAAGAGTTGACAGAGTTCACCTTGAGTCTTTGTACCACCTCTTGGCATCCCCGACTAATGTGACTACGAAGCACCAACATTTCGCTAAGTCACTAACCTTGTGCAACTCATCAGGTCATTAAAATTGTCAGGAGATCTCGTGGTCCCCCTCTCCCATCGAACTTCTCTCTGGTGCCCTAATCCTTGTGAGTGGGGCCTGGGAACTTCTTCCGTAAAGGGACTTATTATTTCCTCCGCCAGGTTATTCTAGCGAGCTTTTAGATCGTCAAGCATCTTTTGCATGTGATCCAATCTTTACTTTGGTTCTTCAGTTGGCTTGTTAAGTTGTACCTCGAGCAAGTGGGTTCCAAGTCTGTTGCTTGCAAGCTCCTCTGATGCACTTGGTGACACGAGGTCGAGTCATAATGGCTAGGTTGGTAGATACTATCATGCTCGTTAGTGCTTGATTGCGATGTAGTCATACCAAATGTTAGTCATTGGCAGAATGATGCACATGGCTCGTTTAGAGCCTACGAAAAGCGATCTTGTCTTGGACATGTGTAAAACCGGCACTTGTGTGGGGATACCGTCGAGCCTCTCGATGGTGTCCGTCACCTTCATTTCCCTCAACGGCAGTTTCGCTGGTCGCCACTTGGGGTTTGTTTCCCGTGAGACTCTTGCTTGTGCATGAGGGTTGTTTGCGGGTTGGCGCGATGAAATAGACTATCGACCTACAAAATTCATACCTGTTGCTAACATTTTGAAGCAGTTGGTCGGGGTTCTAGGCGACTCTGTTGTTTTCCTCACTTGTCATGTTCTGTTGCACCGCCTATGCAACCTTATTCTATCATCTTCATCAGCTGGTCGTTCTCGGGATCTGAATCCCTGCCCCCTAATTGTCTGTGGCGTGTTGACCGGCAGCACCGGTGGTCAATGTCCGGTCCAGGTTTTCTTGTTGCACCTCTTGGTAGGCAGCTCCATGTTTTCTGATTTCCAGTGGTAATTCTTGATCTGTTGAACACCATTTTTGTCCTGGGATAGGTAATATGTAGTGAAGTTTGCTGGGATCTTTGAAATAGTGGCAGAGGCCCTCCTTCACGCCAAAATGTTGATACTAAATCTACACCAACCGAGATCCGATCGACTTTGTCGGGATCAAATTATGTGTGCGTGATTACGGATAATCACTATGGGTGAATGAAAATGCTAGAAAATCAATGACAAGAAGGCCTTTTAAAGTGGTTTAGCGAAGTTACAGCACTCCACTGTGTTTTGTTTATCTACTGTGAGAGTTTACATGCAACTTCTAAACTAAATTTTCTATCCCCTTCCTCGTCATTTTAGGGGGTATATATACAGATTTACATAAGAAAAGAGTAGAAATAGGGATTACAATTGATGGGACTCACCTCTAATATTCTCGCGATTGGGCATGATTGCAGCAAATTGCTGTTATCTGATCGTTCCTTGTAATATCTGGGATTGAAGTTATTGGGAATCGATTAATGATCATTCGGGTTGTCCACGATTACTCGTGGTTGGTCGAGCTATGGCCTACGAGCTTATGCTGGGTTGATCAATCGTAGTCATCGAGGTCATTCTGGGTCGAGCTATATCCTTTGTCAACCCGCTTGGCGAAAAACCACGCAACAAAAAAAATTAAAATAAAAAGTTCTTTAAATATATCAATAACTACTTTTTTAATATTTGAAAAAGGAAAAATCTAAAGAATTAGGTCAAAGGTATACCTTCCGAGTTTTTAACCTATTGGCACTACATCTACTAGATCAGGAGATCGTGGAGACATTCCATTGTGATCTAAATTAGGGTGACAACTAGCATTTTAGTTGGCCTATGAAGAGATTTTTTTTTTTTTTTTAAATTATTTGTGTTTTGTTTATTATTAGTTTTAAATTTTTTGGTTTCAATAGAAGAGAGATGTTTCTTTTAGTAGTGAAATAACCATTTGACCCCCTTATTATTAATGTTAATGGTAACAATAAGATTGGCTCACAACCCATCTCACAAACTTTCTCCTACAATCTTGATTGACAGCTCGCAATTGATCACTTGCTATTAGTTAGGTGGAAACCTTAGCGAAATTTTGTTATTATATCATATATCATGGGATTAATGTCATAAACTCTAATGTATATGATATATCCTAGTTACAAAAAAAAAAAAAAAAAAAAAAAAAAAAAAAAAAAAAAAAAACTATTTTTATTGAAAGAATTTACATATATAATTACTATTGGATCCTTACAAAATTTATTTCATTCACTAAGGGTTCGCTTGGGAGTTTCATGGTAAAGGTTGTGAGTGTAACCACCGTATCGGTTTTGAGGGTAAACCATCATAACGGTTTTTTAAAACACCCATCCTGTGCTTGGGAGTTTATTTTCCAACGATTTTGACAGTTTTTAAAATGATAATTTACTAATGCCCATAAAAATACTCTAACTTCAACCAGTACTTGAGAGTTTTTTTTTTCAATTACAAGGTAAGGTTCTTTATTTGTTTTTCACTTATTATATTTTATAACTTCAAATATAATAAAGTCTATTATCCTTCATCGCCTTCTTTGCTGCATCTGGAATGATTGAAAATTGTAACTCCACTTCTCCAAGAAAGCATCTAAAAATGAGATTTATAATTTTTTTTTTTTTTTTTTATGATTGCTTAAAATTATTTAATAGGGTGGAGATGCACATAATATGGTTAAATTTTTTCTTTTTGGATATAATTGGGATAGTTTTGTTGTGGATAGAATATTTGTGGAATAAAATTTTAAAACCAACCAAAACACTCCGATTTGGGGTGTTTTATAACCCCCTCAAAAATACACTACACTAGTTCTAGGGGGTTTTTGAGTCAATCAAAATTAGTGCATAAAAAATTTGGCAAGTAATGGTTTTAGAACACTTCAAAACTAATAAAAAAAACTCTCAAGCAAACCCTAAAGAATCATTCTCTCTATATATATTTATTTATTTACTCAAGATATTGTAATTTAATTTTTTAACATAATTTTTTGATATTCTTGGTAAATCTTTATCTTTAAATTATTATTATTATTTTTTGTTTCAATTTTGGTGATATTTGGAGTCACTTTAGATGAGTTTGTGTTGTGTGAAATGGACAAACAAGTCAGCAATCAATAAATAACTTCTTCCAGCGTATTTAGTCTCCTTATCATACTATTGTTGATGCTATCAATGGAATTTAATATCACCATCAATCAATATATTTATTAAATATGAGTATTTTCTTTTTTTATCAATCCTTATATAATATGTAGATGGTAATTATTCATGTAAAACAATTATGTGAGAATCATATCTTGATTTGTTGTTCATGACGTGCTACTCCGATGATATTATAGCGTTTAGAAAAAATCTAGAATCAACATTTATATTACTACCTCCCTATGAATTAATGCCATTTATGATTGATGAATTTTTTATATTCTTCGTAATTCTTAATTATAACAACTTCTTGGTATGTATACATTAGTTGTCTATGATAAACTTTCTCACTCATAATTTATTAAGTAAATTCAATTTTTATCTATTGAAAAGAAATATTTATTACAGTGGAACATTTATCAAAACTAAATGTGATGAAGGGAACATGAACATTAATTAGTTCTCACATTCTCAACTGTCTAGGCAAAAAATCATCTTAGGCCTGACGAAGCCTAATAATGAAATAAACATGTCACGGCCCAAGGTCTTGACCCAACTCCAGTTGAGACTACGCTTAAATTCACCTTGTGAACTGTCCACTTTACGAGTTAGGCTATCCTACAAGTTAAGTTAAACTGGGTTCTAGCCCATTTGCCCACGACAATCCATAAATTAAAAATCAAAATGTCACTTTATTTCCTCTTCTGCCAAGACTTGAATCTTACTCAAACTAGTAAACCTAATCTGATAAAGGGAAGAAATCATATTTCTTTCCTAATTAGGATTATCTCCTAAAATAGGGCTTAGTATCCTACTAGGATTCCAACCCCTTGAGTTCACTATATAGACAGAGGCTAACGATCTCATTAAGGGGGATTATTCAATATCACTACCACCTTCTAAGCTTCTGAGTTCTTGCACCTAAGAACTATACTTCTTCGCCATAGGTCTAGTCTCTGACAAAACTTCCGGTAATCTTTTTTTCCCTTAACCCTCACTAAAAAGCTTTTATCAGCCTTGCTGACTTGAGCATCGAAGTGCCTACAGCAAACATCACCTCAGTGTTTCCCATAAGCATTACACTTGTCTCTTCATGTGTACAAGTATAATAGATTGTTAGTGGCCTCAACCTCACAGGATCCATCATTTTCGTAACTGTAGATTTTTAGCGTTTGCACTAGCAAAAAATTTTGGGTCTAAATTTCCATCACTCTATAAATAACCTGGTTTTAAAACTCGAACCAAACCAATTGGTTCGACTGGTTCGATTGGGAACTGGCCCCTTCTCCAGTCTGGGGACACTTTAAACCCAATTTCAGCCATTGGCCTAGATTGACTCGGGGTTGAACTGCAGAACAGTGCTGAACGATTGGTTCAACTGTCGGGTCAGTGAACTGATGGCTAAACCAGGTTACTAAAATCCCTAAAATTAAAATCTCATCCATATTCCAATTCTAATTCTTCAATTTTCATTCTTCACTCCTTCTATCCTTTGATCGACCTACTTAGGCCACTCCGCTCTACGACTCTATCGTCTGCCCATCTGCCGTCGGCCACACTTTACTCGGCTTCCACCCGTCTGATATTATTGTTAAGGTAGTCAGTTAACTCTGTTTATTATAATTATTTGAGACTTTGAGTTCATTGGCTGATGGTTTGATTTTGTATGATCTTTGGATGCGGCATTTTTATGGGCATTGTGGCCCTATATAAATTACCATGATTCTTTAGAGAAGCTCCTAGCTGTCACGACTCCCTGAGAGTTGAAAATCTCATTGCTTGGCAGCGCACTAACTGACGGGCTCAAATCATCCAAGATTGGCCTTCCAAGGATGACATTATATGTGGTCGGGTAGTCTACCTCCAGGAATTCAGCCATCACGTTCTAACCTTTGGTTGAACCCTAGAGTTACGGAGAGGTGATAGTACCTTGGGAACTAGGTTATCCCTGGTGAACCCATAGAGGAAAGGGTACACTCGCAGATTCTTTTGTGAATCCTATTCCTCGGAAGGCTCCCAAGAATATAATGTTTGTTGCGCTCCCGTTGTCGACCATGACCCTTATACTCTCGCATTGCCAATCTTACTGTGATTACAATGTCAGTTTGTGTGACGAGGATGTTCGCACTCGTCGACTATGAACCCCGACCTCGCTTTCTTGTTTGGGCCGCTTGGGCGGCTTCTGTCACAACTCATTATTCAAGGGACCGAGTCCTTTCTGGCCTCCGAGTGTATGCTTGCGGGCTGGTCCCGAGCTTTCCACTATATCAGTCCCTCATAGATATGTTCACAATGATCTCTTAGGGTTTGGCGAACCTGTTGACCTAGGGTCTGTATCTGGCCTGGACTGGGTTACTTTGCTTGCAGGATTCTCTCAAGCTGGTTTGCCTTAACCAACTCTTTCAAATGACCTCTCTTATCAAGTCCTCATGGCGTCCTTCAAAGCCGATAGTCATCGTACTATGCCCATCCATGATACCGATAATTTTTGTCCGATCTCTTCTTCTTGGAGCCCTCTAATTCTTTTCGAAGCGAGCAACTTTTCGCCTCTGGGATACCTCAAAGATGTGGGTGGGGTGTCTTGAGTAAGGGGGGTGTACTCTGTATACCGTGGGAAATGCTACCTGTCTCTGCGGTTATTATTCTCTGTTTCTTTCAGAATTTGTTACGATCCCTGTCGATTCGTCTTGGCCCCCACGCTTATCGAGGGATCTGTCTCTTGTCCGAGACCCCCCATGTTGAGCTTCTAACTAATGCCGCTAATGAGCTTTCTACTCGTTGGTATTTTGTGGCCATTGGTAGAATTTGCCAAGCTCACATGGTCTTTGCTCTGAGCTCTTCCATAGCTCCATGTTGGGCCTGATCTGCTATCAGGAGAATTCGAATGGATTCTTGGGCATCAATGACCTTTTTGCTCATTCTGGAACCTCTCAGATATAAGGTTAGCGATTCGTTCGCTCTTGGCAATATTGCTCAAATAGCTGAGCAGCATTGCGAATGTCTCCTCGCTAAAACTACTATAGATATAGCGTAGAGAATTGTTGCCAAGAGTTGACGGAGTTCACCTTGAGTTTTGTACACACCTCTTGGCATCCCCGACTAATGTGACTACGAAGCACCAACATTTCGCTAAGTCACTAACTTGTGCAACTCATCAGGTCATTAAAATTGTCAGGAGATCTCTAGGGCCCTCTCCCATCGAACTTCTCTCTGGTGCCCTAATCCTTGTGGGAGTGGGGCCTGGGAACTCTTCTCGTAAAGGGGGAACTTATTATTCCTCGCCAGGTTTATCTAGCGAGCTTTTAGATCGTCAAGCATCTTTTGCATGCGACCAATCTTTACTTGGTTTCTCAGGTTGGCTTGTTAAGTTGTACCTCGAGCAAGTGGGTTCCAAGTCTGTTGCTTGCGAAGCTCCTCTGATGCACGTGTTGACACGTGAGGGAGTCATATGGCTAGGTTGGTAGATACTATCATGCTCGTTGTTGCATGATTGCGATGTAGTCATAACCGAAATGTTAGTCATTGGCAGAATGATGCACATGGCTCGTTTTAGAGCCTACGAAAAGCGATCTTGTCTTGGACATGGGTTTAAAACCGGCACGTTGATGTGGGGATACCGTCGAGCCTCTCGAGGGGTGTACCTTCATTTCCCTCAACAGCAGTTTCGCTGGTCCCACTTAGGGTTTGTTTGCCGTGAGACTCTTGCTTGTGCATGAGGGGTTGGTTGCGGGGTTGGCGGCGATGAAATAGACTATCGACCTAAAATTCATACCTGTTGGCTAACATTTGAAGCAAGTTGGTCGGGGTTCTAGGCGACTGTTTGGTTCCTCAGCTAGTCATGTTCTGTTGCACCGCCTATGAACCATATTTATCATCTTCATAGCTGGTGTTTTCGGGATGATATCCTGCCCCCTAATTGTCTGTGGCGTGTTGCAGCCCAGCACCGGTGGTATGTCCAAGTCAGCGTTTTCTTGTTGCACCTCTGGTAGGCAGCTTCCATGTTTTCTGATTTCCAGTGGTAATTCTTGATCTGGTGACACCATTTTTGTCCTGGGATAGGTAATCGTAGTGAAGTTTGCTGGGATCTTTGAAATAGTGGCAGAGGCCCTCCTTCTAGCGCCAAATGTTGATACATAAATCTACACCAACCAGAGATCCGATCGACTTGTCGGGATCAAATTGATGTGCGTGATTACGGATAATCAATATGGGTGAATGAAAATGCTAGAAAATCAATGACAAGAAGGACTTTTAAAGTGGTTTAGCGAAGTTAACAGCTACTCCACTGTGTTTTGTTTATACTGTGAGAGTTACAATGCAACTTCAAACTAGAATTTTCTATCCCCTTCCTCGTCATTTTAGGGGGTATATATACAAGATTACATAAGAAAAGAGTAGAATAAAGGGATTACAATTGATTGGGACTCAACTCTGATATTCTCGCGATTGGGCATAAGATTGCACAAATGCTGTTAATCTGATCGTTCTGTAATATCTGGATTGAAGTTATGGGAATCGATGAATGATATGGGTTGTCCACGATTACTCGTGGTGGTCGAGCTATGGCTCACGAGCTTATGCTGGGTTGATCAATCGTAGTCATCGAGGTCATTCGGGTCGAGCTATATCCTTTGTAACCGAGCTTGGCGGCAAAACCAACGCAACAAAAAAAATTTAAATAAAAAGTTCTTAAAATATCAATAAACTACTTTTTAATATTGAAAAAGGAAAAATCTAAAGAAATTAGGTCAAAGCGTATCTCTTCCTGAAGTTTTTAACCTATTGGCACTACAATCTATCTAGATCAGGAGATCGTGGAGACATTCCATTGTGATCTAAATTAAGGTGACAACTAGCATTTTAGTTGGCCTATGAAGAGATTTTTTTTTTTTTTTTAAATTATTTGTGTTTTGTTATATTAGTTTTAAATTTTTTGGTTTCAATAGAAGAGGAGATGTTTCTTTAGTAAGTGAAAAACCATGTGACCCCCTTATTATTAATGTTAATGGTAACAATAAAGATTGGCTCAAACCCATCCAAACTTTCTCTCACAATCTTGATGTGACATCGCAATTGATCAGCTTGCTATTAGTTAGGTGGAAACCTTAGCGAAATTTGTTATTATATCTATATCTGGATTAGTCATAAACTCTGTATTGATATATCTAGTTACAAAAAAAAAAAAAAAAAAAAAAAAAAAAAAAAAAACTATTTTTATTGAAAGAATTTACTATATAATTACTATTGGATCCTTACAAAATATTATTCATTCACTAAGGGTTCGCTTGGGAGTTTCATGGTAAGGTTTGAGGGTAAACCACGTATCGGTTTTAGGGTAAACCATCATAACGGTTTTTTAAAACACCCATCCTGTGCTTGGGAGTTTTTTTCCAACGATTTTGACAGTTTTTTTAAAATGATAAATACATATATGCCCATAAAAATACTCTAACTTCAACCAGTACTTGAGAGTTTTTTTTCAATTACAAGGTAAGGTTCTTATTTGTTTTTTATATTATAGTTTTATAACTTCAAATATATAAAGTCTATTATCCTTCATCGCCATTCTTGCTGCATCTGGAATGATTGAAAATTGTAACTCCACTTCTCAAGAAAGCATCTAAAAATGAGTTTTAATAATTTTTTTTTTTTTTTTTTTATGATGCTTAAAATTATATTTAAGGGTGGGAAGAGCACTAATATGTTACACTTCAACTGGGACCATTGCTTCACATTTATAAGACAAAGAAAATAGAGTCTTGCCTGTCGAGCTCCTGGCAGTTATTCTATAGGACCATACTAGTTTTAGTAGCTCGTCGGCCCACCTCCCTTTAAGGTCATCGAGCTTTTTCTTTATGGTGTGCTTGATTGCTTTATTCACAGCTTCTACTTGTCCATTGGCCTGAGGTCGGTAGATGGCTGTGAAACTCTTTTTGATGTTGAGTCATTCGCAAAAAGTCCTGAAGTCTTCGCTGTCAAACTGTTTTCCATTGTCGATTATTATTGTGTGGGGGATTCCAAACCAGAAAATGATGCTCTTATAGAAAAAATCTTTCAGCCTATTTGACGTTATCATCGCTAATGGCTCAACTTCCACCCATTTAGTAAAGTAGTCTACATCGCAACAATGGTACATTGAAACCTCTCTTGTACAATTTATCGTTGACGAACGTGTACCGTGCTGCTCTTATGCAGAGTGTTCTAGCTTTGGTTTTGTCCTCTAGCAGTGTGCCATCCTTCAAGTAAGCGATGATTGCATCCATCCAGCTATACATTTGATCTGCAATTAACACGGGATCTTGCGAAGTGGAGATGCTTGATTTTGGGATGAATTTGATCGGGATTGAATCGGTCTTCTCATTGTTCATTGTAAAGGCCAAGCAAGCTAATGCATCTGCCTGCGAGTTTTTCTCCCTTGGGATCTGGTGGATGGTAAAGGTTCTAAATTGTCCAAGCTCGGTCTCCACTTGTTGGAGGTAAGATGGCATATTGTCTTCCTTTGCCTGGTTCTCCCTGATAACCTGATGAACAATAAGCTGTGAGTCACTATAGATCTTGATGGACTCTGCCCCCATTTCTCTAGCGAGATGAAGACTTGCTAGTAGTGCCTCATATTCAGCTTCGTTATTGGAGGCGTCAAACCCGAACCTTACTGCGGCTCTGATTGGATCATCCTCTGGACTTTCGAACAAGATGCCCGCTCTTGGTCCCTTTTTATTTGACGAGCCATCTATATACAGAGTCCATAGCCATAAGTTGTTACTCTTAGGTGTCTGTTGCTTGATCTCTTCCAACGTATCTATCTCTGGCGGGCTTGGCTCGGCGTCTAGCTAATAAGAGAACTTAGATATAAAATTTGCCACAGTTTGGCCTTTGATCGATGTCCTCGGGAAGTACTTAATGTCATGCTAGCTCATCTCCATTGTCCACTGGATCAATCTTCCTGATGCCTCGGGCTTCTGCACTATTTTCTTTAAAGGGAAGTTTGTTAGCACATGGATGGAGTGTGCCTGGAAATAGGGTCTCAACTTCCTAGTGGCAACAACAAGGGTGTAGGTAAGCTTTTCCATCTCCAGGTATCTTGTCTCTATGTCGAGCAACCGCTTGCTCACATAGTACACGGGCCATTGTATTCCTCCCTCTTCACGTACCAATGTCTCGCTGGTAGCATATTTGGATATCGATAGATATAGTAGTAGCGGTTCACCTTGGATGGGATTTGACAACAAGAGGGGTTTCCTGAGGTGTTCTTTCAACTTCTGGAAGGCTCTCTCACACTACTCGGTCTATTTGAAACCTTTCTTCCCCTTCAAGGTCTCAAAAATAGTAAACACATGTCTGTGGCTTGGGAGACGAACCTACTAGGCACTACCACACGTCTAGTCAGACTCTATACCTATTTAATGCTAGTCGGGCTTTTCATGTCGAGCAAACCCTGAATCTTCTCTAGGTTAGCTTCTATGCCTCGTTGGTTAACAAGGAAGCCTAGGAATTTTTCGGAGCTCACTCCGAAAGCACACGTCAATGGATTGAGCTTCATCTGATACTTTCTAAGGATGTCGAACATTTCCCGCAAGTGCCCAATATGACTTGAAGATTGGCACCCATGCGAATACGTCGAGGTTCTTCTTTAGGAACTCAACCAAATTATCGGTCATCACTCTACTCAAGTTGGTGCTGATCTTTAGTATGCGAGTCGGATCCTCCTCGCTAACACTTACTCCTATCAGCTCCTCAGTTGGTCTCGCAGAAGACTCCTCTTTGTGACAACGAGGATCAATAGAGTCTTCTAGTGGTCTGGGGTTTGGCTTGGATTTTACGATGATNTTCTAGATAAGTAAATATTAATTAGAAAAGAGGAAAATTTACAAAGGCCATAAAAAATCGGCCAAACCTATCATAGGACAAGCCCCGGGATAAGCTTAAAAAAATCAAGTAATCACTAAGACTACTATCTAATTGCTAAACTAAGCAACTAATCACAAAAGAATACAATGAATGCACACCTCAAATGAGGTTGCCCAAAAGCAAAACATACAACCAAAATCAAATCAACAATACCAACCAAATGCACCAACCCAAACAAGGAAAGTAAACATCAAGAAACTCAACCTCTAACAATGCTACCAAAAACCCAAGAACTCCACAAGAGTGAGCAAGTACACCACCCAAAATGCAGCCCCAAAACAACCACTAGCACCATATCGTGTGCCAAACCACTTAGTCCCAAAACCGAGGAGAAGATCACCTACCTAGTTGAGATTTGAAAATGGACCAAGGTGGCCCCAAGTTTTGGGCTAGCTGCATATCGAAATGAGACTTCTTCACATTTGTAAGGTCTTTTGCTCTTTCCCTCACCATACCCTTAATCAAATTGAAAATAATCATGGCATCTTGACAATCCCCTCCAAAAACCCTATTATTCATTTCTCTCCAAATGTTATGCACAGTTGCACCAAAACAATTTCCCAATTGCAAACTTCAACTTCTTCGATTTCCATCTACAAGAGAGGTGGCTTATATACTCTTGCCAAGGATGAGAAGTGCACCGTAATGAAGACATTTCAAGAACCCGGCCCCAAATATTTCTAGTAAAGGAGCAAGAGAAGAAAAGGTGGTCCACGGATTCTACACCCCTATTGCAAAAACAACAATTACTATTAGAGATCACACCATACCTCACAAGCTTGTCTTTAGTTTGCAGCTGGTCTTTCATTGCCATCCACAAAATAATGGAGTGTCTCGGAATAGCCTTAGGGTACCATAAGAGATGATGCCACTCCACCTGAATCTTGTGCACCCTAATAGTCTCCCAAGCCGATTTGATGGTAAATGAACCCGAGGGGCTTGGAATCCATTTTACTTTATCTTCATCACCTAACGGGTGAAAGTCACCAACCTGTTGATTTCCATAAGAGCAAAGGAATTAGCTGACGACCATCTCCACCTAGTTCCATCACAAATCTCACCAACATTAGCATATGATGAGAGGCCCGAATCATAGACAATCCTAGGACCATATCTACTAATCAAATGGCCATTTTGGTGCCAATTGCATGCCACAAATGAGTGTTCTCACCATTGCTAGCAATGTGAAGGATTTATTTATAGTTTTTCCTCTCAACTTCAAGAAACTTTTCCAAGCCCAAGATGCATTGCTAGGAATAGAAATGTCCTAAAAACTTTTATGCCCAACAAAGTAGCTTTTCATCCATTCAACCCATATGGAGTCACTATTAGCTTGGGTAATATTCCAAATGTGCCTTATCATTACGGCCTTATTCTACTCCTTACTTTTTAAAATAGCCAAGCCCCCTTCCTTCTGAGGCACACACACCTCATCCCATCCCACTTTAGCTTTACTACTCTTNTTTTCGCCTCTTGGGATACCTCAAAGATGTGGGTGGTGTCTTGAGTAAGGGGGGTGTACTCTGTATACCGTGGGAAATGCTACCTGTCTCTGCGGTTATCTATTCTCTGTTTCTTTCAGAATTTGTTACGATCCCTGTCGATTCGGTCTTGGCCCCTACGCTTATCCGAGGGGCGATCTTGTCTCTTGTCCGAGACCCCCCATGTTGAGCTTCTAACTAATGCCGCTAATGAGCTTTCTACTCGTTGGTATTTTGTGGCCATCTGGTAGAATTTGGCCAGACTCACATGGTCTTTGCTCTAGAGCTCCTTCCATAGCTCCATGTTAGGCCTGATCCCTACTATCAGGAGAGTTCGAATGGATTCTTGGGGCATCAATGACCTTTTCTTGCTCATTCTGGAACCTCGTCAGATATAAGGTTAGCGATTCGTTACGCTCTTGGCGAATATTGCTCAAATAGCTGAGCAGCATTGCGAATTGTCTCCTCGCCTGAAACTACTATAGATATAGCGTAGAGAATTGTTGGCAAGAGTTGACGGAGTTCACCTTGAGTCATTTGTACCACCTCTTGGCATCCCCGACTAATGTGACTACGAAGCACCAACATTTCGCTAAGTCACTAACCTTGTGCAACTCCATCAGGTCATTAAAATTGTCAAGGAGATCTCTAGGGTCCCCTCTCCCATCGAACTTACTCTCTGGTGCCCTCAATCCTTGTGGGAGTGGGGCCTGGAGAACTTCTTCCGTAAAGGGGGAACTTATTATTTCCTCCGCCAGGTTATTCTAGCGAGCTTTTAGATCGTCAAGCATCTTTTGCATGTGATCCAATCTTTACTTTGGTTCTTCAGGTTGGCTTTGTTAAGTTGTACCTCGAGCAAGTGGGTTCACAAGTCTGTTGCTTGCAAAGCTCCTCTGATGCACGTGTTGACACGTGAGGTCGAGTCATGATGGCTAGGTTGGTAGATACTATCATGCTCGTTAGTGCGTTGCTTGCGATGTAGATCATAACTGAAATGTTAGTCATTGGCAGAATGATGCACATGGCTCGTTTTACGAGCCTACGAAGAGCGATCTTGTCTTGGACATGGGTTAAAACCGGCATGTTGATGTGGGGATACCGTCGAGCCTCTCGATGGTGTCCGTCACCTTCATTTTCCCTCAACAGCAGTTTCGCTGGTCGCCACTTAGGGTTTGTTTGCCCGTGAGACTCTTGCTTGTGCATGAGGGGTTGGTTGCGGGGTTGGCGGCGATGAAATAGACTATCGACCTACAAAATTCATACCTGTTGGGCTAACATTTTTGAAGCATAGTTGGTCAGGGTTCTAAGCGACTAACTGTTGGTTCCTCAGCTTAGTCATGTTCTGTTGCACCGCCTATGCAACCATTATTCTTATCATCTTCATCAGCTGGTCGTTCTCGGGATCTGACATCCCTGCCCCCTAATTGTCTGTGGCGTGTTGAGCCGGCAGCACCGATGGTTGATGTCCAATGTCCAGTGTTTTCTTGTTGCACGTCCTGGTAGGCAGCTTCCATGTTTTCGTGATTTCCAGTGGTAATTCTTGATCTGGTGAACACCATTTTTGTCCTGGGATAGGTAAATCGTAGTGAACGTTTGCTGGGATCTTTGAAATAGTGGCAGAGGCCCTCCTTCTAGCGCCAAAATGTTGATACATAAATCTACACCAACCAACGAGATCCGATCGACCTTGTCGGGATCAAAATTAATGTGTGCGTGATTACGGATAATCAATTATGGGTGAATGAAAATGCTAGAAAATCAATGACAAGAAGGACTTTTAAAGTGGTTTAGCGAAGTTAACAGCTTACGTCCACTGTGTTTTGTTTATCTACTGTGAGAGTTTACAATGCAACTTCTAAACTAGAATTTTCTATCCCCTTCCTCGTCATTTTAGGGGGTATATATACAAGATTTACATAAAGGAAATAGTAGAAATAAAGGGATTACAATTGATTGGGACTACAACTCTGATATTCTCGCGATTGGGCACTAAGATTGCGCAAAAATTGCTGTTAATCTGATCGTTCCTGTAATATCTGGGATTTGAAGTTATCTGGGAATCGATTGAATGATCATTCGGGTTGTCCACGATTAACTCGTGGTTGGTCGAGCTATGGCTCAACGAGCTTATGCTGGGTTGATCAATCGTAGTCATCGAGGTCATTCTGGGTCGAGCTATATCCTTTTGTCAACCCGAGCTTGGCGGAAAAACCACACGCAACAAAAAAAATTTAAAATAAAAAGTTCTTTAAATATATCAATAAACTACTTTTTTAATATTTGAAAAAGGAAAAATCTAAAGAAAATTAGGGTCCAAACGTCAATCTTCCTGAAGTTAACCTATTGGCACTACAATCTATCTAGATCAGGAGATCGTGGAACTCCATTGTGATCTAAATATAGTGACAACTAGCATTTTAGTTGGCCTATGAAGAATTTTTTTTTTTTTTTAATTATTTGTGTTTTGTTTATTTTAGTTTTAAATTTTTTGGTTTCAATAGAAGAGGAGTGTTTCTTTTAGTAGTGAAATAACCAATGTGACCCCCTTTTATTAATGTTATGGTAACAATAAAGATTGGCTCACAACCCATCTCACAAACTTTCTCTCACACTCTTGATGTGACGCTCGAATTGATCACTTGCTATTAGTTAGGTGGAAACCTTAGCGAAATTTTGTTATTATATCATATATCTGGGATTAATGCATAACTCTAATGTAAATATATCCTAGTTACAAAAAAAAAAAAAAAAAAAAAAAAAAAAAAAAAAACTATTTTATTGAAAGAATTTACATATTAATTACTATTGGATCCTTACAAATAATTATTTCATTCACTAAGGGTTCGCTTGGGAGTTTCATGGTAAAGGTTATGAGGGTAACACCACCGTATCGGTTTTAAGGGTAAACCTCATAACGGTTTTTAAAACACCCATCCTGTGCTTGGGAGTTTTTTTCCAACGTTTTGACAGTTTTTTAAAATGAAAATTTACATATTGCCCATAAAAATACTCTAACTTCAACCAGTACTTGAGATTTTTTTTTTTTTCAATTACAAGGTAATGGTTCTTTATTTTTTTCTACTATTAGTTTTTATACTTCAAATATGATAAAGTCTTATTATCCTTCATCGCCATTCTTTGCTCATCTGGAATGATTGAAAATTGTACCTCCACTCTCCAAGAAAGCATCTAAAAATGAGATTTAATAATTTTTTTTTTTTTTATGATTGCTTAAAATTTATTTATATGGTTGGAGACGCACATAATATGGTTAAATTTTTTTTGGATATAATTGGGATAGTTTTGTTGTGGATAGAATATTTGTGGAATAAATTTTAAACCAACCACAACACTCCGATTTGGGGTGTTTTATACCCTCTCAAAAATACAACACTAGTTCTAGGTTTTTGAGTCAATCAAACTGTGATGAAAAAAATTTGGCAAGTAATGATTTTAGAACACTTCAAAACCATAAAAAAAAAAAAAAAAAAAAAAAAAAAAAGACTCTCAAGCGAACCCTAAAATCATTCTCCTATTATATTTATTTTTTACTCAAGATATTGTAATTTAATTTTTTAACATAATTTTTGATATTCTTGGTAAATCTTTATCTTTAATTATATATTTTTTTTTGTTTCAATTTGGTGATATTTGGAGTCACTTTGATGAGTTTGTGTTGTGTGAAATGGACAAACAAGTCAGCAATCAATAAATAACTTCTTCCAGCGTATTTAGTCTCCTTATCATACTATTGTTGATGCTATCAATGGAATTTAATATCACCATCAATCAATATATTATTAAATATGAGTATTTTCTTTTTTTATCAATCCTTATATAAGATGTAAGTGATTTCATGTAAAACAATTATGTGAGAATCATACTTGATTTGTTGTTCATGACTGCTACTCCGATGATATTATAGCGTTTAGAAAAAATCTAGAATCAACATTTATATTACTACCTCCCTATGAATTATGACATTATGATTGATGAATTTTTTATATCTTCGTAATCTTAATTATAACAACTTCTTGGTATGTATACATTAGTTGTCTATGATAAACTTTCTCACTCATAATTTATTAGTAAATTCAATTTTTATCTATTGAAAAGAAATATTTATTACAGTGGAACTTTATCAAAACTAAATGTGATGAAGGGAACATGAACATTATTTAGTTCTCACATTCTCAACTGTCTGGCAAAAAATCATCTTAGGCCTGACGAAGCCTAATATGAAATAAACATGTCACGCCCAAGGTCTTGACCCAACTCCAGTTGAGACTACGCTTAAATTCACCTTGTGAACTGTCCACTTTACGAGTTAGGCTATCCTACAAGTTAAGTTAAACTGGGTTCTAGCCCATTTGCCCACGACAATCCATAAATTAAAAATCAAAATGTCACTTTATTTCCTCTTCTGCCAAGACTTGAATCTTATTCAAACTAGTAAACCTAATCTGATAAGGGAAAAATCATATTTCTTTCCTAATTAGGATTATCTCCTAAATAGGGCTTAGTATCCTACTAGGATTCCAACCCCTTGAGTTCACTATATAGACAGAGGCTAACGACTCATTAAGGGGGATTATTAATATCACTACCACCTTCTAACGTTCTGAGTCTTGCACCTAAGAACTATACGTCTTCGCCATAGGTCTAGTCTCTGACAAAACTTCCGGTAATCTTTTTTTTCCCTTAACCCTCACTAAAAAGCTTTTATCAGCCTTGCTGACTTGAGCATCGAAGTGCCTACAGCAAACATCACCTCAGTGTTTCCCATAAGCATTACACTTGTCTCTTCATAGTGTACAGGTATAATAGATTGTTAGTGGCCTCAACCTCACAGGATCCATCATTTTCGTAACTGTAGATTTTTAGCGTTTGCACTAGCAAAAAATTTTGGGTCTAAATTTCCATCACTCTTAAAAACCTGGTTTTAAAACTCGAACAAAACCAATTGGTTCGACTGGTTCGATTGGGAACTGGCCCTTTCCAGTCTGGGACACTTTAAACCCAATTTCAGCCATTGGCCTAGATTGACTCGGGGTTGAACTGCAGAACAGTGCTGAACGATTGGTTCAACTGTCGGGTCAGTGAACTGATGCGTAAACCAGTTACTAAAATCCCTAAATTAAAATCTCATCCATATTCCAATTCTAATTCTTCATTTTCATTCTTCACTCCTTCTATCCTTTGATCGACCTACTTAGGCCACTCCCGCTCTACGACTCTATCGTCTGCCCATCTGCCGTCGGCCACACTTTACTCGGCTTCCACCCCCGTCTGATATTATTGTTAAGGTAGTCAGTTAACTCTGTTTATTATAATTATTTGAGACTTTGAGTTCATTGGCTGATGGTTTGATTTTGTAGTGTTAACTATAAGGGCATGTTTGGTTGGGGGTATCCCTCATTACTGAGTAATATCATCTTATATTACTTGATTACCACATTTGGTTTTCAAGTAATAAGATTTTGGTATCTCTCCTAAAACCAATAGTAATTACTATGGGTAATATAGGAGATAATCTGATTACCTCTATTTTCTCAGGTATTTTAAGATTACTTAGTAATCTTATTTTTGTTACATTTTATCCTTAACTACTAATATTTAGGACAATAATGCCCTTATTTTGAAAAAAATTACAAATATATTCATAGAATATTTTATCGTTATATACAAATTTTTTAGACATATATACCCGTCCTTTAAAGAAATTACCAAGGGTGGTGGCTGAAATGGCCACATGACCTGCGCCAGTAAAGCCATTTCACGACCAAAGATGTGGTCGTGAAAGCCAGATTCAGTCAAAAATTGCTTTATCAGCGCATGATTGGCTAGATCCGATGATTATCAGTGGCAGCGGTGGCTAGCTGCCGACAGTGGCTTGGGTGGGTGGGGGTGATTTTGTTATAAATTAAGTTTTATATAGTTGGAGTGTTTTAGCAAATTTCAAAGGTAGAAATTAAAGGAAATGATTCAAAAAATATAATAAAAATAAATATATTAATATTTAAAAGGAGGGCAATTTAGTAATCATATAAAATACCCACCAATTTATCCTCCTAACCAAACATCAATTTAACATACCCACCAGTTTATTCTAAACTAACTAATACATTTCTCCAAACATTCCCAGTAATCTTCAGGTCTATATTTCCATTAATATACATTTCTAGTATACAATATTCCCTGAACCAAACGCACCCTAAGTGTAATGTGTGTAGTGATTAGTGAGTTTAGGGTTTGATTTTGTTGGCATTTGAGACACGGAGTGTATCATTAATCTGCAAATGTTGGTTTTTGAAACTTTTGAGTTGGATAGGTGAATCTGAATTTATGCAGGAGTTGTTAATAAGTAGTTAAGGACCTTGAAGCATTATGGACTGGTGAAACAATGCAAGAACTCTTTTTCTATTATAAGTTGTTGAGAGGCTGTTATTGTTTCCTACTTTTATGCCTAGAATCTTGGAATCTTATTGTATAAACCAAAATTGTGATTATTGAAAAGTGATTCAGTGTCATTTGTTATCTTGTGACATCAATTGTTTATGGAAATGCAATGCATAACAAATGTTACAGGGTATTCTGAGTCAGCTATTACAGTTTTGTTAGTTTTCTGTTATAAGAGTTGTTGAGATTTACAGCTTCTTCATGCATATTTGTTAAGATTATGAATTTCTTATGTAGGTTTATAATTCCCCCTTGCTTTTCAGCCCTTTGCTATTTAGTTGTTCTACAGTAAGATATCACTTCCTTTTTTTTTTTTTTTTTTTTTTTTTTTTTTTTTTTTTTTTTGGGAGATGTTTTTCTTTCAAAGCTGTTATGAATTGAGATTTGGTTTCAGGTTTTTCTTCATCAAGTTTTTTTGTTGAGTTTATGTTTTTTTTTTCTTTGAATATGCTCTTTATTATTAAATTGTGTCAAAAAATTTTGTTGAATGTTTATGTCGATTTATAAGATTAATCCATTATTTCATTTTGCATGCTACTTGTGCTACATGTTTTTCAATAGGAAAAAAAATATTAGAGAGAGAACAAAAAGCTCATATTACCTAAGCTTTGGGGTTTAGGAAATTTGTCACACACAATTTTAACTATATTGCTTTAGCCTTTGAAGATTTTGTTTGGGCAATTGTTTGGTAGGTAAGTCATGTGGCTAAGCAAGTGTTTGGTTAGTTTTTCAATCACCACAAATACTTTGTTCATAAAAGAATTTTTATATGAGGTGGAACTAATTTTGTTATTGCTTGTTGTGTGCCAATGAAGAGATAAAACAGAGAATGTCATCATCTAGGTCTAGGCAAAACTCTATGTCTACAGGTGCTTCCTCACAATCTTTTCGAGCAATGAGTGATGTAGCGTGAGGACATGTTGTTGAGATCTAATCAAAATAAAGGAAGATATTACATGTTTTTACTGTGACAAGGTAACTAGAGGTGAATGTTTTAATCGAATGAAACAACATTTCGCAGGATTAGAGGATGTTGGTGCGTGCTTAAAGTTCCCTTATGATGTTAATACCATATGCAAGAAACACTAAGAGAATTGGGGTAAAGAATAAGAAAAAGATGATTTGGTAATCATGCAAATCTTATAGGTGCTAGTGTACATGAATTTGAGAGCGATATGTTAGGTGAATGTGGTAAATAGGTCCTATATCTCCAATGCCCATGAATGAAGGTGTTATTGGCAGTAAAAAAAAATGGTTACAATGACAAACAATGCAAAAGAAATAGACATATTGGGATTGTGGATTATTTTGTTCCCAGGACTACGCCTAGGTTTCAGCCCTCATTAAGAGTGTTTTAGCTGGAAAAAAAAAAAAGAAGCTATGTGGGGAGGAGACATGACTTTTGCAAGGTTCTTTTATGACATTTGCATCCTAAATTGTATAAAATTCAGTTTGTCTTCAACCTTTGGTAGATGCTATAGCTGCAATTGGTCCTAGGTATAAACACCCAACTTATCATGCTATGTGTGTAAATTTATTGAGAGATGCTAGAAGAAATTTCAGTTACTTGTTGACAGTTATAGGAACACTTGGAAGAATAGATGTACATTAATGACTGATGGTTGGACGGATAATTCACACAGGTCACTGATTAATTTTCTTGTGTATGTCCTAAAGGAGTTTTCTTTTTGAAATCATGGATGCCTCAGATGTTGTAAAGGATGCCCATACATTGTTCAACTTGTTTGAGGAAATGACTTTATGGATTGAACCAAGTATATTGTCCATGTTGTCACAATTGTTAGAGTAGTGCCCTAGACCAATCATTATTGTAGATTGACTCTTTGTAATAATGTTCATTGATCAATAAAAGGCATTTTATTCTATATCGCGTAAATCTTATTATTGCAATATGTATTGATATATGTCCTTAGAATGGTAGAGCCGTGACGAGGGATTCAAGTGTTTCAAATCTTGATAGTGAGAACCCTATGAGCACATATGGTGGCCATTCTAGAAACGTCCTTAGCCCCAGTATTATTCTGAACTAAGGGCACAGATAATACGGTAAGGCTATCATAGTGTTGAACGCCCCCTGTCGAAAGGCAGTGACTGATCTCACTTGTCAAATTGTTTGGTGACAACCTGGTGCAACACATGGGTGTTTGTTGTAGGCGATTACACCACAGCAAGTTCACTGGACTGACCCACCAGAGGATTGCATATGGATGTACCCCCAGTGTCTATGGAACAAATCTCTAACGAATGGTGTTGCATGTGATCCTAACTTGAGATCACCGGAGTGCCTTGTGCACCGATTGGTGTAGTTTGACACTAGCCTAACGCAGTTCTTTTCAGAGCTGTCAATACTTGGTGATTGGCTGCATCAAGGAGTGTATCAAGACTATGGTGGATTGACAGAGGATTCATCACTCCCGGTACGGGAGAAAGTTATCTCACGACGCAATTCAGTATATGGCAATGACACAAAACTGTGGCCACGTGGGATTGAGTTGTTGCTCTACCCAGTTTATAATACGGGTCATTGGTCCGAAACTGAATAAATAATATCGAAGTAACCGAAGGTTGACACTATTTCTATGCCTTCGTCTCATCGGATAACGTATGATGAAAGGATCGAATTGCACGGTAACCATATCGTTGACATGAGCTACTTTGCTGAATCCGAATCTATCGGTGGCCATGATGCCTTGCTAGAGGCCATCTTGGTCTGTGTATTAGAGACATTATTGGTGTTAATCGCAATACTGTACACTGCCGATATGATGAGGAGCCTAAGTCACACACATAGAAGACTTTTAAGATGTAAGAAGAAAGAAGGGCATTTTCGTCTTTTAAGGCAAAAGGGTATTTTGGTAATTTCACAGTGCAATTAAATTTGCTGAGGTCGTAGCCTTTATTTAATTTGTTAGAAAAATTAAATAAGTGAAATTACGTTTAAATATGTGTTCACACATATTTAAATATACTATCATTATTGTTAAATGTTAATATTATATATAATAATTATATATATATATATTATAATTATATATTATAATATATTAATTGATTTTAATTGAGATATGATGGAATTAAAATAAATCAAATTGGGAGTGTTTGGCAACAGGGGCGTTTGGGTTGAGCCCAAGCCTATTCCGTATGGGATTAGGGCAAATTGTTTTTAGTATAAAGGAAAAGTGTGTGATTTTTTATTAAGGGTTTTTTTCTCTTTTGAAAACAAAACACAGCCGCCCAATTTTTGCCTCTCCCACGGCAGTAACACCAAGAGCCTAAAAATCAATTCAATTGATTTTTGTTTTTCTTCTTAATCTTGAAGCCAAAGAGGATCTAGCAAATCCCTCTTTGGTTCTTTAAGATTGTCTTCGTGTGGACTACGCAGGTTCGATCCTACACTTGGATCGGTAGACAACGTTCGACGACAAATTTGGAGGAGCCTTCAACGTGCGTTTGTTTCTCTTAACTCATGTTGTATATTATGCAGATTTTATTTAATATAAATTGTTAAAATCATACCCTTGATCTTGGCTCATGTAAACGATCCTGTTATTTTATTTTTCGTTTCCGCTGCGTATACGGAACCGTTTACTAACAACATGTCACTGACAATGGATCAAATTATAAGTTGCTGGAAGAATATTGTCTAAAAACATAATACTATTACTTGGCCATCTTGTGCACACATTGCATATTTGATGTTAGATATAGTGAGATAGATTGTGTAGTTAACCTTGTGACATGCATCTGAAGTGACAAATTTTGTGTATAATCATACATTCTTGATAGCTTAGTTGAGGAAAGACAAGTTTGGAAAGAAATTGTACACCCAACGCAACCCATTTTGCTACACTTCCATTGCATTGAGAAACCTTCATGAGCACAAACTGACTTGCAAGCAATGGTGACAGATATTTTTTTTTTTTTTTTTTTGTAATCGGGTGTTCAGGCCAACTTCACACACCTTAACTAATCCCTGTCCATTGACCACTCTACAAGTCATGAACCAGGTAACCCCAATGTATCTTTTTATGGATTCTTGATATGCAAAAAGTAATAAAGACAAAATGTTATTCCTAATTCTAGATAACGAATTCTGGGATGATATGAGTACAATTTCCAAGTTGTGGGTCCAATGATGCATTTGCTATAGATTGTAGACTTAGATGAAGGCTTGCAACAGGATATGTGTATGATGATGTGTACATAGCGAGATGGGGATCAAGTAGTTGTTTAAGAATAAGAAGATATTGTACAAAGCCTCATACGTAAATTATTAAGCTGCACGAGGATAGGTTGTTCGTCATGACATTCTGCTATAACTTATTATTGAATCCAATTTTTCTATATGACCATGCATCTTTAGCACCAAACTAGAGGTCACGAGTGGTCTCCTTGATATTATTAAAAGTAAAGCAAATGTGTTCAATGTAAGCAAGTCAAGTTAGTGGAAGAAGATAATATTTCGAGACTATGAAGGAAGCTTTTTTCGTGAGCTTGCTATTCGAACCTGCAAAACCACACAACCTGGTATGTATAGTTATTAAATTTCTAATTTAAGTATGATTTATGAGTTATGAACTTATGTTTGTTTCTTATGTTTAATTTTCAATTAGATGAATGGTGGAACATATGGGTACAGTACTCCAAATTTACATAAGTTTGTAATAAAATTCTAACCAAACTTCAACTTTTTCGAGATGTGAGTGAAATTTGAGTGTTTTGAACACATACATTCTAAAAAAAATAGATTGGGACATCAATAGTTGAATGATCTTGTTTTTGTTCATTATACTTGTGTTTGCAAAATAGGTATAAAATATTGATAATTATCTTATTATCTCTTATTTTCCTTAATATTTTATTTGTTATACTTTTAATTTTAGTTATATCTTTTAGGATGTGTTACAAGAAAATGATTTGGATCCTATTGATTATAAAAATATCGATAAATTGAAATTAGATCATTGACGATGAAGAGGAGTTGGTGAATTTAATTATGATGAATTTGAGCAAATATTTATGGAGAATGATTTATTCTTGTCGGTGTTAGTGATCACATTTCTTATTATGAATCACAAAACCTTCACAGGTTGTTTTCAAAATTTTAAGTAACTTGATTTTCATTAGTTTAAAATGAGAAGTTTTAACTTATGATTTTCATTTTTTACTGAAATTTTTGTAGATCGTGATGATGAGTCTGGTGAGAAAGTTAATTAAGGATTGATTCTAGTCATTTGGTGAAGCAAATATTGCCTTTGGCTCTATGGTGGAAATGACATTGAAATTGAAATGAATTTGAATTATTTTACTTATGTTCTATTGTTGCTTGGATTTGGATTTTAGATTTATTTTATTTATCACTTGATCTTTGGATTTGGATTTTAGATTTATTTTATTTATGTTATAGTATTATTTGAATTTTGGATTTGGATGATTTATTTTATAAACTTATTAATTATTAGGGAGCGTTTGGTTGGGGATTATGTGGGATTACTAGGGTATGTTATCTTGTATACTTGATTATCACGTTTGGTTGTCAAGTAATATAAGATTTCAATAATCTTCAAATACCAATAATATTGCCATTAGTAATATTGGAGGTAATCTGATACCTCATTTTCTTAGGTATTGTAAGATTACCAAGGTATATTTTTTTTTTTGTTACAATTATATCTCTTATTAATAAAATTTAGGATAATATACCCTTATTTAAAATTTGTTTACATGAATCTAACTTTTCATCCCAATTAATTACTTTTGGACAAAATTACCCTTGAAATCAAAACAATTTCAGTTTACCCAAGCCACCATCCCCACCCACCTACCACTAGCCAAACCACTGTCGATCGTTGCGTGAAGTCGTCAGAGATCGATTGGAATCGCCTTGAATAGCCGAGAACACCGAGAGGCTCCAATTGGCCTTTTCTTACCATATTGATCGCCGAAAATGCCTATCATAGTAGATCTGCCTTTAACAGCCAATCTATTCTGGTCTCCAACATCTCCGCTGCTACTCTATCATGTCTCCTCTACGTCGATCTCTCTTCGATCTCATCTCCACCATCGACAAGAGCCCAAGGTCGCTCAATCTAAATGGTGCGTTTTCCAACTTCTTTCGACGACTCACGATGGCGATTGTGGTATCGGCAATGGCTTGGGTGGTGGGGTGATTTTGTTATAATTGAGTTTTATATAAGTGGGAGTGTTTTAGCTAAATCTGAAATGTTGGGGGTTTAAAGAAATTATTCAAATTAATATAATATATTATATTAAAATTTTAAAAGAGGGTAATTTAGTAATTTAAATAACATACCTACCAATTTATTCCTCCTAACCAAACATATTAATATAACATACTTACAATTTATTCCAACTGACCAAACATATTTTTTTAAAGATTTTTAGTAATTTTCAAGGTAATTTAACTTTTCAGTAATCCAACGTTCTCAATAATCTAATACATCTTAAACAAACCGCAACTTAAGGTTTAAAATTTTATTAAGTTATGCTATGTCACTATGATATCATCGCACTAATGTCAGTATGAAATCATTACACTACATGATGGGTCGGCCGGCACTTTGACCAGGTCAAAGCCTGGGTGGTATTAAAACATTGAGTTTATGTTGAAGCTGCATTAATAATCATGGCGAGTGACAATATCTCTATCAAAGTTCTTCTTCTTGTAATAGTAATACTGGCTTCTTCCTTACTCAGTTTCTGTAATAGCACTCAAGCAACGAGAAGTTGCATGGAAATCGAGAGAAAAGCTCTTATCAACTTCAAGAAAGGTCTCACCGATCCTTCACTTCGCCTATCTTCATGGGTTGGCCAAGACTGCTGCAGCTGGGATGGCGTGAAATGCAGCAACAAGAGTGGACGCGTCATCATGCTTCAACTTCGCAACAAGTATTCAGGTCCCGATGGTGATGGAGCTGCATATGGTTTAGGAGGTAAGATAAACCATTCTTTACTTGATTTGAAGAATTTGACATTCTTGGACCTGAGCATGAATAATTTTGAAGGGATCCCAATCCCAGAATTTATCGGATCATTTAAAAGATTGAGATATCTCAATCTCTCATGTTCATCCTTTGGTGGAACTATACCTCCAACTCTGGGAAATCTTTCAAACTTGCTCTATCTAGATCTCAGCACTTACACTGTTGAATCAAATGAGAATGATTTACACTGGTTGTCAAGTCTTTCTTCTTTGAAACACCTAAATCTGGGAAATATTGATCTCAGCAAGGCTAAAAGTTATTGGCTTCATGTTGTTAACATGCTTCCATCACTTCTGGAATTTCATCTACCGGCTTGTGGACTTACTAGTCTTCCTCTTTCTCTTCCGTTTGTCAACCTTTCATCTCTTTCTGTACTTGATATCTCCAACAACGGCATCATGTCCCCAATACCCACCTAGCTTTTCAACTTAACTAGTCTCTTTTATGTTGACCTCAGCTCTAACCAGTTCCAGGGTCAAGTTCCCGAGGAGTTTGCGGAAATGAATTCCGTTCAATACATTGATTTGTCTGCTCAGAATTCATTTCTCAATGGTAAGTTGACAGGAAAGCTTGGTACTCTCTGCAACTTGCGCGTGCTCGATCTGTCTTTGAACAATATTAATGGCGAGTTAATCGAATTCACTGATGGCCTGTCAAACTGCACCAATTACTCTAATTTGGAGTATTTACATTTGGGTTATAATAAACTGGGTGGGTTTCTTCCTGATTCTTTAGGTCACTTGAGGAACTTGAAAGATCTTCTACTTATGGGAAACTCATTTTCGGGTTCCATCCCGCAATCCGTTGGAAATCTGTCATCCCTGGAAGAATTGTGGCTCTCCGAAAATGGGATGAAAGGAACAATTCCTGCAAGTCTAGGACAACTATCATCATTAGTTGTATTAAATACAGAAAACAATCAATGGGAGTGTGTCGTAACAGAAGCTCATTTTTCAAACCTCACAAGCTTAAAGGAGTTGTCCATTGTTCAGAAATTCAATAACATGACCTTAGTTTTCAATGTCAGTTCTGAGTGGATTCCACCTTTCAAACTCACACTTCTTCGCCTGAAAAATTGTCTATTGGGTCTTGAATTTTCCCTGTGGCTGAGAAACCAAAATGAACTACAGCATGTAGCTCTTTGCCAGGCCAATATTTCAGGCACCGTACCCCGGTGGTTTTGGGAGATGGATTTGTTTCTGGAACGACTGGATTTGAGTAATAATCAATTCACTGATACGGTGCCCAACACAATAAAGTTCAGTCCTCAAGCTGTAGTTTTCTTGAATGCTAACCGCTTTACAGGGCCTTTGCCACTATTATCATCCAATGTGAGTTCTTTCCATTTGGATCATAATCTTTTTTCTGGACCGATTCCTCCGGACATCGGTGAACGCATGCCCCTGTTGACAGATTTAGATCTCTCTTTCAACTCTCTCAATGGTGCCATTCCCCTGTCAATTGGGAAACTAAGTTTTTTGCTCACGCTTGTTCTCTCCGATAATCATTTGACTGGAAAAATCCCAAATTTTTGGGATAATCTATCAGGTGTCTATGTTACAGGCCTATCAAACAACAATTTATCGGGTGGGATACCTCCGTCATTGGGTGCTACTAGGGATGTAAACAGCCCAGTCAAACCGAGTATCACCCTAAACGAGCCTAGCTCGGTTAAGCATTAGACGAGTTCGAATCGAGTCACAAGTCGACCGAGTCAAGAAAACTTGGCTCGTGACTTGACTCATTTATAAACGAGCCGGCTCATGACTCGACTCGTTTATAAACGAGCCGGCTTGTGACTCAACTTGAGCTCATTTAACGCGAGCTCAAATTGGCTCGATTACGACTCGTTTGGCCCTTATTTAATATAACCTGTAGATCTTGTTTTACACAAACCAGATCTAATTTTTGATAAATTTGCGTTTATATCAAACATAAATCACATCCAAATCAACATAGACTACGTATTACACAACAAATTATACAATCCAAGACAAAAAAATGGGTGCTCATTTTTACATGTATTGCGTGAAACCCTTGACCATTCTGGAATCTCATATTTCAACATATTGTTCAAACCCTCCTCTTCCACAACGGTAAATGGGTGCTCATGCATAAGCACCCATTGTGCAACCAATTCCCTCATCACCATCATGTTGAACTCATCGGTAAGAGCAGGAAGGACAGATGTTCCCTTACTAGAATCAGCAGGAGGAAAATTAATATGTTGTTGTCTACGTGAAGCTGCTCGCTTCACACACCTTTGTAAATGTCTTCCAAGATGTGTAGTGCTTCCGGATGCATGAATTTGAAGCTTGTATTTACAATGGATACACTCTGCTTTCTTCTCGCCGTTAGGAAGGACCACTTCTTTGTATTCAGCCCATACTGTAGATGTCTTGGCTCTCTTTCTCCTTTGAAAGAGATTATCATTTGCATCCTCATTCGATGGGCAAGTAACACTTGGTTGCGTATTCACTGTTTCATCCAATGTTGGCTGGCTAGTGGATCCCATACCTGTAAAAAACAAATAAAACTTGTAAATGGTCCTGCCTAACACAATTTATTAACCAAAAAAACAAGCAAGGGTGACTGAATAAAAAACATTAGCACAGGCAACTAAATGGCAGTAAAAACAGGGGCAGCAATAAATCAGCCCAGCCAACAGCCCAACACAAACAGCAAAAGCAAGGGCAGCAAAAAACGCAGCCAACACAAACAGAGGCAGCAAAAATCAGCCCAGCCATCACAAACAGCAAAAGCAGGGCCAGCAAAAAACCCAGCCAACACAAACAGGGACAGCTACCGTAGACACAGCAGGAATGCAGGATGATCAATGCACAAGGCTCATGCAAAAAACCAAGAATTTCCAGCAAGAATTACAAACAGCAAAAGCAGGGGCAGCAAAAAAGCCCAGCCAGCACAAACAGGAGCAGCAAAAAACCCAGCCAACACAAGCAGCAAAAGCAGGGCAGCAAAAAACCCTTCCGAAAGCAATCCGAAACATGTATTCTCATATGCTGCATGGAGTTTGGTAGACAGGGTTGAACAAACATTGAACAACAGAAGATGCGTCACTCTCCAGCCAATTATTGCTATTATTTAGGTGATAAATAATTTTTACTTAAAAAAATCTATTTATATCATTTCTTGATTCAGACCATTACTTTCTCTTAAATTTGTTTAACTCTCGGTCTCACTATTGAAAGACTTTAAGATAGACCAATACAATTGTTTATTTTGCATGGAATCAGTTCTTATCTATTCAAGATTTGTTATAAATTAAATAAATAATTATATAAACTATTGAGAGCAGAGTTGACATTTTATTTTGTTTAATTTTAACTACTCATAAAATTTTCATGTTCATTATCACTGAGTATGGAAGATTAGAAATCACAAAAAGGAAGAAAATGCCAATTACAGATAGACACAGCCCTAACCAATCAATAATTTTCCAAAACCAAAATATATATAGATAAATTGTTAATATATTATCTGAAAAAAACAAAATAAAATTCTTGAGTACTGCTGGGTCGTAATTGGAGATATAAAATGGCTCAGCTGTGTTGTTGTTTAACTAAATATAAGGCACGGATTGCTTATTAACGAAAACACGCCAAAGAAAAATCATTTGAACGCATTCGTTATTTGAAGAACATTTAATTGAAAAATTGCTCTAAAATCATGCAAAGTAAAGCTACTAAATAAATGATCAAACTATATATCTCGAAGGCAAAGGAGAAAAATGACGAATGCTGTTTGTGTTGGCCATCGTAAGCTTGCTCATATAGCCAAAAAATCCAGATTTTTTGAAGGAACAAACCTGTTGCAGACGAGATACACAACTCCTCACAAATTCTTCGCAAAAATCGGCGTCGTCGGCGACAAGAAGCGGTGGTTATTGGTGATTGGGTAGTTCTTCTTGTGTTTGTGGGTGGCTTGGTGTGATAATCGGGAAATTGTTTTTAGGGTTCTTGATTTGGGGGAAAATGCATTTACGGGATTTGATTTTGGGTTCATTGGGGTTAAGGGTTAATTTGTGATTTTTTAAACCTTTTAGTCTTTTACATGTCAAATTACATAACAAACCAAAAACTTATATTATGCGCAGAAAAACCCTAAACGAGCCAATATTGGCTTGCGAGCCGAATTGAGCCGAGTCGGGGTAGACTAGAACTCGGCTCGGTATCTTACTCGAGTCGAATTCGAGCAGGCTTTAATCGAGCCGAGTTTGAGTATTTAACGCGCGAGCTGACTCGGCTGGACTGACAGCCCTAGGTGCTACATCATGCCTATTCTTAATGCTGAGCAACAACAATTTATCCGGAGAAATACCTTCCACTTTTCAGAACAACACAGGCATCAAAACTCTTGATGTTGGAGACAATTACCTCTCAGGTAAGGTTCCAACATGGATAGGAGAAATGCTACCATCTTTGTTGATTTTGCGTCTTCGATCGAACTTGTTTTCAGGAAACCTTTCCTCACTACAATTGTGCAATCTCTCGTCTCTTCATCTCTTAGACCTTGCACATAACAATGTTTCAGGATCCATTCCCTTGTGTTTTGGGAATTTGAGTGGCATGGCATCTGATCTCGAAGATGAACGTTATGAAGGGCAGTTGCTGATGGCAACCAAAGGGAGAGAATAATTGTATAGGGATACTCTCTATCTCGTCAATAGCATTGATCTTTCTTGCAACAACCTATACGGAGAGGTGCATGATTTGACAAATCTTTCAAGACTGCAAATCTTGAACTTGTCTATGAACCATTTGACAGGAAATATACCAGAGAGCATCGGCAGCTTGAAATATTTGGAAACTCTAGACCTCTTCCAGAATCAATTTTATGGTGTCATTCCACCAAGCCTGACTGCTTCAACTTTCCTAACCCATTTGAACCTATCATACAACAATCTCTCAGGAGAAATCCCATCAACCAACCAATTCTTGACTCTCAATGATCCATCTATTTACCAGGGCAATCCTGCTCTTTGTGGCTCTCCACTCTCCAAGTGCGGCAAAGACAACAATGAAAAATCTCATCAATTCCCCGGCGACAGCAATGAAGATGGCGATAGCATTGAAAAGCTCTTGTTTTACTACACCATGGTTCTGGGATTCCTCGTTGGCTTCTGGGGAGTTTGTGGATCATTGATAATGAAGAAGTCTTGGAGGGTTGCCTACTTCAAATTTGTAGATGACATGAAAGATAAGCTCGTCTTATTTGTCTTGTGAAGAGTGGTAAGCTTCCAGAGACTGGTGAAGAAAGAGATGATTGAGGTGTAATGGGAAAATTACGTCAGTGTAGTTTTTAAGTATCTTTATTACTGAACTTTTATACACTATTCTATTTATATTTAGAAATAGTGTATAATTCCTCGGTAACATTTGATCGAATTTGAGGTGACCTGATTGCTCACCCAGTAAGGTTTTATTGAATAGGAAGATTACTCCCTCTTATAAACTAATAAACTTGAGCGTGCCTATTTAGTGTAGGACTCCAACACTCTCCCTCACGGTCAAGCTCATATGTTGGAGGTAGTTGTTGGCTCTAACTCCTCACCTGTTAATCAAGTACTCAGCTCAACTAAATCCGACTCTGATATCATGATAGAATTTGAGGTAGACCTGACTCCTCACCTAATAGAGCCTTATTGAATGGGAGGATTACTCTTTCTTATAAACTAGTAGACTTGAGTGTGCCTAGTCAATGTGGGACTCCAACAACATTACAAATAACGATATGAAATTAAATTAATGTACTTGTTAAATCCAAATAAAATTTCAAACATTTTAGAAATAGTTTGTACTTTAAGAAATTAATTTAAACATGAGTGAAGTGAAAGATGTCTTTTGATTTTTATTTGTCCTTTTATCTATTTTGTCACATCCAAGAATTTGTTACTTTAACCACAACCGGCGGCAGGGTGGTAAAAGAGTAAAGAATGATTTAATATATTCTCTCAAGTTTGAGTTCCCTTGATGATAAAAGAGCAAGAAGAGGATCTAACATTAGCTCTCAGTTCGAGTCCTCACGATCAACCCCTAATAGGGGTGGCCACTAGAGCTTTTATCGGCTCACAGCCCCTAAAAGAGGTCGTCACTAAAGCTTTTAGTTAGCTCACGACCCCTAATAGGGATAACCATTAAAGTTCTTACTCGGTCGGTAGTTATAGGATCTCAAGAGAAGAATAAGAGGAGGATATAACATTTTCTCAAGAGTTTAAGTTCCCATGACCCCTAAATAGGGGTGACCACTGGGGCCGGTAGTTCCGGCCCCCACCCACTCCATCGTAAAAATTTTGTCTCTAATCATGGAAATTAACCGTTAATGTGAATGTTTCAGTTGATTTTTTATTTTATTTTGCTCATGTTTTTCGATGGTTTTGATGTTGAAGGAATAAAAGCCTGCCAACTGTGAGGGGTTTAATGAATTTGTTTGAGTTGCGATTGATTAGCTTCTGGGTTCCTTTGTTATGCATATCATCGTGTTTGAACCAATGTGTTTACTTTAACCATGCATTGAAAGTGTTTGTAAAAATGGCTTAACTGAGAAGTGATAAGTGAATTCCTAAACTAATTTGAGTTATAGTAAACAATTCTGAAAAAAAAATAGAAGAGAAAAAGTCAGCTTTCACATAACATTAGTATTACTATTCCCAAATTTCACATATGGAATGTTATGTGAATGCCACATATAATAATGACCATAATTTGGGGACGTGAATTTGAGATAAGATTTTGGGATAGTATTACTCTCTAAATAATTGGTTGAATGGATATCGTGAGTTGGTTGAGTGATTGCCCTGAAATTTGTAAAGACTTGGCGAATTTCTGTTTTTCAGACTTTGCCGGGGCAAAGAAGAAGCTTTGCCGTGACGATGTAGGTTCTGGAAGTTTTCGCCAGGGCGAAGAAAGATTCTTCGACGCGGCGAAGGGCATTACAAAAGGTTGATTAAGTTTCTAGAGAATTCTTCCTTTGGAGCACAATGACCATTCTACCCCTAATTAGCAGGAAAAGTGGGGAGTGAAATGCAAGGAAATTGCATGAAGAATAGTTTAAATGGGGGTGCATTTGCAAAGAATTCAAAGGCCAAAGTGGAATTTCTAAGAAAGAATAAGGGTAAAATGGGAATGAATGAATATATTTTGAGCTAAAAAGGGTTGAAGTTTAGTAAACCCTTCATTCATTCTTCTTCCACCGCCATTCTCTCCCACCATTTCCTCTCAAATTCTTCCTTCAATCTTTCAAGGAGTTTTGAGAGTTTTTAGTTGGATCTTGGTAGAGAATTAATCTAAGGCATCCTAAGGTAAGGATTCTTGCTTTAGATGAGAGTTTTATTATGTTTTAGTTAAAGTCTTATGTTGTGGTTGTTATTTAAAGTTGTAGAGAGAAATCAAGCTACTAAAGGAAATGAGAAGTATTAGAGAAGCTATTTCCTCACAAGGTAAGTAAATCCCAACCCAAGTTGAGATTTGAGAATGCTCTTGAGTAGAGATTTAGTACAAAATGATGTATGCATGTTATATGTATGTTATTGAGAAATTGAGTAGAGATATATGTCTTCTTGTTGAGAAAATAAGTTGAGAATGAGTATTCATGTTGTGTTGTTGGGTATAGTGTTGATGTGTAAGGAGTTGAGATGAAGTTGGATGAGATTGAGTATATATTTTGGGAGTGTTCCTCTATGATAGGGGTTATGCCCATGGAAGGGAGTTTGTTCCCATTTTTGGATAGGTAAAAAAAGAAATGGAGTTGTAGTTAGAAAAGAGTTGTTAGATGCACATAAGTTGCTTGATGAAATGCCTAAGAGAAGCATGAGAATGAGTTATGAATCTTACTTATTGCAACATTGCATATTGGCATTTCCTAAGTGCATTAAGGAAAATGAACCATCCATATGCATTAATTGTGCATTGAGGAATGACTTAAGAAAGAGTAGAAAACTTTGTAAATGAACTATTCAAAGAGTAGAGAGAGTGAGAAGTGCTAGTGCTAGAGGAGAGTGAATGCGAAGAGCACTAAAAAGGGGTAGGTGCTTTGTGATCTCCACCCGAAAGTCACGAAGTTACGAAGAGTGGGATGGTGCTGTGTGAACTCCACCCAGCCGTGCCTCCGGTAAGATGAGGCTGTGACATACAGCAACAGTTAAGTAAAGAGAGTTGTGTGACAGATGAGTACTGTAAGGAAAGAATTAGAGAAAGAGTTATAAGGACAGTCGAGTAGAGGATTTACTTATGAGCATTATTTCGTGCTCACCCCATTGTTTTTCTTTGTGGTTGCAGGAACTAGGTGAGAACGCGGTTGGATCGGCGTCGGCAAGCGAAGAGTGATAGCTACACTGTCCACTGTTTCATTACACTACAACATTATGCATTTTTAGCCATGGAGTTCATTGTAGCTAAATGTATGAATTTACGTAGCTAAATGGTTTAGCTACAAATGCAATGTTTTGTAGCTTATCATAGCTAGAAGTGGTGTAGCTAAGATTTAGCCATGTAACTTTTTGCTTTCGTATCTAACAATTTATATTTTTTGCTATAAATGAGATTAATATGTAACTAAAAACTTAAATGTTTTTGCCATAACAATAATAAGCTTGTAGCAAAAAATTTGCCTTTATAGCCACGGAGAATAGTCTGTGTAGCTATGTTTGCATTTTAGCTACAAAAATATAAATTTATAACTAATCTTGAAAATTTCTGCTACAAAAATAATATCCATAGCAAATATTTAACTTTTTGACTACGTGACAGCTAAAATCATAACTAAATAAAAATATTATTTGCCACATATATAGTGAATTCATAGCTAAATTTTATTTTTTTTTGCTACAAACATATGAAAGTCATATCTGTATATGAAAAGATATTGCTATGGACATAGTGTATTAATAACTAAATATTGAAATTACTTTCTATGAATACTTTTGATTTGTAGCTAAATATTATTTATTTGCTATGAACATATTGAAGTCATATCTATATGTGAAATTCAGTTGCTATGGACATAGTTTGTTCGTAGCTAAAAATTGAAATAACTTGCTATAAATACTTTTAATTTGGAGCTAAATATTATAATTATTTGCTATGGACAAATTTTATATAAAAAATTTATAATTTATTGCTTAATTAAATTAATTTTACAAATATTGCTATAATTAACAAATTTAATAATAATTACAAATTTATAGCAATTCTTTTATATTAAATAGATAATATGACGTCATATGAAAATTTCTAACATAAAAAGTTATACATTAACAAAGTCATTTCCAACCAAATAATGGTCTACTCATAAAATCCTTCATCCTAGTAATTTAAAATGTTATCAACTAATTTTTTTTTTTTACAAAATATGAATCTTCAATGTCATAGCAATCTTTCCGACCATTTAAGAATTTCCACCAACCTGCAATATCAAATTTGAAAAAAAACTTAGATTAATCATATAGATTAATGTAATCATTGCATATCACTTTATGATTAATGTAAAAGCAAAATGGTTTTCATAGTATATATGCAATTTTCAAAATAACTTACAATTTCATCCAAATGGATTTGGTTATTTATTGAAGATTGTTGACCTTGAGTTGTAAGCATCGTCATGAACTTCTTTCCCATCGTCTATTCATCTCCTCCATTTGCTTTTTCACTTCTTCTAATTTCTCATTGCTTCCCTCTTTGCCTCCTCACCCTTCATTTGCTTCCTTCCTAGTTGTTTGTACTTGTTTCATAAGTTGTGTTTTAGTTGGTCTACTTCCAAAATATTGGTAATACTTTTTCCTGGACCATAAGCACGCAAATAGCCATTCTTCTCTGGACCAAGGACCCTTCAAATATTTCATCACATCATAAGATTTGTCCTTCTACTTGTTGCTTTTTTAATCAATCAAACTGTGACTACAAAACAAATCTATGGTATGTCTTGGATGTGTGTGCGTACTAAAAAATCAAGAAGTAGTTAAAGAAATGCAAAGCTATTACAATAATGTCTTCTGTAATGGATTCAACTTGCTTATCTTTCTTTTTTGCGAGATTCTATCCAAACTTCACACGAGAAGGAGTATATCCATTTTTCTTTTGCTGTCATAATAAATTTATGAACATATTGATTAAAATAATGATGTGAATTATACTTAATCTCATATTTGAAAGCAAATTCATACCATTTGACGTCTAAGTCGAGCAAACTTTTAGTTCCTGTGTAAGGAGCATAGACCGCTTGATCTATTTGTCTTATTCTTGTTACTCTTTTCCTGTGTAATGATAAAATAAACAATAATATTTATATCTTATATTACAATAATTATGCTAAAATGTAACTTAAATAGCTATGCTTACTTGAAAGGTTGCCTCACTCCAATAATTAACCAAATACTTCCAATCGTCCATAGAACAAGTTTGGCTTGTTTTTCAAACGACTTTGGTAAGTTGGTTTCGAATCAAAATATATTTCTTCATTTTGTATCTGTAATCCCTATATAAGGCATTCATGTGACCAAAAATGGCTTCTTTCCTTCCTTCTATTTCTTCAAATACAAACTTCCTCTGAAAAGCATATAAGATAAATAGTTTCAAATTCTACATTTAATATATTAAACAAAATACAAAATATTATAAATATTTATTCTTATCCGTCTTACCTTGATAATGGTCCACATATGGTCAATTTCATGTTCTTTAAGTTCTTTCCGCTCCTTTATTTGTAAAGGACAAATGACTTATTCCGAATGTTTTGTCCTAAAAACCAAACAAAATCTGTTGAATTTTCATCAATAGCCTGATGATCCTCATCAAATTCTATAGGCAATTTTTCTCCTTTTTCTAATGTAATGATTTTTATACAGCGCGTAGGACCTCTTGTTTCCCTTTTTTTGGTGTTTAGACCTAAAAATCATATGAATAATTACTAATTAGCAAATTAAGAACTGTACGACATTTAGAAAATGAAAATGCATGAAAGTAAAACGGAAAAAATTAAAATTAAAACCTGATGTCCATGCCTCAATTCCAACATTTGATGCGTGTTCCCCCAAAAATGTCTGGTTGATTTCTCTCGAAACATTTCCAAGATTATGTTCTTCGGGATAGCAAGGCACTATATCATCCTTTTCTAAGAGAGTAAACATGTTACATGCATTCCTTAGTATTTCTGTAACTTGCAAGCATTTCTCACGTCATCATCATCAACAATTTGGACTAGCCCATCAAGATCACTGAGGATACTCGTTGGCTTCAGGTAAACAATTTGTCTCCGCGAAGTATATCAAAGTCACGTTCTCTTTATGTAATCCAACAAAGCAAAGTATGTGAGAAACTCGAACTCCAAATCAAAATCATAGTACTTCTCACTCACTCTACCATTGACATATGTTCGCGTAGGTGAAAGGACAAAATATCCTCCATAATGAATCTTATTGTTCTCATGTCCGGATGCCCATTCTTCCTATTATAAAAAAAGTAAATTCAAGTTAGATGAATATTAAATAACTAACAAACAATATTAATAATGAGTGTACATGTAGACATAACAATGATTGATTTGGTGATCAAGAAAATATTAAAAAAAAATGACAATGATGTTTACAAATGAATCAGTTGCTTTTTCTGGCTTTATACGAGAATGGTGATTAAGACATGACTTTTCAATGCTATTTGTAGTAGCTTGCACCTTATTGAGTTGTGCTTCTGATGAGTTTTTTTGCATATCTTGAGATACTATCCGCTGGATCACTCTTTTTGTCAGTGGGATTAGTTTTCTTTTGCCTTTAACTAAACCTCCAGCCTACTCATGTTGTTGGTATTCTAAAAAGTATTATTTATAATAAAATAATCATTGAGTTATAAATAAATAAATGAAAGAAAAAACATATTGAGCTATGACCATAAAACAAAAATTTTCTTAAACCCCAATGTCAATTAATCATTTGTCCATTTTCCAAAACCTTAAGTTATGAATGAAGACAAACTATGCATAAAAAGCAAAGTGGGTCATAAAAAATACATTGTGAATGTATTTATGTAATGGTATTTTAAGCAGAGTGGGTGCCTCGGGAGAATCTGTCTTAAGATTGGTTTCTTGGTAATTAAATAATGTAAGATCTAAAATGTCCAAAAAAAATATATATAAAAGTAGCAAAGTCTGATGACACGCAGACATGGAAAGTCTCAAAAGCAAAAAGTAGGAAGCTGAGATCGAAAATGTCAATATATATATATATATTAGCAAACTTTGATGACACCATTTTGCGTAACATGAAATCTTGAAACTAAAGTAGCAAGCAAAGCAGAGGTAATGTAGAGATACTAGCATGTAATCAAAGTAATTATTGCCATGAGTTTTTTTTATGAGTTTTTTCTTAACTTCTTTATATGTTTGACGCATGGCCATTTAATATTATATTATAAATAAATTTTTTCTCAATTTTGGCATTATGGGTTGAGGTGTGACGCATGGCCAACTTTAATATGATAGTATAATATATTTTTTCTCAAAATTTGACATGACGTGGTTGATGTTGTTTGATTTTGTGTTTTTATAATATTTGTCATTAAAAAAAATTCAATAAATATCAAATAAGTATATTTTTTTAAACCTAAAAATTTGTGAGATTTCCTCCTCAATATAAACACTAAATGCACGGAAGAAATAAAACAGTTGTAGAAGAAAACTTACCTTCAAAGAAACTGATTCTTGAAGAAAACTGCAAGTAAAACAATTTGCAAAAGAAAGAAAATGCACAGAACACTAAAATAAAAACCTCAATGATGTTGTATTGGTTTCAGAAAGAAAACTACCTTTGAAGCCTAAATATTGTCTGAGAACTCTTCTGATAGTTGTAATTGTTGCCGCCCCTTGTTCTTGATTCCCCCATGTTTATGATAAATATAAAACTTTAAATAAAACCCTAAAAAAGCGCCATTGAAGTATAGAGGGATAAATTGCCGCCGTTTTACTTTTATAATTTGGGAAAACATTTACTCTTTATCTTATTTATTGTAAATTATTTTATTTATTTTAATTATTTTATATAACTGTGTCAAATAATAATAATAAAACTTTGTATTTATTTAATTAAATTCTTATACAGCCACCTCTAAACTAGCTATAATCCAATTAAACAATAATGCTATGGACCAGGTATTTTACATCAAAATCTTGTACCAACCTACGTGTCCTGTGATTCACACCAGCAAACCAGCACATTTCACGTTATTAAATTTTTTCTAGTGAACAGTCGTTCACCAATATGGATGGTCGTTCACTTACATGGACTCCTATCCATATTATATGGACGGGGTTCCATTTACTACGACGAGTGTCCCCATTTAAAGGACGCGTCTATCAGTAAAATGAATAATTTTTTTTATAATAAATTCTAAATAATTTATAACATATTAATTTTTTAAAAAGAATTGTTAATGGATGGGTGTCTATTAAAATATGAACCCTCGTCCATATTTAAGGACAACCGTCCATAACCTGTGAATGGTTGTCCCTAATTTTTATTAAAAAAAAAAAAAACAAATTATTCCATTTTACTAATTGACGGGCGTCCTTTAAATGGGAGCTCGTCGTATAATGGAACCCCGTCTATATATATGAACGGGAGTCCATGTAAGTGTGGCCGTCCATATTTGATGAACGACGTTCACTAGAAAAAATTTAATAACGTGAAACTGTGTCTGATTTGCTGGTGTAAATTAGGGACACGTAGGCCAGTATAAGATTTGGTGTAAAAATACCAGTGTCTGTAGCATTAATTGTCTAAATATTTTATTTAGTTATGCCCAAAGGCCAAAGTGATAGTACTACTATGGGCATTTGGCTCAGGATGTTAGATTACTGGAATGTTGGATTACTGGAAAGATAGATTACCTTGGAAGATTACTAGGAATCTTTAGGAAAGTGTATTTGGTTAGTTGATGGGTATGTTATATTAAATATTTGGTTATGAGAAATAAATTGGTGGGTATGTCATTTAAATACTAAATTGTCCCTTTTTTAAATATTAATATAATATTATATTTATTATTAATTTTTGAATAATTTTTTAACCCCCGATATTTCAGATTTAGCTAAAACACCCCCGCTTATTAAAACTTTAATTTATGATGAAAACACCCCCCCCCTCCTGCCGCCACCGCAAACCACCGCCGAAAGTCCCGAAAGTCCCCGTAGTAGCTCATCGTGACCAAGAGCTTCGATATGGCCGTTTCTGGCCATATTGATGGCCGAAAACGGCCATATAAGCCAGATCTGTTCTGAAATGGTCATATCTATTATGGCCATTTCCGGCCAGATCCCTGGCCATTAGCGGCCAAATCTAGTCTGAAATGGCCATATCTATTGGCCATTTTCGGCTAGATCCCGGGCTATTAGCGGCCACATCTTGTCTAGATCTGGCCACTAATGGCCAGGTCTAGCCGTTAACGGCCAGTTCCAATGATCTAGCGGAAATGGCCAGAATAGATCTAGCCTATATATGCCGTTTTCGCCCATTAATATGGCCGAAAACGGCCACACCAAAGCCTCCCGGAGCCTCCCACCGAATCTTATTTAAGGACTTCGACACTTTCGGCGGTGGTCGTGGTGGTTGGTCCCACTGTCGACGGAGGTGACTGGGTGGCAGTGTTGCAAATTTTTTAAATATAAGGGCATTATTGTCCAAATTTTAATTAAACAAGGATAAAATTGAAAATAGATATTAATGTAAATTTCTTTAAAATAGGGGTATTATTGTCCAAAATTTTTATTAATAAGGGAATTGTAACAAAAAAGATTAGTTCAGATTTCCTCCAGCTCGTGTTTATTAACATCTATTTTCTTTTTTTAATTCCCAAGGCTTCAGTTTTCACTCACAGTCGCCACTGTCAGATTGGGTTCGCCCACTATCAGATTGGGTTTGAATTCGTTTTTAGTCCTCAATTAGCCAAATTGAATTGAATTGGGTGGACGTATTTTCTATCTGAATAGTGGATTTCAGAAAAAAGGTTAGTTAATAACAATCATCTTTTTCCATTATCTTTATATTGATGAATTTTGTTTCGTTTTCTGATTTTTGAATTTTGCATTTAATAACAAGCTCATCATCTGTTTGTAGAAAGTGTCCAAAAAAATTATAAAATTAGCAGAGTCTAATGACTTTAGAACAAATTCAATGATTATTTATTTATTATCACATTATTCATTATTCTAATTGAATTAATTCACATTTATAATCTTTTTGTCTATTTGAAATTTTTAGAACAAATTCATACAACGTATAAATAATTTAAATAGTTTTATTAACGCTGTCATCATCGCGTCTAAAATATACATACAATCAAATTATATATAATATAATTATCCATTTTTATAATATCTCATATCTCATACCTAAAATCACTTACATTTTATAAAGTGTTAGTTTTAAATCATCATAGAAAGACAAAAACCTTAGAGATCCTTTAAAATACAATTTTTATTTACAAAAACTCACACTCTTAGCTCACTAAGAGTTCTTTTAAGTTAGCTATTGGTTTAAGGTTCCATTTACTATTGCCCTTAGTGGTGTGTTAACACTATATTTGACTATAACTATTTAATTCATAAGTAATAAAATATAATTATTTACAGATAATTAGAATATCTATATTTGCATACTATAAGGATTGTAGCAAATAATTTTCACATTCTTTATTTGCTACAAATTCAAATAATTTATAGCAAATACACACATATTAGCTATATATTGAAACTAGTAGCTAACAATGATACTAAAATGTTGTCACTACCATAAATAAAATTTAATAGCTAGATACCTTAATGACTACAAATTTAATATTTTATAGCTAATGTATAAATAATAGCTATATATTAAACTTGTAGCTAATAATGATACTATATGCCACATACATAAAATGTTTATAGCTAAATACATTAATTAGCTAAATCTCAATATTTTATAACTAATGCACAAATAATAGCTATATAGTTAAAATTATAGCAAATAATGATACTAATTGCCATGTAAATGAAATATTTATAGCTAAATACTATTAGCTACATTTTTTTACTAGCTAATACATTGTAGCTAAATGAATAGCTATTGCCACAATTTTAATAAGTTAAAGCAATAGATGAATTTAGCTTCGAGGAGAAATTCTTATCACTAAAATATTTCAATTAGCTATAAATATTGACTTTTATATATAAATATGTATTTGCTACAGTTTTTTCTTTTCGTAGCTATTGTGTATATTGTTGTAGTGTTACCATTTTGTAAATGATACTTTATTTTGTATAAATTGTTTTATATAATAAAGAAAACTTGGGCCCATTTACTTTTATTGTTGTACATGTATTTTATGTATACGCATGTATTACATGGCCCTTAGTTGAACTTATGTTTTGGTTTGGTTAAGTGTTTACCCTGAAATTGGTTGAGACTTGGCGAATTTTGAGATTTCAGTTTCGCCGGGGCGAGGAAAATCTTCGCAGCGGGACGTAGGCTTTGGAATTCTTCGCCACGGCGACGGGCCGGCTGAAATGTGTAGTGAAGTTTCTAGAGATTTTTCTATTGGGGCAAAGTGACCTCCACCCCTAATTACAAGAAAAGTGGGGAGTGAAATGCAAGAAATTTCTTGGAGAATGCATTAAGTTGGGGATTGGATTGTAATGAATTAAAGGACAAAGATGGAATTTCTAAGAAGAGCAAGGGAAATGGAATGAATGTGTTATGTGTAGTTAATAAGGGATTAAGTTTAGCAAACCCTTCATTCTTCTTCTTCCACCACCCATTCACATTCACCATTTTCTCTCAACTCTCATTCAATCTTTCAAGGATTTTAGAGGGCTTTTTGAGTAGTTTTGGTAGAAAGTTAATCTAAAGCATCCTAAGGTAAGGATTCTTGCTTTAGATGTGAATTTATTTATAGATATGTTGAAGTCTCATAGTATTGTTATTTAAAGTTGTAGAGAAAACAAGCTACCAAAGAAAAGAGAAGTGCTAGTGGAGTCACTCCATCATAATTAATAAATCCAACCCAAGATAAAGTTTAGAAATCATTGAGTAAAGATTTCTTTATGCATGTATATATATTTATTGAGAAATTGAGTTGAGATAAGTAGTTATATTATGGGTATTGGTATATAGAAGTGTTTGATGTGTGAAGAGCGATTGAAGTTGAGTTGAAGTTGGAGGAGTTTTGTATAAATCTTTTTGGGAGTGTTTTCCTTAATAGGAATTTAAGTATATGAGGGAGTTTTCTCCCATTTTGGATGATTGAAGAGAGGAGAGAGTTATAGTTAAAGTAAAGCTTTTGTATGCACATGAGTTGTTTGATGAAATGTTAAGAGAAGTATGAGTAGGAGTAGAGAACCTTAATTATTGCAACATTGCATATTTGCATTTCATGAGTGTATTGAGCATGAGTTATCTAGTGCCTTGATTGTGCATGTGAGAAGTAGCTTGAGAAGAGTATAGAATTTTGAGAAGTAACTACTCTAAGAGTAAGGAAAGAGAGATTAAGCACTAGAGAATAAAAGAGAGAAAAGTGCTAAAGAACAGAATAGAGTAGGTTGTGCGATGGGGAACCCATGAATGACTAGAGTATTCCCTCATGTACCCGCAAAAGAGAGCGGCCTGAGTATGAGAGAGAAAATGGTATGGCCTGTGAGAGTGCATGTGATGAGGGCTATACCCGAGAGTACCCGAGAGAGAAAAATACACCACATGGCCAGGGTTCCAATCCAATATAACCAGTCCGATCGACTGAGAATGATTACAAGTCAAGAGATCGGGAGCGAGTCCCGCCTGTCTCTAGTAAAATGGGGTCGTGACTTACAAAAAAAGAGTTACTAGAAAAGAGTTATAAGAAAGAGAACAGAAAGAGATAGAGAAATTTAAGAGAGAGTAAATGAAAAGAGAGCAATTGTAAGGAAAAAATTGAAGAGAGTGAGGGTTACGGGGATAGAGGAGTAGAGGATTGCTTACTGAGCATTATTTGTGCTCACCCTTTGTTTTCTATATCTTACAGGATCTAGGTGAGGACGCGGTCGGATACGTGAGCAAGCGAGGAGAAATAGCTACACTGTCCACCATTTTTTGATAATTTTGTGTATGATACTAATTTTGTATAAGAAGTGTATATTTAATAAAAGAAAAATTTGGGCCCATCTATTTATGTTTATACATGCATTTTTATTATGTATATTTTATGAGTATAGTAGTAGAAAGCATGTTTACATTGGGCATTACTTAAAGAGTCGTCTCATAATAAAGCTCCAAGATTTATCATGATTGTTGATTGCTTGCTAAATCTGACAGCCAAGGTTCTCCATGTGCAAGTATAAAAAATGCCTTCAGTCAAATTACACAACCTTTACACTCTTTGTTTTTGCGATTGAGCTCTTCTTTGTTAGGGTTTTGATTTCTTGTTTCTCATAGACTTGTAATCTAGTACGATTCTTGTTTCTTGTTTCTCCAAAGTCCTGACTGTGTCTAGTTCTGAAAACATTAAGGAATGGTGCTGGATTCTAGGTGCTCATTTCACATGAGCCAATAGAGATTGTTTCCAAGATTTTGAAGTTGATGAGCAGACGGTGTATATTGATAATCCGTGGATTATACAGTTTTCATTAGACTTTTTAGTGGATTTCAGGTACTTTCTATTGCATTTTTACCTGAATTGTTTCTTAATTCTTGAATTTTGTGTTTCAGTTAAAATGGACATTGGAGCAAATAAGGACAAAATTGAAAGTTTTTGACTCAGAAGTTAGGTCTCAAAGATAGGAGAGTTCTGAAGCAAGATAAAGCACGATGAGGTTTGTTCTAAAGAGAGAGCACCGGAATCGGAATCAAGCGAAGAAGCAAGAAGATGGCATTCTGTAATTTCAACCTTGTCAAGAAGCTTCGCCGCGGCGAAGTAGGCCAGAGCGAGCATGTCTGATTCTCTCTTCGCCGTGGCGAAGAATTGTTCTTCGCCGGGCGACGGTCATTATTTTCAGTTTTGTTAAACGCACAGTTTTACTTTGTGCGTGTTTTTTGCTGGTAATGGGGCGAGATATAAAAGAAACACTTAGCCTTTTATCCAGGGACTTTTTTTTTTTAGGTTAAGCAGCTTTTACATTTTTTGGCTGAATTTTGAGCGATTTTGAGTTGTACAAGGGTGAAGATTCGATTCTAACCGAGGGATTCATCTTTTGGGGAGATCTCTTATCTTTTATCTCATTTTTCATTATGCTAGATGTTGATTTTCTCGTTTTTCGTTGTTGTATTGTGATCTAACTATGAACTACCCCTTTTGGGTTGGTTTTGATTGTAATTTGGATTTAATGGGTTAAGTGTTGGAGTGTTTTATTTTCATATGAGTATGCTTTGGTTGTGTGTTTACTCTGAGTTTTAATGCTTTTATATGAAGAACATGATGAGATTGAGAAATGAATCATGTTAGTTTTCTAGGGTAATCACCATTGTAGTTTGGATGCTAGAGATAGATGCAAAGATCAATGAAATCATTGTAGATTCTCTTGCTTAGAGTTCGGAATTGTTAACCTTCAAATTGTTGGGTGCAGAAGTTAATAAGGAGAATAGGAAACATGCCCAGAGGGTATGTTTAACACCTTAGTGAATTCGATTTACAACCATTGCTTATGAATATGAATTTAGTAAATTTAGGTTCAACCCATAAAATCCGAATGAAGTCAAAACCCTACCCTTTTTAATTGAATTGATTTTATCCGTATTTTGCATCTTGCTTTCTTAATTAATTTGCAGTTAGTGAATTTGTCTTAGCAATAGGTTAATTGCTCCCAATTATCCAAAAGATTTCGGTTGCTCCAACTTGAAAAGGTAAGAACTTAGTGATTGGCTAACAATCCTCGTGGAACGATACTCTTTCTCTCATTATATTACTTTGTAACTAGTATACTTGCTACATTTGCATGTTTAGAAACACGCATCATATATGGGAAACAATAATGCCTGCAAGGTCCAGGGAATTGGGAATATAGTTTTAAGGTTGAATGATAGTATCAATAAAACTAACAAGGGTGAGATATATACAAGAATTAAAAAGAAACCTGATCTCCCTAAGAACCTTAGATGAGTAGTTTTTGCTATAAAGCTAAAATTGGCTACCTAAATGTGTATAGGAATAAAAATTTGGTCCTCAAGGGGGTTAAACGTAATGGTCTCTACATCCTATGTGGTAATCACATTCAATTATGTTAACTCTACTTTGTTTACTATTAACCTTACTGTTATACAGAATGGCACCCCAGAATGGGCCACATGAGCCAAAAAAGGCTGGACATCCTAAGCGAGCAAGGTAGTTTTTGGTAAGGACTCTATTGATTTTTGAATTTTTGTGAAACTTGCATATTGGGTAAACAACATAGGGTGAGTTTCCAGAAAAGGACTCACCTTGCTACTAATTACCTTGAATATCTCCATGCTTACTTGTGGGGGCCTAAAAAGGCCAAAACGCAGGGGGGGAAGCACTACTTTCTGTCTATAGTTATGACTATAGCAGAAATTATGGGTTTACCTGCTTAAGATCAAAATGAGGCCCTTGCTAGATTTAAGAGTTGGAAACTATTGGTAGAAAACTAGACAGATAAAATAGTCAAAACCCTTAGGATTGAAAATGGACTAGAATTCTGTAATTATGAGTTTGATCAGTTCTATAGTGACCAAGGGATATTAAAACATAGGACTGTTAGGAAGACTCCACAGCAAAATGGAGTGGCGGAGAGAATGAATAGGACTTTGTTAGAAAAGGTTAGGTGTTTATTGTTCATATCAGGTTTGCCAAAATCATTTGGGGGAGAGGCCCTTAACATTGCAGTATATCTAGTTAATAGGAGCCCTTCAAATGTAATTAACTTCTGTTAGAGTTGGTGCCCTAGAGCCAATCAATTATTGTAAAATTGACTCTTTGTAATAATGTTTATTAATCAATAAAATGCAATATTCTTCTATATCATGTAAATCATAATTGCGTGCATTGATATATGTCTTTAGGATAGTAGAACCATGACGAGGGTATCAAGTGTTTCAAATCTTGATAGTGAGAACCATATGATCACATATGATGGTTATTCTAGAAATGTTTGTAGCCCTAGTATTATTCTGACCAAGGACATAGATAATACGATGAGGCTATCATAGTGTTTAACGACCCTGTTGAATAATAGTGAATGATCTCACTTATCAAGGTTGTTTGCCGACAACCTGGTGCCGTGGGTGCTTACTGTAGGCAAGTTCACTGGACAGACTCACCAAAGGATTCTATATAGATGGTAACCCTAGTGTCTGTGGAATAAATCCTCTAACGAATGGTGGTGCATGTGATCCTTAGACTTGAGATAGAGCATCTTGTGCACCGATTGGTGTAGTTTGACACTAGCCTAACGTAGTTCTATTCAGAGCTATCAATATGGTAGTGATTGGCTGCATTGAGGAGTGTATCAAGACTATGGTGGATCAACAAAGGATTCATCACTCCGAGGTATAGGAGAAGTTATCTTATGACGCAATTCAGTAAATGGCAATGACACTAAAGTTGTGGCCACAATAAGATTGAGTTGTTGCTCAATCCAATTTATTATTCCAGTCATTGGTCCATAACTGAATACAAAGATATAAAGGATTACTAGGGTTGACACTATTTCAGTACCTCAGTCTCGATGAGATAACGAATGATGAAAACATTTCACTGCACGATAACCATATCGTTGATAGGTAGCTATTTTGCTTAATCTGAATCTATCGGGTAGCCATGATGCCTTGTTAGGGCCTAATCTTAGTCTATAAGTAGTGAGACGATTAATTGGTATTAATCGTGATATTACTCACTACCAATATTATAAGGAGTCTACTGGTCACACTCTTAGAAGATGATTTAAGAATCGTTTTTTTTTTGTGAAAAGGGTATTTTCGTCTTTTAGGTCAAAAGGGTATTTGGTAATTTCACAGTACAATTAAATTTGCTGAGGTTGTTGTATTTAATTAATTTTAATATTTAAATTAAAATTAGTGAGATTATATTTAAATATATATATATATATATGCGAATGTATTTAAATAGATTATTATTAATAATTAAATGTTAATATATTATTATATATTAATTTATTTTAATTATATTAATAATTAATTAAAATTAAAAATACCATAAAGGTTGTGTTTAGTTGCAAGGATGGATTAACTTGAGAGTCCATGGCTATTCCTATTGGGATTAGGGTTTTAACTAAGTGACACTATATAAGTGAAACTTAATTAAAACATAATAGTACAATTATTCATTCGTTGAATAAAAAGAAAAACCCTAGCCACCCTTCTCCCTTTCTCACATTTTTCGAAGTGTGTGTGAATCAAAGAATTTCTTTCTTGATTCACTTGATTCTTGAAGCCTTCTAATTGTTCTAGCAAAACAGTAGTAGGTTCTAAGGGTGAGCGGTTCAGGGTACCCTGCATTTTTTAGAACCGGAACCGGAATTTCACAATGCAGGTTCCCAAAATAAGGAACCAGAATCTGAACCGCACAGTGCAGGTTCTTCAATTCAAGGAACCGGAACCTAAAATGCAGGTTCTGATTTCTTTCCCGGGTACCCTATAAAAAATCAATTACCCCCATATTAATTTAAAAAATGACAAAAATACTTTAAAATTTTACAAATACACCCCTAACAAATTTTGATTACTCATTCATTTGTGCCCAATGTAACTCATAACCTGTAAATTTAATATTATAAATTAATAATGTTTATAATGCAACATAGTAATATTGTAATTAATTAAGTAATTATTAAATTATAATGTAATGTTATAATTAATTAAGTGATCATACTATAATATAATGTTATAAATACTTATAATTATTTAGTAGTTATTTAACAATAATGTAATGTTATAATTAATTAAATTTATAATAATTTAATTAATTACTTATGTTTAATGTTTATAATATAATGTCATAATTAATTAAGTAATCATTTAATTATTTAAGTTTATAATTAATTAAGTAATATACTTTAATTATAATGTAATATTATAATTAATTAAATTGTTAATAATTAATTAAATATTGTAATATTGTTTATAATAGAATGCTATAATTAATAAGTAATCATACTATAAATTATATGTAATGTTAAAATTAATAAAATTCTACATTTTATTAAGTATTGTGTAAATTAGTAAATCACTAATGTTTATAATATATGTCATAATTAATTAATAATATTTAATTATTAAAGTTAAATTAATGTTTATAATATAATGTCATAATCAATTAATAACATCTAATTATGTAATATTATAACTAATTATGTAATCATATTATAATGATTAAGTAATCATATATAAATCTTTAATATATATTTAATTTATTTATTTATAATAAAATTTATAATTAATTAAGTGATCATTAATTATGATGTAATGTTATATAATTAACTAATTAAGTATCATACTATAAATTTATACTGTAATGTTATAATTAATTAAATTTCTAATCATTTAATTAAGTATTGTACTAATGTTTATAATATAAGGTCATAACTCATAATCAATTAAGTAATTATTTAATTATGTAATGTTATAATTAATTATATGATCATATTATAACATAATGTTATAGTGAATTAAGTAATCAGGCTATAGATCTTTAATGTAATATTATAATTAATTAAATTTTTAATCATTTAATTAAGTAATGTAATAATGTAGTAAATTACTAATATTTATAATGTAATGTTATAAATTTATAACTAATTAAGTAATCATTAAACTATGTAATACTATAATTAATTAAGTAATCATAATATAATGTAATGTAATAATGTTATAATTTAATTAAGTAATCATTTATCTATAATGTAATATTTAATTAATTAAATAATCATTTAATTAAGTAATCATTTGTTAATAATATAATGTTATAATTAATATTTATAATATAATATTATCATCAATTAAATAATCATCTAATTATGTAATGTTATAATTAATTATGTAATCATACTATAATGAAATATTGAAATGTTACAATGAATTAAGTTATCATACTATAAATCTTTAATATAATATTATAATTAATTTGTTTATAATATAATATTATAATTAATTAAGTAATTGTTTAATTATAATGTAATGTTACAATTAATTACGTAATCGTACTATAAATTTATAATGTAATGTTATAATTAATTAAATTTCTAATAATTTAATTAAGTATTGTGCTAATGTTTATATAATAAATTAGTAATTACTAATATTTATAATATAATGTCATAATCAATTAAGTAATCATTTAATTATGTAATGTTATAATTAATTATGTAATCATACTATAATGTAATGTTATAGTGAATTAAGTAATCATATTATAAATCTTAAATGTAATATTATAATTAATTAAATTTTTAATCATTTAATTAAGTTTGTACTAATATTTATAAAGAAATGTTATAATTGATTAAGTAATTATACTATAAATCTATAATGTAATACTATAATTAATTAAATTTCTAATTATTTAATTAAGTAATATACTAAATGTTATAACTTATAAGTCAATTAATTAAGTAGTAATCAATTAATATAATGCTATTATTAATTATACTATAAATCAATTAAGTAATGTTATAAAATTATAATTAATTATATAATGTATGTTACAATTGATTAAGTATGATATTTAACTAGTAATAAAATTTATTAATGTTTATCAATTTATCATATATAATTAATTAATTGCTAATTTACTAGAGATATGCTTAGAACTTGATAATTGAAGTAAATAACTAAATATATTATTATTCAATTAAATATACTATTTTATTCAAAAATAATTCTTTTAATAACATTAAAAATTTTAAACACTTTTAATTGAATCATAATTTCAATTATTCACTTAATTAATCAAAACTTTAATATTAATATATTATAATATATTAAACTTTTTAATATGGTGCAATTTATATGTAATAAGTATAATTGTATTAGTATATTTATTTAATTAGGTTATTCCAAAAATTTAACTTTTTCTATTTTAAATTTTTTTATATGTAACATAATGAAACCCCCAATTATTTATATTTCACAAATATTTGTCCAAGTTCCAAATAGGTTCCAAAACAGGTTCCAAAACAGGTTCCAAAACAGGTTCCAAATAGGTTCCAAACAAGTTCCAAACAGGTCCCAAAACAGGTTCCAAACAAGTTCCAAAACATGTTCCAAACAAGTTCCAAAACATGTTCCAAATAGGTTCCAAACAGGTTCCAAAAATCGGTTCCAAACAGGGTACCCTTTTTCTAGGTTTCGGTTCCAGTTCCGATTCCTCCACACACAAGAACCGGAATCGGAACCAGAACCGCACAGTGTCGGTTCCAAAAAATTGGAACCGGAACCTACCCGCACAGTGCCGGTTCCGGGTAAGTTCCGATTCCGGCTTCGGTTCTACCCCCAGGTTTCGGTTCTACCCGCTACTTGTGCTCACTCTCGGTAGGTTCTACAGATTATCTTCGTGTGGACGACATTCTTTCGATTCTCTTCTTGAATCGACAAGCGAAAGTAAAGTATTGAAAGAGCCTCAAAACGTTGGTAAGTTATTCTAAATCCTTGTATGGATTTATTATATTGTTTTAATGCATAATTTATAAACCTGTAAACAGTATAATCTATAGCCAAATTTGGGATTAAGCATTTGATCGGATCTTTATTTGTTTTTGAATCTTTGTTTTTCGCTGTGTATACTTGATCACTCGTAAACAACTTCATGTGCCCAAAAGAGAAATGGTCCAATAGGAAGTCCAACCTAGGTCATCTCAGAGCATTCGGGTATACTGCTTATGCACATACTAGTGAGGGAAAGCTAGAACCTAGGTCTCTAAAATGTATATTCCTAGGATACCAAGAGGGAACTAAGGGGTATAGGCTATGGGAAAGAAGTGCACTCATGTATACTCTTACTACGTTTAGTGCTGAAGAGCAGAAGGCCCTGAGGCCCAACAGCACTATTCGGCTCCCATGCATAGGCCCTTTTACAAAAACAATATGTCTGCGTTAAGTGAACCTTTATATTAGTGCAGACCCAATTCGGCCCATAAAAGCTTCAAACTCCAACTTAGTATGTCTTTTAAGTTTGGGTTGAGCAGCACTTTAATTTGGAAAATGACAGCTCAATAATGCAATTTCTAAATGTATTGAAATACAACTGTTACCCATTAGGCTACAACAGTTCTGGCATGTATTTCTTTTTATTTATTTATTTTTGTAACTGGAGTATTATTGTGATAGGTGATCAATTTACACGCATCTCAATTAATCTCTAGGGTTTATTAAATACCTTATAAGTCCAAAAGACCAAGTAAGTCACAATGTTATTATAATAGGTGATCCCAAAGTTTAAACCTCAAGAATCTAAAGAATAGAGCAAACATTTTTGACCGCCTAACATGTATTTCATTTAACATGTATGATTGTAGTACCTCTATTTTTGGGCATTGTGATTTAGAGGAAGACAAAGGCGCCCAACCCATTGCCTATTTCTTTCTTTATTTTCTTATGCGAGAGAAGTCAATTCATAGTAGCTTTTGTTTTTGAGCTAGAGACTAAAATCATAAATGTATGCACCAAAAACGGCACTTTGGATTGAACCCCATTTGATTATCATTGAAAATTTTAATACAAAGGGGTTATGTGCCAAGTTCGTCCACAAAGGGTGAGTCAGGCCTAAGATTAGGCTAACTTTCAAATAAAGGAATTTGATTTCTTTAGTTTAAGCTGACTAAACAATAAGGGTTATTTGTTTTTAGGTGACCGAGAGTGTCTGAACCAGGTTGCACACACCTCAAATAATTCTCCGAAGCTCTGAAGTTGACGAGTGGATAAATCCCCCCAATAGCCACACTTATTAGTAACTCAGGTGGATTGAACTCAAAACATTTTAAGTAATACACCCAAGAATCCTAGTTGACTGTTCGATTATCTAATGGTGGTTAACCAATAAGGTTTTGGTTAGGAGTGAGCACGGATAGCAGGTAGAACCGGAACCTAGGGGCAGAACTGGAACTAGCACTACGCGGGTAGGTTCTAGTTCCATTTTATTGGAACCGATACTGTGCAGTTCCAGTTCTGGTTCTTATGTGTGGAGGAACCAGAACCAGAACCTGGAAAAAGAACTGATATTTGAAACCTGTTTGGAACCGATTTTTGGAACCTGTTTGGAACCTATTTTGGAACCTGTTTGGAACCTGTTTTGGAATCTGTTTGGAACCTGTACTGCAATGAAAATATGAAATATTTGTGAAATGTGAATAAAGAATAATTGGGGGTTTCTATTATTTTATCTATAAAAAAATTTAAAATAGAAAAAGTTAAATTTTTAGAATAACCTAATTAAATAAATATACAATTATACTTATTACATATAAATTATACCATATTAAAATTTTAATATATTAATATTAAAGTTTTGATTAATTAAGTGAATAATTGGAATTATGATCCAATTAAAAGTGTTTTAATGTTATTAAAAGGATTATTTTTGAATAAAATAGTATATTTGATTAAATAATAATATATTTAGTTATTTATTTCAATTATCAAGTTCTAAGTATATCTATAGTAAATTAGCAATTAATTAATTATATATGATAAATTGATAAACATTAATAAATTTAATTACTAGTTAAATATCATACTTAATCAATTATAATATTACATTATAGTTAAATAATTACTTAATCAATTATAATTTTATAACATTACTTAATTGATTTATAGTATAATTAATTATAACATTACATTAATAGATTACTACTTAATTAATTGACTTATAAGTTATATCATTTAGTATATTACTTAATTAAATAATTAAAATTTTAATTAATTATAGCATTACATTATAGATTTATAGTATAATTACTTAATCAATTATATCATTTCATTATAAACATTAGTACAAACTTAATTGAATGATTAAAATTTTAATTAATTATAATATTATATTAAAAATTTATAATATGATTACTTAATTCACTATAACATTACATTATAGTATGATTACATAATTAATTATAACATTACATAATTAAATGATTACTTAATTGATTATGACATTATATTATAAATATTAGTAATTACTAATTTACTACATAAACATTACTACATTAGCACAATACTTAATTAAATGATTAGAAATTTAATTAATTACAATATTACATTATAAATTTATAATACGATTACGTAATTAATTGCAACATTATATTATAATTAAATGATTACTTAATTAATTATAACATTTTGTTATAAACAAATTAATTATAATATGTATTAAAGATTTATAGTATGATTACTTAATTCATTGTAACATTTCATTATAGTACGATTACATAATTAATTATAACATTACATAATTAGATGATTACTTAATTGATTTTGACATTATATTATAAATATTAATTATAACATTACATTATAAACAAATGATTAGAAATTCAATTAATTAAACATTACATTATAGTTAAATAATTACTTAATTAAATTATAACATTATTACAATATATTACATTATGATCACTTAATTAATTATAGTATTATATAGTTAAATGATTACTTAATTAGTTATAAATTTATAACATTACATTATAAACATTAGTAATTTACTACATTATTACATTACTTAATTAAATGATTAAAATTTTAATTAATTATAATATTACATTAAAGATCTATAGTCTGATTACTTAATTCACTATAATATTATATTATAGTATGATCACATAATTAATTATAACATTACATAATTAAATAATTATTTAATTGATTATGACATTATATTATAAATATTAGTAATTACCAATTTACTACATAAACATTAGCAATAGCACAATACTTAATTAAATGATTAGAAATTTAATTAATTATAACATTACATTATAAATTTATAGTACGATTACTTAATTAATTGTAACATTACATTATAATTAAATGATCACTTAATTAATTATAACATTCTATTATAAACAAATTAATTATAAATTTATAGTATAATTACTTAATTCATTATAGTATAATTACATAATTAGATGATTATTTAATTGATTATGACATTATATTATAAACATTAATTGAAGCATTACATTATAAATAAATGATTACTTAATTAAATAATCAGAAATTTAATTAATTAAGCATTACATTATAGCTAAATAATTACTTAATTATATTATAACATTATTATATTACATTATATTATGATCACTTAATTAATTATAACATTACATAGTTAAATGATTACATAATTAGTTATAAATTTATAACATTACATTATAAACATTAGTAATTTACTACATTATTACATTACTTAATTAAATGATTAAAAATTTAATTAATTATAACATTACCTTATATATTTATAGTATGATTACTTAATCAATTATAACATTCCATTATAAATATTAGTATATTAATTAAATGATTAGAAATTTAATAATTTACAATATTAAAATATAGATTTATAGTATGATTACTTAATTCATTATAACATTACATTATGGTATGATCACATAATTAATTATAACATTACATAACTAAATGATTACTTAATTGATTATGACATTATATTATAAACATTAATAATTTACTAATTTACACAATACTTAATTAAATAATTAGAATTTTATTAATTATAACATTACATTATAAATTTATAGTATGATTACTTAATTAATTATAGCATTCTATTATAAACAATATTACAATACTTAATTAAATGATTAAAAATTTAATTAATTATAATATTACATTATAAACATTAAACATAAGTAATTAATTAAATTATTAGAAATTTAATTGATTATAACATTACATTGTTGGTGACAGTTTCTAACTTTCTATACTGTTATTTGTTTGAATGATTTTGGTGAAGTTATTTGATGTGAATTGTGATGAATTGATTGAATTGAAGTGTTGCCTAGAGATTATAGGTTATGAGTTACATTGGACACAAATGAATGAGTAATCAAAATTTGTTAGGGGTGTATTTGTAAACTTTTAAAGTATTTTTGTCATTTTTTAAACTAATAGGGGGGTGCTTATTTTTTACAGGGTACCCGGGAAAGGAACCGGAACCTGCATTTTAGGTTTCGGTTCCTTGAATTTAAAAACCTGCACTGTGTGGTTCTGGTTCTTTTTTTTTTGGAACCTGTACTGTGCGGTTCCGGTTCTTGTTCTCCTGGAAAATACAGGGTACCCGGAACCGTTCACCCCTAGTTTTGGTGATGAAAGATATGTTCTAACAATTATCATTCTAGAGAAGAGAATTTGGTTGATAATCTAGGCCCCTTTGATTCACTATTATTACCTTATCTTATCCTAAAAACAAAAAAAATGCATTTGTTTTAATATTCTCAAAATCCAATTTTACTTTATCCAACTCTTAAAATATTAATAATTATCTTTTTCGTAAAGATAATCCAATTTTACTTTTTCTAAAATACTATTATAAAAAGCATCATAATAGTTAATGAGCAACAATGTATATTACAATAATAACATAATACTCCAACGTGGAAAATGATGTAACAAACAATAGCAAATTTTCTTATTATTTAAATAGAAAAGAAGCACATGACGGTTGCTTTAGCGCTTTTGTCAGCCCATAGCCCCTATTATGATGGTCTTGCTGATAGCTTCAACCTAACCATCGGCTTGCAGTCTTGCTACTAAGACACCAATAGTTTGACGCACACACTTGCTCACTATTCCAAGGGAAAATTTACATCCTAAAGTTTAATACCTTTTTTCAACTTCTACATGTTTTAGAAAATAACAAAACACGCCCAAAACCATGTAGTATACCTTTAGTTTTTCGGGTGTCATGATTAATTCTCCAAATTTGTGGAGTTAACTGTTTTCAGACTAAATTAACCTTTCTTGGACGTTTTTATATCATAATAGGGGCTATGGGCTGACAAAAGCGCTAAAGCAACCGTCATGTGCTTCTTTTCTATTTAAATAATAAGAAAATTTGCTTCTTTTCTATAGAACCATCAAGCACACACTGAAGACCAAGTTTGGCGTTGTCAATGGTGATTGGGCTGATAACCTCCAAGAAGTTCTATAGGCATATCGAACAACTTCGAGAACTCTACTTTAGAAACGCCCTTCTCGCTAGCATATGGCTGCAAGGCTATGATTCTAGTGGAAGTAGGGACTAGTTCACTCCGGAGAGACCTATTAAATGAGACAAACAATAAAGCACTTTTACGTGCAAGTTTGGACCTAGTCAAAGAATGTCGCGACAAGACTCGGTTAAGGATAGCATCTTACTAGTAGTAGGCGAAATGGTTCTTCGATTCTAAGGTCCGGAAAAGAGACTTTCAGGTCAGCGACCTGGTTCTTAAAGAAATCCTTCTCGATACAAAGGAATTAAGTGGGGGGGTATTAGGACCTAACTGGGAAAGCCCATACCGCATCGCTAGGGTAATACGATCAGGAACGTATTACCTCAAGAGGCTTAACGGTTCCAAAGTATCGCGAGCTTGGAATGTTGAACATCTTTGCCCCTAGTACCAGTAATTTTGAATCCGCTCTTAATCTTGTTCATTTCTTTTGCTTGTAAAGTTTCCCTTGTAATTTTTATGAATAAGATCATTCTGCTTTCTCTCAAAGGAATATTTGTGTCATGTTCTTTTGAATGATCTTGTTTGTTACAATATTTTTACAAGTTCCCTAATCAGATATATAATGTTAGTCTTGTGAAGTGCTCGAATTGTAGAGGTACTATCACAAGTGATCGAAAACATTTCTTTTATATATACGTGTCCAAGTAAATACAATGGACAGCAGGAAGATACCAAAAAAAAGTGAGTTAAAGGAAAAGCTGTGAAAAATAGAAGAGGCGATCATTGGTCCTCGCCTCCAAACTCTCTAGGTGCGAGCACTGTATCCACTGGTTGGTCACCGACCGCCCGATCAACTGCTTGGTCCTCAGGGATTTGTGCCTCCAGCTGGTCATCCTCTAGAGGAGACTCTTGTCCCTCTTCCTCCTTGGCATCATCAACTTCAGCCATGGAGGCAAGGATGTCCTGATATTCATTCGAGAGGTCAAAGAAGTCCATTCCCGCATTCCTCGATCGCTGGCTGTAAATGGCTTGTATTGTCCAATCAGTAGCCCTTCTCTCACTTCATCTGTTCAGTTAATGAAGTGACTTGCCCTTGGAACAGCTAAAGGTCCACCTCTAGAGCCCTCTTCTATTTCTCAGAATTTTCCCACAGTCAAGCTCTTTCCTCCTCCGCCTTCCTGGCACGCTTAGAGTTCGCCTTCAACTCCTTCTTTCTTGCCATACTCTCTGGTGAGTCAGACCATTGTCCTTTGCAGCTCCTTATTGTCCTCACCCCTCTTCTCAAGCTTGGCCTTCTGGAAGTCCACTGTATGAAGAGTAGAATTCTCTCTACCGAGTACTGATTCGCCTAAACGTGGATCCCAATAAAATATTATTTCAAAATAAGCCCACGAATTTATTATTTTACCCTTTGAATAATCAATATTATTCAAGGGCCTCATGTAAACTAAACTAGTTTACATTAACAACCTATAAATTTACCCTTTTACCCTTTAACCATTAAAGGGTTGTTTTCATTCATCTCATTAATCTTAACGCTTTAAGATATAATAATTAAATATAATTAATTATTGCTTGACCATTTTAACCCTTAAAATGTCACAAACAATTTTCTATATAACTATTACCATAGAAATCTCGTCATTACCCTCGGAAGGTGCTAGCCCTCTTCGGATAATCATTTCTCTCTCTCATCCTTCTCTAACTTCTCAAGGCTATTGGTGTGACCATGTAGGTCCACCATGGATTAGCCGTGAGTCAGTTCTGGATGAATCCAGAAACCTGTCCAGAGGCTCAACGACTATGGTAAACATCAGGCAATGTGTCATAGTACCTAAACCACAATGAAAAAAATACTTCATCGAACCCATTTCGGATCATATGTACCATGAAGGTAAAGTCTCTCCATTAATATAATCTTGATCGAGCACGGATTCATGAAACTTCAAAATCCTAAACTCGATATTCTATTGAATCGTCGATCAATATGTCCAGAACTCGTCATCACAAACTTGCTTTTGTATGACTAATAATAGACTTTGGCCAGAGATTCTTATTTCCGACATTTATCGGCGTTCGACTAGGAACTCGAATCTGAATGGAGTCAGCGTACTCTTAATCCTATATTTCCGAGTCAATGGATCCCTTCTTGACCATTATTCGTTTCTGCATATGAACAACACATGACCAAATAGGCTTTATCATACGACACATGACTAGTCTCGTACTTATGCACCGTATGAACCATACGCATTCGTATCAGATCCGACCACAATGTCTCAGGTCAAAGGACTATATCGTGCATTGATATAACTAAACCATAAATCATTAACTACATGCTTTTCCAAGTGATTTGTCGTTATTCGATCACGTTCAAAAAACAGTTCACCAACCGCTAATCCATACCAATGCCCCAGTGACATGACTATTATCGTCATCCGTACTTATATCAACTTATGATATCTTTCGGAATCATCCAATATGCCTACTATGCAATATAGTTGCCCAAATTATATTGCTTCTGTAGGAAACCCTTTTCGATAATTCATTTACCAATTATATGAATCATCTAGACAATTCATATACGTATTTTATTTTAAATACATGACTAAATAAAGGAAGCAATTTGTATATATGAATTGAAGAATTCTTTCTTCTATTATTTATTATATATAGATACAAGACAAAATGCTCTGAAACCGACAACACGAATGGTTTCTAGGGCATACACTAATATACACTAACAAAGATCGCCTCGGTGATTGTGGCCATTCCATTTGGGGGGTTCCGAGCTGTGTATGTCTTATACTGGTAGACGTCTACGCTAAGCGCGAACTGGTCCACCATTTTCTGTATCTCGTCCCGAGTGGCCATTGATAATGTCTCTTTCACGGGACCCGCTGAGGTGCTCCGTGCCTATGGGTTCATCCCCTTAGCTGCTCTGGTCTTAAAAGTGTTTGTTGCTCCTAAAGTCTGAAAAAGGAGCGACATGCAAAGATGACTCTGTCTACGTACAGTGTCTTGTACGATGACATGAAAGAGCAAAAGAAACCTTAAAAACCCTCGAGAATGAATTCCCAAGGATCCGTGCCCCAAGTTTTCACTTTTAAAAGTGTTCCTTTTCGAACACTATCCAAAAACATGCATCGTGTAGGTTTACCAGGCAATTCATACCCACCATTACTGTAAAGTCAAGCTTTTGATAGAAATAAAAGAGGAAAATGAAGGAAAGTTCTCCTTATCTCTTGATTGTTGGGGACGAACTTCCTGTTGTAACGACAAATGTGCATCAACTAGAAGAAGAACAGACTGATTTCACAAGTGCAAAAGTTTTGCTTTTCTCTCTGAAAATTAAGTTATGTGATAAAACTTGAAGCAAACCTGGGGTTTTATAGGGGGGAAAACGAGGGTTGGTTTCCCTAGCAAGCGACGCTTGGGCGGGACATGTTTCTTGCCATTGATTACGACCACGTGTCGTTAATCCTCGTGAAGGGTAACCTTCACATTTCGTGGATGCCAATCGACGTTCCCCTCCATTGTAGTAACCAAGCGTCGGTGTGGCTATCTCATTTACGTTAAATGCACCCTCATCTGCATTTAATGCTTTGAAAGGGAATGTCGTTTCAGCATGACTTGTATTTAATGTGCATGGCTGACACTTATTGCGCAAGAGACACATCTGTCAGAATAAAGTTTACTTTATTGACCAGATCGGCTGTCGAGCGCAACGGATAACATCTGAAGAGGTCATTCGAGTAAAACACTCTTCTCCATATAGTGATCTCGAGACGGTGTGATTCCTAGCTTTCAGCAAAAATGTGCTAAGTATTTTCAGGTCGTGAGCGACGGATGAAGTCCAAAACATGTTGGTATTGCATTGAGTAAGGTCCGACCCAAGTCGCTGAACCTATGGGGGAAGACCACCTCAGGTCGTTTGTGCTATTCTAAAAGACTTATACTGCGACCTCCTTACAGCTCGCTGGTCAGGCTGAACCACTAGTTTCACATCATCTTAACTGCTTGTCTCATGCAGCTCGATCAAGTGTCTCTCAGGATAAGGCAGGTCACGGCATAAACATGAAGTTCTCAAGATTCAATCCTTAAACCTTGAGAATTGGGGGGCATCTGTTATGCCTAAAAAATCAGGGCTGACAAAGCTCACGACAGCAAAGGCCAATTAGAGTTCAGGAAGGCTTTGTGCCGTCCAAACACTACCACGTCACACAAGGATGAGAGAAGTAAAGTTGTCGTCAGCGTGGCAGGTGAAGGCTTGGCTTATGATGGCTAGGAATTGTCCACCTACCTAAGCCTTACGCGATTTAAAGATATCTCAGGTATAGTCAACCAATGGGAATCAAGTTAGAAATTGTACCACACCTACTCAACTGTAAAATCATGATTACTACCTTGAATCCCTTGACTATAAATAGAGGGCTCCTCTCTCATTTATGGGATCCAGACACTTCTAATCCTCAAAAAGCAAACTCTTTCTCTGTATTCAAATTTACTTTAGATGGTAGCTCAACTCGCTACTCGCGACCTGATTGCAATCATTCATCAATACAAATACAGTGGATGTATGATTCGCTTTTGAGCATCCGAACCACTTTAAAAATAGTTTCTTGTTTATTCTTTCATTACACATTTCCATATCATGTGTAATTTCTAAGTCTGTTTAGCACTTTGCACGTGCGAATAGTTGGTGTCAAAATCAAATATCAAATATATAAACTAATTATATGGTTTGGCTCCAAGTGTAACATAGTCTAGCTATCGTTGTCCAATGGGTTTATCATATTTAAGGGTGCGTTTGTTTTATTTTTTCATACCCTATTCTCTATCCTATTCCCAAAATACCTATTTGTTTAATTATTTGGGAAATATTATTCTATTTTTAATTATTTTTAGACCCCTTTAAGTTTATTAATTTAATTAAACACCCCTAGAAAAAAAGTTTAAAAATTAACAAAAATACCCCCAACCACCCATAGTTGCCAGATTCTGACAACCACCGGTGGTTGCCGAAATCTGTTACAACGGCTTAGAAACCACCGGAACTGGCCGATAATTCGTCGATTTGGTCTTTTTCGGTCAGATCCACAGTGGATCTGGCCGGAAAAGGCCAGATCTGGCGGCCAAAGAAATGGTCATCGTTGACAGTAAACAACGGCCATATCTTTGGTCGTCGCTGACTACCAAATCTGGCCTTTTACAGCCGTCGAAGGCCAGATCTGGTCGTAGATCTGGCCAGAAAAGGCCATGTCGACGCACGATCGGTCAAATCCAACCGGTCTGCGTCGTAACGCAATTTTTCGGTCAAATTTCGGCGATGGTGGTCGGAATCTGGCACTATGGGTGGGTAGGGGTGTTTTTGTCATTTTACAAAAAATTTATATATTGGGGTGTTTAGTTAAAATTAGCAAATCTAAGAGTTTTTTTTGTTAATTTTTAAATTTTACATCGTAATACTTACCCTATTCAACTACCCAATATTATTCCTAAAATCTTATCCAAAATAACAAAACAAAAAAAAACTCCGATAAGCATTTTTTATGCACATCAACTTTGCTAAAGTAAATGATAACATATCGTAAGCGGTCACATTAGTTATTAGTTGAGTAGATACATATTGTAAAACAGTGACACTCACCCATATGGACTATGAAATTAGAAGCACCGAGTACTATATGATAATATAAATATAATGAACAATTTATTTTAGTCAATCAATAAAATCCGATTAGAAAGAAGGTCGCGTTATGAATAGTAGCAACATATATAAATAATAGAACTAGAAGCACCGACTACTATATAATAATATAAATTTATTTCATTCAGTGATTCAGTCAATAAAATCCGAATAGAGAGAAAGAACGGCGCGTTATAACGTGCAAAGTGCAAACCGCATGTGAACAGTGAATTACTCAAATTGGTCTTGAGAATGGGGCCAGCATTCGTCATCATACATGTCATTGTGCAATACTAGGTTAATTGCTGCTACTCTTTGTTACAAAATGCTCCGAACACATCCAAGTATTGGGTCCATTCAGTTGAGATTTTTGACTTTTTGTTTAATTGTCTGCTTCTCATCATAATTTCATAATATAAAAAATACAAATATAAAGAGTTAATTAAATTATGTAAATTACACAAATCTCTAAAATTTTAGGAGGTTTACTAAATTACGGTTGTTTAACTATCTTATAAATGAAGATAAAGTATGAAGCACATGCATATGATTCATACAATGAGCCTAATACAAACAGTGCCCCCATCAAATTACACCTCAATATTTTGACTGTTAGTGTTAGTTTAGACTGCACCCTGTTGTACGTGGGAAACAACGACCACATCAGTTGTCAATATTGAACAAAAATTTATCAAGTGATAATGTCTTACGATATTCATATCCTGTCATGAAGTATTTCAATTTCGGAAAATTATGTTAACTCAAATAACCATCACTCCAAAAAAAGAAACTGATTAATGTACTTATTGAAAACTAGAGAGTCGATTAGACAAAGAAGACTTGATGAACTTAATTGATTGAATATTTGAATGACATGAGTAATTTGAAATGCTTGAATTTTCCAAATACAACATACCAATTTCATCGACTTAATTCCCATGCTGCGTCATTGGATAGAGATGGTTCATATATATAGTATATACTGTTAAGATAATGAATAATTAATTAACTAGATTATTCCACCTAACACTTCACCGTAACTTTAGTTCGCAAGTTGGGCCACAGTGAAGAATAATTAATTAACTAGATTATTTCACCACTTGTTTTTGGACAAAGCATATGGACCCCACAGTGAAGAATAATTTGTCCTTTGGGTTAGTCAAGGATCAATATAGAGGTGGAACCCATCACTAGTGACAATACTCAGTTGCCAAAGTGGGGCACTTGGGGAAGGTAAGATATAGAGTAATGTTACATTTACACTATTTTTTTATACTATTTTATAAATATTATGATGTGATATATATTATAATCACATAAATTTTATTATAATATTAAAAATTTAAAATAATTAAAAATTTATGTGATTGTGATATATATTACATCATGATGTAATAAAAATAGTGTAAAAGAGTGATATAAGTGTAATATAACTCTAAGATATACTGGCCAAGTGGCCTGTGCATGAGACCTATCCCAGTATCCCCTTTCCTCTTTCTTTGTTTTTCTTGGTTGAAATAATAAATATAAATAATAAATTAAATATTGTACTATGTTAAAGTTACAAAAACTAATTACATTATTAGATAATTAAATGGATATTAAATTAGTAATTAAAGAGTAAATTAATTACCAGTGACATAACAAATCTCAGTTATGTCAAACTTGGACTACTGAAAAGTAGTGTGCAGTGTGCACTCACTCAAAATTTCAGGTGGCACCAACCAGTGCATAATTTAAATAAAAAATAATATAATAAAGGAAGAAACAGAATTAGACACAAGGCAAAGGCAATTACCGCAATTCTGATAATGACAAGACAACTGATAGAAAAAAAAAAACATTCACATTTTTTAATATGGTTTGTCTTTTCCTAAGGATATTTTCAGATAAATAATTCGGAAATTATCTTATCCGTCGGCAGTGGACACTCGCGTTAGAAAAAGTCTAATAAAGCTAAAGGGACCATAATTAGAATCTCTCTCTCTCTCTCTCTCTCTCTCTCTCTCTCTCTCTCTCTCTATATATATATATATATATATATATATATTTGTTGTTAATTGAGGTGTCGACTTGGCCAGTATATTTTCCCCATTTCGCACCTTCGATAGTGACCCCGGGGTGCCAACGGGACCATAATTAGAATTTTTCTATATATATTTGTTGTTAATTGAGGTGTCTGGACAACTAAAATAGCCACAAACCGCTACGGTCTCGCAAGTAAATCAAGGTAAAGGTACTCTCTAACATTTCGTCATATAACCCCTTGAATAAATCATAAACAAATATACTATTTTTACACCCAACAGACTGTGGACTGAAATCATGCACAATTCTTTTGATTTACCTTTACCACTGGGCTACCCTACCATGGTGGGTTGCACAACACCTAGATGGCCAAGTGCAGATTTAGCTAAATATTCAGTTCACCAATGAAATTAATAAAAAGTAAAGGATTGGATTAAGTATGATTGATGTATCATTTGCATACTATTTTCCTACTTTTAAAATAAAGAATTAACATCAGAAAATATATATTTTTTTTAATTATAAACTGTAATCCGATAATATATAATACTAAAAGTAACCCTAAGGAAGAATGAGAAGGGATGTTTTCATACTTAAACATCCTAATCGAACAATAGTCATCTACAAATAAAAAAAATAATTAGAAAAATGTTAAGCAATTTCATGGATAATGATCATCATTTATGTGTGTGGAGGGTTTGAATAAACTGGTAATATAGTAAAGTGACATGAACCTAACTTTATCTCCTTCTCTTCTTCCACCAACTTCATCACCTTGCATGTCATTTTTCTCATAGAGTTTGATATTTAGAACATATATAATGGCTTACGTTAGCAATATCTCTTCAGATGCTACTGTAGTAAATTAGTACCCAGTAATCAAATTGCATGGGAGAAGAATTTAATTTAGCTAAAATATTGTTCTTATTAATTAATTGGACTTTCAAGTTCTTCTCTTCAAATTCTTCTATTAGTTACTTGGAATTCTTAAGATATATAAGAGCNATATATATATATATATATATATATGGGTTGATGCCAACCTATGGCCCTAGAAAAAACTTAGATGGACAGTAGTTGTTGGAGTTGTTGACTACTTTAATATTCGGGTCTTTTATTGAGTTTAAACTTAGGAATTGGAATCGAATTAGGTTTAATCTCTTAAACCTAATAGTTAAACACAATTTTCTTTTGTAATGAGTGATAGTAAATGTCATTTTAAAACAAGAGAGGTGAGACTAGGGACGGATTTAGCCCTAGGCCTACCCTCAGATTAAAAAAAAATATATTAATGTACAGGCCACCAAAAATTGTTAATTAATATATATACCTAGGTTCACCCTCAGATTTAAAAAAAAAAATGAGAAGTATTATATATATATATATATATATCTAGGTCCACAAAAAACTTGTTATTAATATATATATTTTAAACCCACATCATATTAAAAGTTTAAAATTCTCTTCACTTTTTTTCTCCATGGCTCCACCTGATTTTTATGATTTTATCCCCAAAATTCTTTACTCTCTCATTCTCTTTCTTTTTCTCATGTTGTTCGCTCTTAAAACTTTTGAAAACTGATATTATTAAATTTTCACTACTCAAGTTTTCATAATTAGCTATGTTTTTTAGTTTTATTAATTTTAGATATGTGTATTTTTCACCTTTCACCCACCACTTTCCTATATTTCAAACGACATCGTTCAGCTGCTCAAAATTATTAAAGAAATTTGAGTTACTATCTATGTTTATACCAAGAAAATTCCCTATTTTTTTATTAATTCATATTAAAAGTCAACGCAACGTTGATTTGATTGAAGTTTTGGTTGACTTTAGCTTAATTAGGTTATGTATGGTCAAAGTCATAAAAATTTATATTATAATCTTTGAAAGCAAAAAATAAAAATATTAAAAGAATGTTTTGTTCAAGGTTTACTTTAACACATTTACTCAAAATTTTGTTTCTCATAGATTTATTCAAGTAGAAAAATATTGTGTTATTGCATATTCTTTTCTCTTAAGTTCTTAATATTGTATTATTTTTTTTTTATTAAGGTTTGATGATTTTTTAAAGTTTTCTCTAGTTGTTTGTCAAATAATGGCGAAGCCATAGAGGTCCCCTCTCAGCAAAAATCCTAGATCCGCTACTAAGTGAGACAGTATTAAAATAATATTGACTATGTTAGACGTAGTCTATATTGGGTGAACCAGAGCAAATCGCGCGTATTACTAGTAGGAAAATATTGTGTTATTGCATATTCTTTTCTCTTAAGTTCTTAATATTATATTATTATTTTTTTTATTAAGGTTTGATGATTTTTTAAAGTTTTCTCTAGTTGTTTGGCAAATAATGGCGAAGCCATAGAGGCTCCCTCTCAGCAAAAATCCTGGATCCGCTACTAAGTGAGACAGTATTAAAATAATATTGACTATGTTAGACGTAGTCTATATTGAGTGAACCAGAGCAAATCGCGCGTATTACTTTTTTTCTTTACTGTTTATTTTGTTTTTGTATTACTCCCTATTTCGTTCAATAGTGTTATTGTGTGTTTATCTTGTTCAATAAAGTTTTAATTTGTATGATAAGTTTCAAAAAATAAATATACAAATGATGTGATATATTACATCGTGCTAATACGTGGGATGATAAAAAAAAAAGAATTGATGTAGCATGATATTTGTACAAGCATATAAATGTGTTTGCTCAAAATCATTCATGCCTTCCTATGGAAGGCTACTTTTGGCTCGTATGAAACCCGAAGGAAAGCCCGAAAAAACATCAACTAAATAGAAGTAAATCTCTCCACTGCTCCTCGAATGAAGGCATCCTTCCTCCCCACTCATTAATAAGAGCTTTGGAAGACTAAGTCATCTGGAAAGGATGACGACCGGTAGATCAAAGAATATTAACAATAGAATATGTCCGAGAAAGATGAATGATTCTACAGCGGCAGGGACGGTAGAGGACGGGACTTAGGGGGTCACAGGGTGATTCTTTCAATTGTAGCGGTATGACATCTTCCCGCAACGTACAACTGTATCTAATTTCATAACATAGCTAATGTACGTTTCACACAGGACTTAATTAGCTAGAATAGTTAATTAACTTCATCAAACTCTGAACATGAATTTATGAAGAGATTTATAATTTACAACAGTGTTATGTTAATTAATATATATATTCTTTTAATTTTCTTATTTCTCATATGGCAGCTGTTTAATTCATTTATTTGTTTCTCTTTCACACACACTCACACACATAAATGAATTAAACAGCTGCCATATGAGAAACAAGAAAATTAAAAGGCTTGGCGCGAACAAACATTACAAATGTACAAGTATACAACAAACAAAACCATACGAAGCCAAGAAAGAAAACCAAACACAACCAACAAAAAAGATTGGTTTAATCAATCAATTAGAGACTTTTTCTTATTTAAAATTAAAGATCAATATTTACTCTATCAAGGATTGCCAGAGCTTTTGTCTTGTTCAACTAACATCTTGTATCCAAGATTGGATATATATATATAATTATGAGTGTCCGAACCAGTTTGCAAACACTTCAACTAATCTTTTAGGACCTGAAACTACTAACCGAGTACAAGTAGGGGAGTTCAAAAAAATGTAAAAACCGAACCGAACCAAAAAAAAGTTCGGTTACGGTTTGAAAAATTCAAAAAACCGGATTTCCGGTTTGGGAAAAAAAATGGTTAATCGAAACTGGTTTTACAAATATATATATATATAAAATAATTTCATTTCAAACTTTTATTTGTATCAATTTTTAATGTATTGTTAGTAGTGGTCAATGGATATGTATGAATGTTTAATTTTTATTTGGATATGTATTGTTTATATTTACAATTTAATTTAGGAAAAAATTAAAAAAATAAGTTTTATAAAAAAAAAAAAGGGAAAATCGGTTCAAAACCAATTTTCCCTCCAAACTGGTTCGAGAATTTTCTTGAACCGAAAAACCGGTTCAATTCAGAAAAGCGGTTAACCGAACCGGTTAATCGCTTTTGAACAGCCCTAGGTACAAGCTCTAGTAGTCACTCCTATTAGCAATTGTGAGGACTCGAACTCAGAAGACTATGTAAATTTAGATTCTCCTTTGCTCTTTTACTATCCCTAGATTGGATATTCCTTCCTCAAATATTGGTAAATATTCTAAGATAAAAATTTAATCAACCTTTTTCATCTTAAAAATTATGAAGTTTCATCTTAAACCGACGCCATCAACATGGAAGTTTGCATTTTAAAAAGTTTTGACGTCTAGCAGATGTTAAATATAAAAGAAATTCATGAACCGAGATGGGATTATAAAAATATGTTAGCATAGAGGAGAATTAACATATGTTTCTTAATATATGTTAGATTAATTGATTTGTGTCTCATCCTTCTCCATTTTCAATCAATGGAACAAGATCGAATCAGCGAATTACCAGACGAAATCTTGCACCACATACTTTCATCCATGGCAACAAAATTCGCAGTTAAAACAAGTATTTTGTCAACCCGGTGGCGCCACCTCTGGAAGTTCATCTCCACAATTCATTTCGACTCCTTTCCATATCATCCCTTCCGCTCCATCGATTACAGCTTCGTGGATGGAACCTTAGAGCATCACAAAGCCCCTCAACTCCACAAGTTTCTTGTATCAACCACCATTCGCGGTGACCTCTACACCAATCTCGTTCCCAAGTGGGTTGATTTCGCCTTGGCGCGCCAAGTTCAAGTTCTGAAACTGGATTTCAAAACGTCCCCACTTCCTGATGAAGTCTTTGATTTGCCTCCTTCATTTTATGCACAACATTACTCACAATCTTTGAAACAAATCTCTCTCGGTTGTGCTCATTTGAATCCTACATTGAGTTTCGAGGGCTTTTCTTCTCTTAAAGAGCTGCGTCTCTGGCGTTGCAAGCTCAGTGATGAAGTCGTGCAAGAAATTGTTTTGAAGTCTAAACTTCTGGAGAGCTTCACCATTGACAAGTGTAGAATCCTTAAGTATGTGAGAATTTTCGGGCGTTCTGATATGCGGTTGAAGCATTTCACGTTTGTTTGGAGACCTCAACAAANGCTTGCCATGGCACCCCGCGGTTTCAAAGTACTGTACTTAAAACACGCCAAAAAACTCAGCTTTTATAAAATGAGTGATGCTCATTGTCAGTCTCGTTCTCATACATGCTGTCATCGTGGTTTGCCGTTATCATCTGAGTCTGAAGTGTCTTAGGCTAAGCCGCTCAGGGGTGGATTTTCACCTACCTTTTATCACTCAACATTCGCACAATCACTAACCCATCTCAAGATTACTACTAAAAACAACTACTCTCCCACTGCTTTCAATCTTAAACGAATATATTCTTCTTCTGCTTTTTATTTCAACCAACGGACACCACCCTTTCATTCCTTCTTTGCATCTTCACAAAGTAATCAAAATCAATTCTTTTCATAGCTATTTTTTTTTTTTTTTTTTAAAGAAGACTTCTCATTTCATTTGATTTAAAGCTCTCTTTCTCTTTTTCTTTTTTTCTTCTTATGATGCGCTCTTCTTCTTTATTCTTCTTTGCATTTCCATCTTCTTCCTCTTCTTTACTTTGTTCTTTCTTTCTTTTAACTTTTTCTTGAAATTTAATTGGGAGAGGAAAGACTTAAGATCAAGATATGGAGACTGCTGTTCTTGATAGTATAATTAAGAGGCTTCTTGATGTCAGAACAAAACCAGGGAAGCAAGTTCAGTTATCTGAGGGTGAAATCAGGCAACTCTGTGTTGTCTCCAAGGGTATTTTCTTGAGGCAGCCCAATCTTTTAGAGCTTGAAGCTCCCATCAAGATATGCGGTATCTTTCTACGACTTCCTATACTCAGTTTTTTTTAATCATCTTTTTGGTTAAAATCGACTCTTATGAATTGGGTCGTTGTCAATTTTTGAGCTTGATGAGTAGTATGTTTTTTGAATTTCATAAGTTCTGAAATTATTGCAAATTTTGTGTTCTTTATGGAAAAAATTTAAAGTTTTTAAGTGGGTCATGATTCACTTTCGAGTTTGAAATGGGAATTTCAGTTTCTTGGTATGGTTGAATTCTATTTTGGAGGTGAGTTTAGTTCCATTTTTCCAGTTTGATTGTTGGTTAAACCAAGCATACTGGTTATTGTTTGTGTTGTTAGATATTGCTCCAGTTTGTAGTTTATGAATCAGTTGCGTATTTTTTAACTGAACGGTGGGCTCTAGTTGAGTTTAGCTTAGGAAATTGCTGCTTGTGTTCTTGGTTAAATTGGATCTTACTGTTGATATAGACTGTTCCTTTATGCATCACCTCAATTTTTATTTTATTGAGGAAGCTCGTGACCATTTGAATATGACTTTGGAACATCTACTTCAGTTATAAGATTTGCTGTCGGGTCTAGTAAATTGCAATTCTAAACCTTAAGTAGGGTCTCACCAGAGAAATTCTGTAATGGGAATGGGTATTATAACTTTTTACCTTTTGTATATGTAATGTGCTTATACTCAGTGTACTTAACTGCATAAATATGTTCTTTATGGAAATGCAATAACCTATTTCTTAAACTGCTCTGTTATCTAAGTTCTTAGCACATAATTACTCTTAAATCAGTCTAGTTATTCTTTCTCATTTTTGTAAAACTTGACCTAATAATCAGTGACCTTAGTAGCTCAAAATTCCTGAAATCAGTCTAGTTATTCTTTCTCATTGTTGTGTAGACTGATGCCTAAGACCATAATAGCTCCCTGAGCCTCATTTCTTCTTGCCTTTTTATAGGCCTCAAGTTTTAGCTTTTTCCTACACTGTTTAAACCTAAGTGCACTTGTATATTCATAATCATGCACTAATTCCCCTGCACTACAATTCCATAACTCCAGTTTTATTGATACCTGGTTAAAACCAATTTTAGAAGTGTAGAATTATGTCCTGAACTGTATTACAGATTTTGAAATTCCTTTCTAGAAATGCTTTATCTATGAGGGTAGCAATTAGAACATATGAATACTACCTAAGACACTATTTCAGAAAAAAAAAAGAACACTGCAGTTGCTTGGTTCCTTTAGATTTATACGCCTTTGCCTATCCAAAGTATATCATTCTGAATGTACGTCTTACACATATTTTTTGATGACACCCAGGAGATATCCATGGCCAGTACACCGATCTTTTGAGGCTTTTTGAGTATGGCGGTTTACCTCCTCGTTCCAATTACCTATTCTTGGGTGATTATGTAGATCGTGGAAAGCAAAGCCTAGAAACAATTTGCCTTCTCCTTGCATATAAAATAAAATATCCTGAAAACTTCTTCCTTCTGAGGGGCAACCATGAATGCGCTTCAATAAATCGTATTTATGGATTTTATGACGAGTGTAAACGGAGATTTAATGTCAGACTTTGGAAAGTATTCACAGATTGTTTCAACTGCCTACCTGTGGCAGCTCTTATTGATGAAAAGATACTCTGCATGCATGGTGGACTTTCTCCTGACTTGCATAGGTTGGATCAGATAAGATATTTACCACGACCTATTGAGGTTCCAGAAAGTGGTTTGCTATGTGATCTCCTGTGGTCTGATCCTGGTAGAAACATTAAAGGGTGGGGGCCAAATGATAGAGGAGTTTCCTATACCTTTGGTGCTGATAGGGTGACAGAGTTTCTTCAGAAGCATGATCTTGATTTAATTTGTCGTGCCCATGAGGTTTGGGATGTCTTCAAACTGAATCATTTATGTCCTGAGACAGTTTAGAGTGTTTTCACTCATTGGTTATGTTTCTATAAATTGCAGGTTGTGGAAGATGGATATGAATTTTTTGCTAATAGACAGCTGGTAACCATATTTTCAGCACCTAATTACTGTGGAGAGTTTGACAACGCTGGTGCCATGATGAGTGTGGATGAGTCTCTAATGTGTTCTTTCCAAATATTGAAGCCACAAGATAAGAAGCCAAAGTTCAGTTTTGGGAGCACAACCACAGTTAAGTCTGGTGCTCCTCCAATTAAGATGAAGGTAAATTCATAGCTTGTTAGCCCAAACTCTTTAATTTGTAATTAAAAGCCTGCATGATTTCTCTAAACTTTTGATTTTTCTCAGTCGTTTCTTGGTGCAAAAGTATGAGAAAGTAAACTGATGGAGATATCAGAAGAGGCCAGAAAGTTGCACCAATGGTATATGGAATATTGCCAAAGTAGTCATCTAAGAAGTCTGGGTTCCAAGAGTTTGTTCCCATGAAGGGAAGAATATGCATTGGCTGCTTCACTTAGTCGAGCTAAGGAGAACCGAAGATATTACTCCGCCAGCAAAATTGTGGAAGCTATAATCTTTTGCTTTACACTCCTTTGTGTACATTATTGATGCAGCAAATCTATAACTCTGTTGTCTCCCACTCTTATTTCCTCTGAAGTCTCTTCTCAGCTTCTTCGCTGATGCTCTTGTATCATAATCAGTTAATCACAGCATGAAATTCAGACGGTTGTCTTGACATTCCTAGTGGAATGCATTGTTCCTTCCTGTAACTTCATAACTGGGATGAGTGTGTTGTGTTTCGCATTATATAGAAACTCATTGATATAATATGCTCCTAACCAGGGTGAATCATTAATTTTCAGATTTTGATGGTTAAATATCACTAGATTATTGTCATCATTCTTGGAAATTACAAGCCCGTTTGCATGGCTTGTTTGTGCATCTCAAGATGGGAGGTTGAGTGGTATCTTGATTGCTTTTGGAAACACAAATGAATTTTTAGTCTAATTGATGGACTTTTTGTATTCATTTGACTTATCCCTCTTCTGTGATAATCTATCAAGTTGATTGGGCCATAGTCAGGAACATCTAAGCATTTCTAAGGCCTTTTCTACAAACACTTTTTAATCAGGAAGAATTCAAAGATCTTTATCAACCTGGTGAAAAAATGTGATCTTTCACAGGGATTTCCCAGATCACTCATGTCACGTTTAGTCCTGTAGTCCGATAATTTTCAAACCCATCGAAGTTACAACACGAGAACACTATACTTACACCTTCGGGCCATTTCCTTGGGCTGCATTAGGACTGGTTGCTCGTTTCCAGCAAACTGTCTCTAAAGGAAAATTAAAAAACGCGGCGGAGGAAAATTAAAAAACGCGCCGGGGGGTTGGGGGGGTGGGGTGTTCTTAAAAAGCAATTGGATTATATATGAAGCATTCTGCAGAGGTCGGGACACAATAGAGGAGGGTTGCAATCCAGCCAACAGTATCAATTAAAGTTGTTTGCTTCAATTAGAATGTTAAGAAAAGAACTCTTGTAGTAAGATATTATGCCTAAAAAATCAGGGCTGACGTAAGCTTATGCCAATAAGGGCCAATTAGAATTTAGGAAGGCTTTGTGTCGTCCAGACATTACCACATTGCGCAAGGACGGAAGAGGTATGGCTGTCATCAGTGTGGCAGTTGAAAGCTTGGCTTGTGAGTGACTAGGAATTGGCCACCTGCCCAAGCCCTATGCGATTTAAGGATATCTCATGTGCAATCAGTCAATGGGAAGTAGGTTAGGAATTGTATCACACCTACCTGACTGCAAAATCATGATTATTACCTTGGATCCCTCGACTATAAATAGAAGGCTCCTCTCTCATTTACGGGATTCACTCATTTTTAGTTTTCTAAAGCAGACTCTCTCTCTTTGTATTTAAATTCTCTCTAGATTGTAACTCAGCTCGCTGTACGCGACCTGACTATAATCACCCATTAATACAACTATAGTGGACGTAGGATTCGCTTTTGAGCATCCGAACTACTTTAAAAATTGTCTCTTGTTTATTCTCTCCTTGCGCAGTTCCATATCACGTGTAATTTTTAAGTTCGTTTAGCACTTTATACGTGCGAGTCGTCGGTGTCAAAATCAAGCATCAACAGTTTAGCGCTAGAAGGAGGGCCTAATTTAGTATCCGCTCTTCATCAGGAATCTCTGACCAATTGGTCCTATCCATTAGCAAATACCTCGACAATGAGGAGATCCCCCGGGTACAAGATGACTCTTCTCTCGAAGTGCCTCTAGTCTAGTAGAGTACCATGGCGAATATTCCTTCGAGCTCACAACTCGACCCAGACGTGATAGATTACCTGGAGAGGTTCAACAATACTCTCCAAACGGTTAGTCAGAGGTTATACCATTTGGATTGGGTCGTACCACCAAAGTCAGACGAGGCGGTGCCACCACCAAAGACGCCTGCAGGTCGTGCGAAAGCGCGAAAAAGGGCAAAAGCTCATACCGCGTGCATCGCAATGAGTAAAAGTAAGGAAAGCAAGTGGCGAACAGTGGGCCAAAGGGCTTCGAGGGACTAGTAAATGCTGGTCGTGCAACGAGTAGAATACTTGTGGCATTACGACTTGGCGACATGTTGCAGTATGAGCCACCCCATGCCACGTTACATGGGCACTCCCACAAAAGTGCAAGGCAAGGAGATTCCCAATATCGCCGAAATGATGATCTCAACTGTCATCATGTGGGAAACCCCCATCGTCTGCAGGTCGGTTCTGACCACCACGGAGGTCGAGAAAACTCCCCGAGCCATTTAATGCCTTCACATGGCCCCAGCCAACGTGTGTCAAGGTTCACCGGAGCTTGCAGACGAGTTGAGGAAGAGTCCAATTTGCAGTCTTTCCTCAACGGCAACCGTGAGGGTCGAATCCACGTTGCAGAAAGTGATCCTCAAGTAGCTCCATTACCTCAAATTGAGGAATTACAGCGAGCTTTGGATCAGCTTAAAGCTCAGCAGAATGAGCGTGGGAAGGTCATCAAGGCGTCTCCCTTTTCTCCAGCAATGTTAGCTGCTCCTCTCCCGTCGAGATTCAGAATGCCCGATATGTGGGCGTTTGATGGGAATTCTGATCCACAGGATCATCTTTACAAATTCAACGGCCTCATGGAACTCCACCAAGTCTTTGACTTAGCCAAATGTCGCTGCTTGGCAGTAACTATGACTGCTTATGCTAAGTGCTGGTTCAGATCATTTCCTGCATGATCTATCAGCTCGTGGCAACAAATGAGCTCGTCATTCTTAAGGCACTTCCAAGCGAACAGGAATTTCTCGATGTCGTTGAGCTATCTAAGCAATATACATCAGGAGAGGAATGAATCCCTCTAGTCTTACATAGACATATTCCACGGGGAACTCCACAAAGTGGCTCACACTCCCGAAGAGTCCGGTTCTCCCACAGACTGACTTGTGGAAAGAATTGCAATCTGAGGACGATGTTTCCCTCACCCACTTCCACGACCTTACTGAGACGTATCCCCGAATCAAAAATTTCGTGGCCACTCTTAATCGCCACGACCCCAGTCCCTCGACTAGTGCTCCTGACCAGGGGGAGAACAGTAGGATGGCTGATCACAGATGGGATAATGACGATCAGTGGAAAGGAAAGAAGCAGTGATTTGAGCCCAAAAAATATTATGTCCAAGTTCCCCGTCGCGATCGCAACAAAAGCCAATACACTCTTTTGAATGCCTCAGTGTCGGCCATTCTGGATAAATCAGAGGAGGCCAGCTTGCTCGGAGAGCTAGAGCCCATGAAGAATCCCCCCTTAGCCAAGAACAACAAAAAATATTGTCGCTATCATCGGGATAATGGGCATCACACCGATGAGTGTCGAGCTTTCAAGCAAGCAATTGAAGACCTCATCAAGCAGGGGCACTTCAAGAACTATGTTGATGGTCCGACTCCTATTTGGGGAAAGGATCAAGAGGAACAAGGAAAGAAGTGTCGTGGTCGTAAAGGTCTCTATTGTGTGGGGATCATCTTTGGAGGACCACACATGGGAATTCTCGAGGTGCCTGGAAAATGTACGCTCAAGAAGCTCGTCATGACCCTGTGAGTGTAATGAGCACGGCGTCATGACCCGCCAAGGTTCGCAGGGAAGAAGAGATTACCTTCATAGAGAAAGACTCGGTGCGATTGTATCATCCCCATGAGGATGCACTCGTCAACGCATCTAAAATAGGTCGGTGTGAAGTCCACATAATGTTGGTGGACAATGGAAGCGCTGTGAATATCCTGTTTCAGCGAGCTTTTGAAAAAATTCAATTGGACGAGGCAGACCTAAAGCCTACCTCTATCCCTCTCTATAGTTTTATTGGGGATCATCTAATTCCTATGGGAACGATCGCACTCCCTGTCACAGTGGGTGAGACCAACGAAATGACCAAGATGATGGAGTTTTTGGTAGCGGACTATCCGTCCGCCTTTAATGACATTCTGGGACGACTTCTACTACGAAGTTTTAAGGTCGTCACCTCCATCTATCATTTGAAAATGAAGTTCCCCACTCCGACGGTGATTAGGGAAGTAAAAGAATCTCAACACGAATCTCGCGACTGCTACATAAGAGCAGTGCAGATGACATTTAAGGGAAAAGGAAGGCCAATAGGCATCCCTGAGCAGGCTATGGCGATCAGCAAGATCAAGCCACAGCTCGGCCCAGTAGAGGACAACATGGTGAAACAACAACATGAAAAGGTGGCGGAAAATATAGATTGAAAGCATGAAAGGGTTGGATTAATGGGATTCAAAAAAATTTCAAACAAAACTTGAAAAACATTATGCCTTCTCCTTTGCTTAAGGTTGATGAAGCCAAGATTCAAAGAGATAAATCCTTCACACTTTAACACCACCTTGAGAGAGTGAGAGAATGGCCGAACCCTAAGAGAGAGAGAGAGATTGATTTTCTTTTAGAGAACTAAAATGAATCCTTGACCTAAAATGCAACCATTTGCATTTATATATACATGGGTCATTTTGTAATTAATTGTTTTTAACTTCTATGCCCCAATAAAATCTTATTTTAAAAGGAGCCCAAGTGTTTATTATTTTACCCTTTGAATAATCAATATTATTTAAGAGCCCATGTAAACTAAACTAGTGTACATTAACAACCCACAAGTTTACCCTTTTGCCCTTTAACTATTAAAAGGTTATTTAGTTCATCTCATTTATCTTAACGCTTTAAGATATAATAATTAAATATAATTAATTATTGCTTGACTATTTTAACCCTTAAAATGTCACAAATAATTTTCTATGTAACTATTACCATAGAAATCCTATCATTACACTCGGAATGTGCTAGCCCTCTTCGGATAATCATTTCTCTCTCTTATTTTTCTCTAACTTCTCAAGGCTATTGGTGTGACCATGTAGGTCCATCGTGGATTAGCTGTGAGCCGGTTCTGGATGAATCTGAGAACCTTTCCGGAGGCCTAACGACTATGGTAAACATCTAGCAATGTGTCATAGTCCCTAAACCACGATGAAGAAATACTTCATCGAACCCATTTCAGATCATATGTACCATGCAGGTAAAGTCCGTCCATTGATATATCCGGATCGAGCACGGATTCATGGAACATCAAAATCCTAAACTCGATCTTCTACCGAATCGTCGATCAATATGTTCGGAACTCGTCATCACGAACTTACTTTCGTATGACTAATAATAGACTCTGGCCAAAGATTCTGATTTCCGATATTTATAGATGTTCGACTAGGAACTCGAATCCGGATGGAGTCAGCGATACTCCTGATCCTATATTTCGGAGTTAATGGATCCCTTCTTGACCATTGTTCGTTTCCTCATATGAACAATGCATGACCAAATAGGTTTTATCATACGAAACATGACTAGTCTTGTACTTATACACCGTATGAACCATATGCATCCGTATCAGATCAGACCACAATATCTCAGGTCAAAGGACTACATCATGCACTGATATAACCAAACGATAAATAATTGACTACATGCTTTTCCAAGTGATTTGTCATTATTTGGTCACGTTCAAAAAACAGTTCACTAACCGCTAATCCATACTAATGCCCCAGTGACATGACTATCATCGTCATCCATACTTATATCAGCTCATGATATCCTTCGGAAGCATCCAGTATGCCTACTATGTAATATAATTCCCTAAATTATATTGCTTCCGTAAGGAACCCTTTTGATAATTCATTTACCATTAAATGAACCATCTGGACAATTCATATACATACTTTATTTTAAATGCATGACTGAATAAAGGAAACAACTTATATATATGAATTGAAGAACTTTTTCTTCTATTATTTATGATATATTGATACAAGACAAAATGCTCTGAAACCGACAACACGAATGGTTTCTAGGGCATGCACTAATATACACTAACACATGGATCCTCGCATCCAAGAGTGCCCTCATAGTTGGCCAGTTGAGGATCTATTTGCGATATCAGTCGATCAAAATGAGCCAACTCAAGTGTTAAGAATTGGGAGTAATCTCAACCCCCAGCTCGCTAAAAGCTTGACGAGCTTCCTTAGAGAGAATGTCAATGTTTTTGCATGGACTCATGCTGATATGATCGGGATTGGCCCGAATATAATATGTCATGCACTCAACGTTGACAGTGCAGTCAAGCCAGTTCACCAGAAGAGAAGAGTCATGGACCTAGAGCGCTATGCTGCCTTGAAAAGTGAGGTAGATAATGTTAGTGTATGCCTTAGGAACTAATCGTGTTTTCGGTTTTAGGACATTATATCTTGTAAATGTATTATGAATAAAAGAAAGTGTTTTTATTTCACATGTTGATTTTCTGCTTCATTTATATTATATTATATTTAATATTGCATGTGAAATGTCCGGATGACAGGGATCTTCAAAAGATTAAATCATCAAAGAATTCCCTATGCAAGTAATGTTAATTGAGCAATAACATTGCATAGTAGGCATGTTGAATGTCTCCATTGAATATCATGTAATGGTATTAGTGTGGGTGATTATAAGAGGTATGTCACTGAGGCATTAGCATGGATAAACGGTTAGTGAACTGTTTATCGAATACGACCGATTATGATGAATCACATGGATATGGTCAATGATGCATCGTAGGATCATGCTAGTGTACCACTGATCCTTAGACTTGAGACATCATGGTTGGATTCAACATAGGATGCATATGGTTCATATGGTGTATAAGCACGAGACTAGTCATGTCTTGTGTAATAAGCCGGTTTGGTCATATGTTATTCGTGTGCGACAAGTGATGGTCAAGATGGGATCTGTTAACTCAAAAAAGTCCAATCTCGAATTCCCAAACGAATGTCAATAAACATTGGAAAAGGGAAATCTCTGGCCAGAGTATAATGAATGTCAGATGAAAAGTAGTTTCAAGATGAAGAGTTCTATTGTATCGATTGACAATTCGATTAAAGATTAAGTTAAAGGTTTTGACATACCATAAACCATTCTTAATCGGGATTAGATAACGGAGGGATTTGACTACACGATACATACGATTAGAATAGGTTCATTGGAGTTTACACTTCATTATGGTTTAGGGGTTATGGAACATTGTTAGACGTCTACTATAATTAGTGGGAGTTTCGATTATAAAGAGTTATAACGAAACATACCAAAATCTAATATTGAGCCCACAGCTAGATCACAGTGAACCAAAATGGTCACACATAAAACCAAACTCAAGGAGAAAGAGTAATACATATCATTAATCAAATTAATGATGTTCGGACGTAAACAGTTGCATCCGAATCAATGCATTGGTGGGAAATGATTATCCATGGATAGCTAGCACTAATTAAGGTTAATAAAGATTTATTAAATATTAATATTGAATTGGATTCAATGATGGGGGCAAAAGCGCATTGGTTTTATTCTAAATGGTTAGGATATTTAATGGAATTAAAATTTGGTCTAATTATGAATTAACCATAAAACCAAGGACTTGACATAAATGTTTATTCTCAAGTTAATTTTAAATTGGTTGAGGCCTTCCCAAAACAATTTAAAATTACACTTTGTGCCCATAGTATATAAATTAAGTATTATACCATTTTAATGCAATTGCAACAATTGAAAACAAAAAGCACTCTCTCATTTTCTCTCTCACTCTCTCGGCTCTCTCTCATCTTTGGCTTGTGTGGATTTCATTTTGAGTTTCTTCATTCTCTTTTGAAGAATCTAGACTCCAAGTTTCAACATCAAGCTTTTAATAGCAAAAGGAGTTGGTAATTTTCTATCATTTTCTTACATTAATAAGTTAATGTTTTAATTATTTGTTTTCACCTTATGTCCATCATCTTGATCATCATTTTCTCTCCATTTCCATGTCCAAAAGACATGAATCCCAACAGATAAGCTCCTTTCAAATGGGTTTATTTGAGAGACACGTTACCCGAGTTGGGTTGCCAATCCAGTCTTGGTAAAGAAGCCCAACGGCAAGTGGCGAATCTACGTCAACTTCACTGACCTCAACAAAGTCTGTCTGGAAGACAGTTTTCCCTTGCCAAGGATCAACTAGCTCGTTGATGCCACCTCTAGACACGAGTTGTTGAGCTTTATGGACGTCTACTCGGGGTACAATCAGATCTCGATATTCGTACCTAATGAAGAGCATACCTTATTCATTACAGATCCAGGACTGTACTATTACAAGGTCATGCCCTTCGGCCTAAAAAATGCTGGGGCAACCTACCTGTGGTTGGTTAATCGTATGTTTTCCAAGCAAATCGAAAAGTCGATGGAAGTTTATATTAATGACATGCTAGTCAAGTCACATGTCGCTTCAGATCATATAGCGCATCTCTCTAAGATGTTCGATGTACTTCGAAAGTACAGGATGAAGCTCAGCTCTCTTAAGTGCTCATTCGGAGTATTCTCCAGAAAGTTTATGGGGTATATGGTTAACCAAAGGGGGATTAAAATTAACCTCGAGAAGATCCAGGCTCTTCTTGATATGAAAAGTCTGACCAACCAAAAACAAGTTCAAAGCCTAAACGGGAGGATAACGGCTCTCAGTCGCTTCATATCGAGGGCAACAAATCGTTGCTTGCCATTCTTTAATATACTTAGGGCCAACAAGAAGTTCGAGTAGACTCTAGAGTGCGAGCAGGCTTTTCAAAGTATAAAAGAACATCTCAGAAGGCTGCCTTTTCTTTCCAAGCCTCTTTCCCAGGAAATTCTATTCCTCTACCTATCCATCTCTCAATATGTGGTCAACGCAGTTCTCATTCAGGAAAAGAGCAGAGTTCAATGGCCAGTGTATTACTCAAGCAAGCGACTATTAGACGTCGAGATGCGGTATCCAAAGATGGAACGATTAGCTTATGCCCTGCTGATCGCCTCCAGAAAGCTGCGACCCTATTTCCATGCCCACACAATCCATGTTCTGACCAATTACCCGCTCAGGCAAGTTCTTCGGAAGCTGGAAGCTTCAGGTAAGTTACTCAAATAGGCAATAGAATTGAGTCAGTTTGATCTACATTACAGACTAAAGGCAGCAATTAAAAGGCAGGCTGTTGCTGATTTTGTTTCAGAATTCTCATACCAGCCAAATCGAGAATTCGAGTAGTCAGCTAACAAAGTCATCCAGAAAACCGTTCATAACTTATCGACTTGGAGCCTCTATGTCGATGGTTCCTCGAACAAAAAAAGAGTCGGGGCAACTCTTCTCCTTCTCAGTTCTAAAGGGACTCGCATTAATGGAATTCTTCGGTTTGGGTTCCAAGCTACGAACAATGAGGCCGAATATGAAGCACTACTTGCTGGTCTGCGACTAGCAAGGGAAATGGGATCGGATGTGATCAACATTCATAGCAACTCCCAGCTAGTTGTTAATCAGATTTTGGGAAAATATCAAGCCAAGCAAGAAAACATGATCAACTATCTAAAGAAAGCTAAAGCCGCACTCGAGTCTTTCAAGCACTTCATGATCAAGCAAATCCCAAGAGACAATAACTCTGTCGCGGATGCCTTGGTAAGGATGCTGCATCGATAGACTCTGATGTGCCGAAAAGTATTCCAGTTAGGTACATAGAGATTCCTAGTACCAACTCGCATGAGCAGACCATAGCTATAACATAATCTACCTCCTGGATGACTTCAATCATTCAGTATCTCCAAGATGGGACTCTACCGAGTGACAAGATTGAGGCAAAAATCCTGCGCACCAGAGCTACTCGCTACACGCTCGTCAAAGATCAGCTATACAAGCGAGGGTTTAACACCCCTCTCCTCCGAGATATAACCGACGAAGAAGCAGACTACATTATGAGGGAGATGCATGAGGAGATCTGCCGTAATCACACCGCTGCATGATCCTTCGCCAATGAAATTGTCCGCCAAGGATATTATTGGCATTTACTTTAGGAAGACACTTTTAACTTTATGAAAAAGTGTGACAAGTGCCAAAGGTTCGCGAACATCCTGCGAGCTCCTTCCTACTAGTTGACAACAATGAGCAGCCCTTGGCTATTCTCTATGTGGGGAATTGATCTCATTGGGCCCATGCCAACCAGAAAAATGGGGCATCAAGTATGATGTGGTCGTGGAGGATTACTTCACCAAATGGGTCGAGACCGAGCATTTAGCCGCAATCACTACCAAGAAGCTCAAAGACGTCTTCAAGAAAATAGTGTGCCGTTACAGGATTCTCTATACACTCATCTCTGATAATGGAAAGCAAGTCAACAATGAGGAATTCAAGCAATTTTGCAATGAGCCGGGGATCCATAAAAAGTTCGCCTTAATCGCAAGACTGCAAGCCAATGGTCAGGTTGAAGCTGTCAACAAGACCATCAAGCATACACTGAAGGCCAAGCTTGGCGCTGCCAAGGGAAATTGGGCTGATGACCTCCCAGAAGTTCTATGGCTATATAGAACAACTCCGAGGACCTCTACTTCGGAAACACCCTTCTCACTAGCATATGGCTACGAGGCTATGATTCTAGTGGAAGTAAGGACTAATTCATTCCGGAGAGACCTATTCAATGAGACAAACAATGAAGCACTTTTACTTGTAAGTCTGGACCTAGTTGAAGAACATCGCGACAATGCTCGGTTAAGGATAGCATCCTACCAGTAGCTGGCGAAAAGGTTCTTTGACTCTAAGGTCAAGAGAAGAGACTTTCAAGTCGGCGACTTAGTCTTAAAAAAAGTTATTCTCGGTACAAGGGAACCAAGTGCAGGGGTATTAGGACTTAACTGGGAGGGACCATACCGCATCGCTAAGATAATACGACCTGGAACGTATCACCTCAATAGGCTTAACGGTTCCGAAGTATCACGAGCTTGGAATGCTGAGCATCGTCGCCCCTATTATCAGTAATTCAGAACCCGCTCTTAATTTTATTCATTTATTTTGCTTGTAAAGTTTCCCTTGTAATCTTTCTGAATACGATCGTTCTGCTTTATCTTGAAAGAATATTTGTGTCATGCTCTTTTGAATGATCTTGTTCGTTACAATATTTTTACAAGTTCCCTGATCAGATGTATAATATTAGTCTTATGAAGTGCTCGAATTATAGAAGTGCTATCACAAATAGCCGAAAACATTTCTTTTATATATGTAAAAATAAATACAATGGGCAGCATAAAGATTAAAAAAAAAAAAAAAAAGGAAAGCTGTGAAAAATAGAAGAGGTGATCACTGGTCCCCATATCCAAGCTCTTTGGCTGTGACCTCTATATCTGCTGGTTGGTCGCCAACCGCCCAATCGACTACTGGGTCCTCAGAGACGTATGCCTCCGGCTGGTCATCCTCCGGAGGAGGCTCTTGTCCATCTTTCTCCTCGGCATCATCTACTTTAGTCATGAAAGCAAGGATGTCATAGTATTCATTCAAGAGGTCGGAGAGGTCCATCCCTAGATTCCTCGATCGCAAGCTATAGATGGCCTGTATTGCCCAATCAGTAGCTTTCCTCTCGAGTTCAAGGTTTTTTCGCTTCATCTGTTTAGTTAATGAAGTGCCCTTGGAGCAGCTCGAGATCCACCTCCAGAGCCTTCTTTTGCTTCTCAGAGTTTTCCCATAGTCGAGCTTTGTCCTCCTCTGCCTTCCTGGCACGCTCAGAGTTCACCTTTAGCTCTTTCTCTTTCTCGCCACACTTTTTGGTGAGTCTGGCCACTGTCATTTGGAGCTCCTTATTCTCCTTGCCTCTCTTTTCAAGCTCGGCCTTTTGGAAGTCCACTGTGCGAAAGACAAAATTTGTCTCTACCAAGTACTAATTCGCCAGAATGTGGACTGTTTTCGCCTTTGCGTCCAGAGCTGCAAAGTCTTGTTTCAGCTTGGTATTCCCTTCCCTCAGCTCGTGGAATCCTCCAGTAGAGTCCATATTGATCTTCTGTTGGGTCATGTGTAAGGCGAGCAGGGACTATATGAGAAAAGAAACACGAGTTAGCCTTTTTTTTTCCCAAAAATCATAAAAGTTAAAAAATCAGCTGATACTAAAAAGTCCTTAACAAGAACAAACTATTTTACACGACTTTGCAACTGAAGTGCGGTAGCCACCAGGTCCGCAGCCGAAAAGCCACGAACTCCTTGAAGGCCATAGCCAGTTTGCATTCCAGCAAGGTATATACCACCGATTGTAGGTGCTCCGACAGCTGTCTCATGGAATCTAGCACAAGTAGGACAAGTCCCGAAGGAACAAGCACCTCATTGACCCGTTGGTTGCCTGCTCTTCTTCGGGCAATCGCGACCTCCCCCACTCCTTTGTACGAGCTCTCAGGGACTGCCGAAGTGCTAAGAACACTCCTCAGGGACACCCCCGAGCGAAAAGCCTGGTAAGGCTGTGATCCCTCCGGTAGCATCCCGACGCCCTCCAACTCGAACTCAGATTCCTCCTTGGTAAATAGCTACTTCCTCTTCTTGGTCTTCTGGCCAAAAGTTTTTTGTTTCGTGGCTCGAGTAGCTACGGGCTGAGAAGCCTCTCCACGTCACTCCGTGGATGTTCGCCCTTCGACACCAATTTGTATCCCTCCTACAAGGATATCACCAGGGGTAACCTTGGTTGGCTCAGTCGGATCAACCTAGGGAAATACGAATCCCCTAGTCCTTGTCAACGGCTTTGGAACCTTGAGTGGCATGGTCGCTGCGCGCCATGAAAATATGTTAGCGAAAATGTCACCCCTGAAAAAAAAAAANCAGAAGCCATCTTGATTGAATCACATCTATTGTATTGAGCTTCCTCATGAGTTAACAGCCAAGACAGGAGTTGAACTTTAGATGAAACTTTTGCCTTCCTTCTAAGCTCTAAAAGTGGAACTTATAGCAAGAAGCATCATTGATTGACCAAATAAAGTATGTTCAAAGTAAAATACCCTGATGGTTCTAGATTTCATGCTTTATGTTCCTTTTTCATATCATCTAGATGATGTTCTCTATTTGAGGCAGAAGGGATGTTAACTATCTTCATCATCTTTCAAGTCTAGAAAATTCAAAATTCTACCCAAATGATTTATTAGATAAAAGCAGTCTACTCTGAACCTTATTTAATTTATTTTTGCTCTAATTTATCTACATCATTAAATCCAGACTGTTAAGTTCAATCTAAACTGATTATAAACCATGAAACAGGTTTTTCCTACTAGCCAACCACAACAAAGTTATAAATTTGGTAACACTCAGGAAAACTAAATGCCAATATCAAACAAATGCAGAAGCAGCAACATAATTACAGGTGATCAAAAGAGACAGAGAAATGCAATGAGACTCAAATTAAAACAAATCTAGCATGGCAGTATGGAACGATTATGAAAAATGATCAATTTACATATAGCTCTCTTGCTTGTTCATTAATCCGCCCTTTCTCCGTGCTCCAACGAGTGTCATGAAATAATTGTATAGGACCGACAGATTCCCCAACTTGTTGCGCCTTAATAATTCATATCGTCATTGACCATAAATTGAAATAAATTTAGTAAACAGGACAACAATGTTGTATATTTGTATAGGTGAATCATATTAAATACCTTTTCCTTTTTGTGCTGGATAAAGTTCTTGGAACCACCGCGGTGGTTACACCNGAAATAATTAAGAGTATTATATACGGGGACAGACAGATAGAGGGTTTTACTTACTGAGCATTATTTTGTGCTCACCCTGTTATTTTTCCTTTGTGGATGCAGGATCTAGGTAATGATGCAGTCGGAGGGGCGTCGACAAGCGAAGAGCAATAGCTACACTGTTTCCCCTATTTTGTCTTTTAAAAATGACTTTTTTGTAAACAGTATTCATTGTGTATAAAAGACATATGACTTATAATGAAAAGGAAGTTTTTGGGCCCAAATTTGCTATTGTTATTATGCATGCATTGTACTAGTTTTCAGCAGTTGTTACATTTTTAGCCTGATGGTACTCACCATGCTCCCCAAATAACTATAGCCCCTTGGTCTTGGGTTCAAGTGGCGAGGGAGGCGAAAGAAAATCCCTTAAGGGGGGGGACAGTACTTTGTGAGTAGCGGGCCAGCTGTGTGTCTGGTCTGGGTCAGCTGTGTGATCTGGCCTAAGCCCAAGCTGTGTGGCAGGGGTTGCTACAATAAAAAGGCGCCTTTTTATTGTCACGCCCGAGGATCCACACAGTAATGTCTCTCGGTGCCCACACAGGTACGTGACTCACAAAGTACTGTCCCCTCCCTTAAGGGATTTCTTTCGCCTCCCTCACCACTCGAACCCAAGACCAAGGGGCTATAGTCATTTGGGAAGCATGGTGAGTACCATCAGGCTAGCTTCCCAAGTGACTATAGCCCCTTGGTCTTGGGTTCGAGTGGTAAGGGAGGCGAAAGAAATCCCTTAAGGGGGGACAGTACTTTGTGAGTCACGTACCTATGTGGGCACCGAGAGACATTCCTGTGTGGATCATCGGGCGTGACAGGGGCGAAGAAGAATCTTCGCCCATGGCGAAGAGGTGTTGAAGCCACGGGAAGCTGCTGGACAGTTTCGCCGCGGCGACAGAAGCTTCCTTGCCGCGGCGACGTGCCAACCAAAATGTTTGTTAAGTTTTGGATATTTTCTTCCCTAAAGGCAATTTGACCATTCTACCCCTAATTAGCAGGAAAAGTGGGGAGTAAAATGTAAGGAATTTTCATGGAGAATATGTTGTTATGGGGGTGTGTTTGTAATGAATCAAGGATATAGATGGAATTCCAAAGGAAGAGTAAGGGCAAAATGGGAATGCTTGTGTATAAATTTCATTAAAAGGAATTAAGTCATTGCAAACCCTTTATTCCTCTTCTCCATCGCTACTCTCCTTTCTTACTTCCTCTCAATTTCTCCTTCTTTTGTTCAAGGACTTTTAAAGGGCTTTTGGAGTGATTAAGGGTAGAAAATCAATCTAAGGCATCCTAAGGTAAGGATTCTTGCTTTGGTTGTGAAGCTTTGTGAGTTTTTGAGTATATTTGATTATTGAGGGTTTTTGTTCATTTGTCAAAGAGTAGAGAAAAAGTCAAGCAAACCAAGAGAAAGGAAGAGCTAGTGAAATCTCTCCATAACAAGGTAAGTAAATCCCAACCCAAGTTGAGAATTTTCTTGATTAGGGTTTTTAATAGCCATTATGTATGTATGTATATGCCATGTTATTGAGTCTTAAATGGAGATTGTTAGTGCTTTGTGATCTTTCATACATTTCAAGTATAAGAAGTGAGATATGGCTTGGAAAGGTAGTTTGAGATGGAATTGAAGGATATTGAGAAATCCTTTTTGGAAGTGTCTTTCTTTGGCAGGAATTATGGCTATGTGAGGGAGTTTCTCCCCATTTTGGATGGTTAGAGAAAGACATAGACTTATTGTTATAGTAGAGTTTTATTATGCACTTGAGTTGTTTGATGAAATGCCTAATAGAGGTTTAAGTATGAGTAGTGAACCTTAATTCTTGCAACATTGCATGTTGGCATTTCATAAGTGCATTAGTGGAGATGAACCATCCATAGGCATTAATTGTGCATTGAGAAGTGACCTAAGAAAGAGTAGGAAACTTTGTGTATGCACTTGCTCTATGAGTAGAGAACTTTGTGGATGCAACTACTCTAAGGGTAGAGAGAATGAGAAGTGCTAGAGTAGAGTGAATGAGAAGAGTATTAGAAATGGGTTGATGCTTTGTGATCATCACTCGATAGTTATTAGAAACGGGTGGATGCTTTGTGATCATCACCTGGTTAGTTATTAGAAAGGGGTTGACGCGTTGTGATCATCACCCGACATTTATTAGAAATGGGTTGATGCTTTGTGATCGTCACCCGACAGTGATTAGGAACGGGTTAATGCTTTGTGATTTCGTCACCTGAAAGTCAGGAGAAACGGGTAGGTGCTTTGTGGTCTCCACCCGATAGTTACGAAAACCGGGTAGGGGCTTCATGATCCACACTCAGTAGTCACTAAGAACAGGTTGGTGCTGTGTGAACTCCACCCGACAGTCATGAAGAGTGAGATGGTGCTGTGTGAACACCATCCGGCCATACCTCCAGTAAGATGAGGCCATGACGTTTAGTAGGAAACAAGAGAAAGTGTGAGGAAAGAATTAAGAGAAATACATACGGGGATAAACAGATAGAGGGTTTACTTACTGAGCATTATTTTGTGCTCACCCCGTTATTTTCCTCGGTGGATGCAGGATCTAGGTGATGATGCAGTCGGAGGGGCGTGGGCAAGCGAGGAGCAATAGCTACACTGTTTCCCCTATTTTTGTCTTTTAAAATGGCTTTTGGTAAATGATGCTCTTTGTGTATAAAAGACTTATTATTTATAATAAAAAGAAAAGTTTTGGGCCCATTTTCTATTGTTATTATGCATGCATTGTAGTTATTTACAGCAGCTGTTACATTAGCAAAATTGTCTTCTCTCATCTAATGTAAGAGTATAACATGCTTGTGGTTTCAAATATCTATCACCATGAGGTTGCAAATGTAACTCTTTACGTATTTTCATATTAGCCAAATCAAGTCGAGCTTTATCAGTATCTTTTGATTTCCCTTCGATGTTCAATAATGTGCCAATGATGTTGTCACATATGTTTTTTTCAATGTGCATCACATCAAGGTTATGTCTGATTTTAAGTTTACACCAGTATTCCAACTCAAAGAATATACTTTTCTTTGTCCAATTTAATGCACCAGGACTATGTTTCCTTTTTCTACTCTATCACCTGATAATATATTTTTCCCGAAACGCACATCGTTCACATGAGATTGTTGTTCCTGAATTTCATCCCTTGAATATAGTTTCGGCGGAGATCTAATTTCTTTTTTCCCATCGAATAGCATGCTTTGCCTCCACCGATGATCTGGAGACAGGAATCGCCGATGTCCCATGTAGCATATTTTACTTCTCAACAATTGGGATGAAGTATTCTCATTACATACAGGACAAGCCTTATAGCCTTTGGTTCTCCATCCAGACAAATTGCCTAAGGCGGGAAAATCATTAATTGACCACATGACAGCGGCATGTAAACGAAAATGTTCTCCCTGAGCTGTATCATAAGTCTGTACACCATCAACCCATAACTCTTTTAATTCTTCAATCAATGGACGCAAATACACATCAATATCTCTTCCAGTTGCTTTAGGCCCTCGAATGAGCAATGACATCATAAAGTAAGGGTCTTTCATACACTTCCATGGAGGCAAATTGTAAGGGACAAGTACCACTGGCCACATGCTATAAGATAGACTCATGTTCCCAAAAGGATTAAAACAATCAGTTGCAATACCCATCCGGACATTTCAGGCATCTTGTGCAAATGAAGGGTATATCTTGTCAAATTCTTTCAAAGATTCAGAATCAGCAGGATGCCTCAACATATCTTCTGTATTTAATCGTTTTTCCTTATGCCACACCATATCTTCAACTGTGTGCCTTGACATGAAGAGTCGTTGGAGTCCAAGTTTCAATGGGAAGTAACGCAAAACCTTATGTGCAATTTTTTTGCCCTTTCCATCATTAATCTTATATCTAGGTTCATCACATACAGGACATTTATCAGCATTTGCATGTTCCTTCCAAAATAATGCACAATCAAACCTACATGCATGTATTGATTCATAGCCTAAGCCTAATTGTTAGATAATTTTTCTAGCTTTGTAGTAGGATTCGGGGAGATTGGATCCTTTAGGCAACACACTTTTTATCAACTGTATTATCAAGTCACATGATTTATCAGTCATGTGACTAATGGCTTTTATATGCAACAATTTAACTATGAACTCTAGGACTGAGATGTTGGTGCACCGTAGATACAATTCCTGCTGAGCATATGCAACCAAGTCATCAAATTTCTCATAGTTTACACTTCTAAGATTATGGGATGTATTACCAACTACATTTGATGAATCCCCATCCATATGCATGTTTACTGGACCACGAGCATCATTAAGCATTTCCATGATGTCATCATCATCTTCATATTCATTGTCCACTTCATCGCCAGACATGACGTCAACTATGGTTCCAACATTCATGTGTTCCCTGTGAAAAGTCCAGACATCATAACTTCTTGAAAACCCATGTCTATACAAATGTAGTTGAATGGTGTATATATCATGTGATCTTGTATTCAAACAAGTTCTACATGGGCAGCAGGTCTTACCCTCACTATCCAAATGTTGTTTTGCAATGTATATGAAAGAGTCAATTCCTTGAATATATTCATCGCACAACCTATTAGACAACCAAAACCATCTTTTATCCATTGTGACCTTCTAGGTTCGCAAACAAAACATAAATTCAGTATCATAAATATGTTCTATCACAAAGACAATACTCAACCTAATCAAACCACATTCATTCATGCAAAGAATATAGTACTAGTGATAATGTAAATGAGTATAAACGATCAATAAATTAATTAAATATCAATTTATGTAACTTATACCTTTTTTTTTTATGGTTGTAGTAGCAGTGGTGCCCGCACTCTTCTTGGCCTCGGTCTTCAAGTTAACTTTAAGATCCTCAAATACCTTTTAAAACAAATTAATTAGGTTATAATTTTATAATTTATCAAGAATATGTCATTTTCCTTATATGAAAAGAAATACCACACTCTAAATTAAATGAATCAGCAAGCAATGGCTAAAATTAAAGTCAAAGGCAGCCTAAAAACAAGCAACAGGACTAAAAGAGAAGGAAGATTAGTCTATAATTCAGAGGATATGTACTTTGCACTGATCCATATTGATAATTGTAATATCACTACTCTTTTGTTTATACAATTCAAGGTAAAATTCGATTATTATGTGAATGAAATACAGTTAATTCTTTCATCATCCCATGGTTTAGTAAACTATATGTCTAGGTGTGAATCTCTAAATTTGTGATGGTCTTCTTTGTGTTATTAGTCAAATTTCAAATGGAAGTTCTTTTCAGCTGTTACTTCTTTAGCACAATATTGTTGACTAATGACTAAGCACTCTTGGATGAAAATTTATTGTTTTACTTTCAAGTTGACCATACAATTCAATCCGAGGAATAAATATTGCAGTATTCAATGTTTATAATGAGAAAGATCAAAGACAAACACACAAAGAGTCAAGCATCCAAAATACTTTTCAGCTCATAAGATATTTTCTATATATCAATATGGTATAACAGTTGTTATAGGGCTATTTATAAACTTTCTAGCTGCAAGTTTTCCTAGCTCAATGTTGCTATGTTTCCTACATGCACTAAGTAATGGAGCCCATACTTGAGCTTGTACTTGGACAGGCATCTCTTGGATTATTTTCAAAGCCAAATCAAACTGACCAGCTGTGCTAAGAAGATCTACCAAGCATACCTAATGCTGTAGGCTGGGTTCTATTCCGTACTCATTCTGTATACTTTGAAAATACCTTAATCCATCTTCTACCAATCTGGAATGGCTACACACCGATAATAAAGCAACCAGATTTTGAGTGTTCTGTATGCTATTAAGGGTTCATATAGGCTGTAGAGACAAAGGGGATGGTGTGGCGGCTAGGGTAGAAATTAATGAAGCAGCCAAGGAAACCCAATGAAGTGCAAGTGAAACTTCAGCAGATGTTTACTATGGTAGGATAAAAATAATAGGAGGGGTATTATGAAGATGAAAGTGGCAAGTGTGCAGAAGTAGCATCTGCTGCTCAGTTTGATGTAGGTTCCGTTCTTAGTGGTCAGTGTTTATACTAATGGTAGTCTCTTGTGCTGTTTTGCCAACTGTCACAAACTTTTGAGGTATTCTACTTCAACTTCTAAAGTTTTAAGACATTTACAGGTGTCCCTACTTCACCTTCTGCTGCAGCAATAACTTCCAACACCAGTACTCCTATTGCTCAAACATCTTCCTCTCTTGTTGTAGCTTCCAGTAGTGGGTATGTGTATGATCCTTCAAATCCAATGGCATTTTTTGACATTTATCTGCTATTTAAGCTATCTTTTGTTGACCTTCTTCAGCAACATTATGGTTTGCTCTCTTATAGGACAAGTGCAACAGTCAGTACGACAATGTCTGCTACACCAAAATTACCATCTGAGATCACCCTCTCAAATGAGTTTCAGAAACACTATTAAGTCTGGTTTCAGACTAGTTCTTCTCATTTGGTTGAACACACCAAATGTTTCACCAACTTTCCCAACATTCACAAACCCACCAATAATTATTGCCTATGAAATTATGGAACTTTCTCCCATTCCATTAAAGACCAAACGCGCTTCATAAAGTCGACCGAATTTAACATATATTTTCATAAAAGAGTTAGCTTAAGGTATCTCATTACTCAACAGTCCAAGTTTAAAAACGCAACAATGTATTGATAAGCCTAACATGCCAACAATAACTCTAAGTGAACAAAGAAAGGATGCTTATAATAATGGCACCAATTCACAAGTTATAAAACAAAAATCAAGTATTTCAAATCAATGCAATGTTAATGAATGAAAATACATCAGCTTCTCAAAATTTGAAATCAGATTCAATGTTACCATGTGAGACAACTAAAGAATAAAAAATTGTACTTACGGGAGGTTAGGGACTGCCTCGTATTGGATGAATGAAGGAAGCCAAAAAGATCAATTGAAAGATGAAGATGCGTGGAGAAGAGATGAAGTCAAGTTCTGCATTTCGAAAATTCGGGCAACAACGATTAAGATGAAGACACATCAGAAGAGATGAACATGCGTGGGGAAAAGATATGAAATTTAGGTTGTGCATTTGCGAAATTTGGGGAAAAAGCTAGGGCAAAGATGCATGGAGAAGAGATATGAAATTGACAAAAATGCTTGCTTTATATAGGTTAGGGTATTCTGTAAATAACTTAAAAAAGTAAGGGTTCTAATTAGTTATTTAATTTTGAAATATAATTCTATTTTGCAAATAAGTCAATTTGTAACTAAAAATTTAGTCAGTAAAGAATTAGTGTTAGTTGCCTATAATTTAGGTCTGGCGGGAACAAATAATTTGGGGGGAATATGAATTTTTTAACTTAAATTGGCAACTAAATCAAATTTAGTTGCTGTATATACTTTGGGGCCCTTGTAATTACTGTCCAAATATGGGATATTTTGGTAATTTCATTTTCTATAACTAATCATAATAGTTACTAATAAATCCCTAATTATTCGCAACTAATTTAGCTACTAAGCGGTAGTTGCAAAAAATTGTTTTTTGTAACCAAAAATGTAGATGCAAAATATAATATTTTAGATGCAAATTATCAAATTTTAGAGGGAAAAATCACCTGGAAAAAATTGCAACTAAATTTATTAGTCACTAAAGCAATCAGTTTTGTGACTAACAAAATAGTCGCAAAAAATTAACTTTAGATGGCAAATGTTGGAACATGTGGGCCCAAAATTTTAATCCTCTTTGCTCAACTAATGTCAATTTTGTTGGTAAATGTAGCATTTCTGCAACTAATTCTGGTTAGCTGCTAAAAAATTGGTTGCAAAATGTCAGTTTTCTTGTAGTGAGGTGAAAACATTTTGGGTAGAGGTAGCCGGATAGTCCAAGAAAGTCATAAATAGCTCCAAAGTCAAAGTTAGTAAATCTACATCGGGAGCAACTGGCTGAACAAAAGTTGTATCTAACAGTGTCAAAAGCAAAACAATGGCAGGTCAACGTAGAAAAGGCAACGAATGCAATCAAAACAACAAAAGATAGCGGAAAGAGTAAATTGCCTCCTCTAGCTAATGATTTCTTCATTGATGAGTCGACGATTCCTATGTTTGCTAAAGGCCTCAATTTAAGCAATATCATTAATTTAATAAACTAAAAGTGGAAGCCCAAGAACATAACTCCAGCCATAGTAATCAAATTCCAAGTACCGTGAGAGACTCTTGTAAATTGGGATTAATCCTAGTCTTTTCAAAACCTTATTCCATGTATTGATGGAGAATCCACAAACTTTCTTGAAGACTAATGACCGCGATTCTCTCTCTATAATTTGGTTTATGCAAAAATTTTAAGCAATCTATTTTTCTTCTTTTCCATCAAAGAAGAAGTTATATGAAGGATGGCTACCGCTAGTAACTGATGGGAAGTTACAAAGGTTAATGTGCCACAAAATAAAACCGTAACTTACATTCTTTCACTTGACCTATTCAACACTTAATATGTACCAATTCAATACTAATACATCCTCAAAATTTTTTCTCGTAGATATATAAAATATCCCATTTTAAATTATATGAATCATGGCAGTAAGTCCTTTAGACCTTTTGAATGATAATTGATAATCCTAGGATTATACTGTTCTATCTATGCTTTTTGGCTGGATTTTGGATACTTCTTCTTAAGTTTGTGCCTGAATTGCAACTTAATTTCATATATTTTACTTTCACACCAAAACGTCTAGTTAGAGTAAAAACTGAGCGTAATTGAGTTTCTAGACCCAAAATCAAGCAAATTTCAGGAATCAGGAAAGTTCTTATGCGGATCCAAAGCACTATGAAGCTTGTTTCTATTGGGGATCACTAAGATTGAAGATTCAAGCAAAGAAGCAATCAGAGGGCAGTTTCATAATTTTAAAAAAGTTCAGAAAAGTTTGCCATAGCAAGAAAGTCTCGGGTTAGATTTTGATATAAAATTCAACTCGATGCCAGCGGCGAAAACTGCAATTTTTAGTTTATTGAAACTGTGCGTTTTAATTTGATGAGATTAGTCTTAGGGTTTTGGGGGTCGACTATTTAAGAGAGACTTGGTTATTTTGTTGGGGGTTCGACACTTTTTGGAAAGAGAGGAGAAAATTGGAGATTGGAAGCCTTTGGGTTCATCAAATAGGGAAGAATTTATTCTCTTTTTGTTATTCTAGCATATTATTTGCTTTATTTTTAGTATGAACTAACTCACTTTTGGGTTAGGGATTTGATGTAATTGGGATTTTATTGTCTAATCAATAAATTGATGTTGCTTTCATATTCTATTGCTTAGATTATATATTTATTCTTGTTCTAATTGAATTTAATTGTTCAGCATTATAAGATCGAGAAGTGAATCATTTATTCACCTCTTAGAGTAAATACCATTGATTGATTGAACACTAGAGATAGGTTCGAAGATCCATGAAATCAATTTAGGATTCCACTTAGCTTAACAGACTTAGAACTATTAACCTTCATTTTGTTGGGTGCAGAAGTTTAATAGGGATAAGTAGGAAAACATAGCCTGAGAAAGTATGTTTTACAAGTTAGGGTGTCCGATTTATAATCCTTGCATGTGAACTTAGAAGAAACATAAATTGCAGATTAAATCATAAAATCCTAGTGAAGTCAAAACCCTAACTGCTTTGTCTCAATTGATATTTTCTTGAATTGATATTCTTTCATTAGTTAGATTTTAAATTACGTGGTGGATTTTGTTTTAACTTTAGCTTACTTGTCTCCTGCAAATCCAACCATTTTTCGTTTACTCCAACTTGATACAAATTAGTAAAATTAGTACTTGACACGCAATCCTCGTGGGAACGGTACTTTACTCATCATTCTATTACTTGTTGCAACTAGTGCACTTGCTACACATTGCATGTTGTAAAATCAATGCATCAAGTTTTTGGCGCTGTTGCTGGGATTGATTTGTGTTAATAATGAATTTTTCTAGTTTTAGCTAGAGTGAAGTTTAATTTTAGTTTTAATTGTTTTCTAGTCTATTTTTGCTGTTTCTTTTTTGTTCGCTTGTGATCTCATGCTCTCTTTCTATATGTGTAGTTTATGCGAAGAGCTAGACATCATCCAGTGGTTCCTATTGATCTAGAGATTGCAAGAACCGCAAGAAGTCTTAACAGAGAGAAAAGAAAACAAGAGGCGATAGTGATTGAGATGGCTGAAAACAGAACGTTGAGGGAATTCTCAGTGCCCTAGGTTGATGGTAGTGGTCCAAGTATAACTAGGCCACCAGTGCAAGCCAACAACTTTGAAATAAAGCCAACAATCATCCAAATGATCCAACAGTCGGTACAATTTGGGTTAGATCCAAAGGAAGACCCAAATTCACACATTGCAAACTTCTTAGAGATTTGTGACACCTTCAAGTCAAATGGAGTGTCAGATGATGCCATCAGATTAAGATTATTTCCTTTTTCATTAAGGGATAAAGCGAAGGGAGGGTTAATGGCACTACCAGCAAGAACAATCACAACATGGAATGAATTGGCACAAAAGTTCTTGACTAAATATTTCCCACCAGCGAAATCTACAAGGATGAGAAAAGACATCACATCATTTCTGTAGGAAGAGAATGAGTCACTTTATGAAGCTTGGGAAAGATATAAGGAACTGCTGAGAAAGTGTCTACACCATGGTTTGCCGGTTTGGATGCAAGTCTAAACGTTCTATAATGGGTTGTTGATAAATGTGCAAACAATGGTGGATGTAGCATCCGGAGGAGCAATACAAAACAAGACACCTGAAGAAGCTTATGAGTTACTTGAAGTCCTAGCAAATAACAACTATCAGAGACCCAATGAGAGAATGCATTCGAAGAAGTCTATAGGTATTCATGAAGTTGATGCTTACATGGCCATTTCAGCCCAACTTACAGCACTTCAGAAGCAATTAGGAGGTATGCAAGTAAATTATATTCAAACACCTCAAATGACATGTGATTTTTGTGCAGGTAACCATGCAAGCAATGAATGCCAAGTGGGGAACACCTTTGCTTTAGCTTCATCATCATTAGAACAAGTCAACTATTTGGCAGGGAATCAGAGACAACATAACAGCATGTACAATCCTGGTTGGAGAAATCATCCAGATCTATCTTGGGGCAATCAGAATAATCAATGGAACCAAATAAATGCGCCAAACAATCAAGTTGGGATGAATTATCAACTAGGGGATCAAAGATTGTCGAAATTGGAGGATATGTTCGGGAAATTCATATAAGAGACCACAGGTTACATGAGTGAGACAAGGGCAAATTTCAGAAACCAAGGGGCATCCATTCAAAACTTAGAGGTACAGATAGGGCAAATAGCCGAAAAGTTGAATGAGCGACCTCAGGGTTCCCTACCAAGTAACGTAGTAACAAATCCATGAGAACAAGCAAATGCAATAACTTTACAAAGTGGAACAATCTTGGAAGGGGTTGAACACAAAGGGAAGGATGAGAACACACCAAGTGAAGTGAAGGAAGAATCTGATGAAGAATTTGAGGAAGAAGTCATGGTTAAAGAGAAGCCAACAAGTCCTAGAGAAGAAGAACCGAAGAGGGAAGAGAGGCCAAAGCAAAAGAAAGAAAAAATTCCATTTCCTGAGATACCACCAGAGTTGGCACATCATACTCCTCTTGTTCCTTTTCCTTAGAGGCTCAGAAAGAAAAATCAAGATAAGCAGTTCACAAAATTCCTTATGGTATTTAAAAAACTGCATGTTAACATTCCTTTTGTAGATGCCTTACAGCAGATGCTGAGCTACGCAAAATTCCTCAAGGAAATTCTTTCAAACAAAAGGAAGTTGGAAGAGGAGGAAACAGTGATGCTTACAAAGGGGTGCAATGCCATTCTTCAGAAGAAGCTGCCACCAAAACTCAAGGATCCAGGGAGTTTCACTATCCCTTGTGTTATAGGAGATATTACATTTGCTAGAGCTTTATGTGATCTATGTGCAAGCATTAATCTAATGCCTTTTTCTGTTTTGAGGAGACTAGGGATTAGTGAAATGAAGCCAACAACCATATCTTTGTAGCTTGTAGATAGATTGATCAAGCATCCGAGGGGCATAGTTGAAGATGTACTGGTTAAGGTGGACAAAGTCATATTTCCTTCAGACTTTGTCGTGTTGGATATGGAAGAGGACAAAGAAATGCCTCTCATCTTGGGGCGACCATTTCTTGCTACCAGAAGAGCCTTAATTGATGTACAAGAAGGGAAATTGCTTTTAAGGGTCCAAGATGATATGATGACATTTAATCCCTTTGAGGCCATGAAATTTCCATTAGAGTCAGATTCATGCTTTAGTGTAGACTTGGTGAATAGACTTGCAGTAGATGCTATCGAAGAAAACACCTCCCAACTTTTAGAAGCTTGCATCGCCCAATAAAAAACAACCGAGGTAGATTAGCCAACGAAGAATGAGTGTGCTAGGCTTTTGGAAGCACTTTAATTGATAAACGCAAGCCAAGATCCAGAATTTCAAGATTTTGACATAGAATAAGAGAAGGAAAAGGCAAGAACGGAAAAACCTCCAAAACTTGAATTGAAGCCTTTACCATCTCACCTTAACTATGTATATCTTAGTGAATAAGAATCTTTTCCAATGATCATCAATGCAAGGCTGAGTAAATTGGAGGAAGAGAGGTTGATTCGGGTGTTAAGAGAACATAGATCAGCAATTGGATGGACCATATTAGACATTAAAGGAATTTCTTCATCTTTTTGTATGCACAAGATACTCATGGAAGATGATGTCAAGCCTAGGGTGCAGCCGCAATGGAGATTGAATCCTTCTATGAAGGAAGTGGTGAGAAAGGAAGTGGTGAAACTCTTAGATGCAGGCATCATCTACCCTATTTCAGATAGTCCTTGGGTGAGCCCAGTGCAAGTGGTTCCAAAGAAAGGAGGTATCACAGTAATAAAGAATGATAGAAATGAATTGATACCAACTAGAACAGTCATAGGTTGGAGGGTGTACATCGACTACAGAAAATTGAATGAAGCATCAAGGAAGGATCATTTTCCACTTCCTTTCATCGATCAAATGTTGGAAAGACTGGCAGGGCATGCTTATTATTGTTTCCTGGATGGCTTTTCAAGTTATAATTAGACTGCCATTGCTCTTGAAAATCAAAAGAAGATGACATTCACTTGTCCTTATGGTACCTTTGCTTACAAAAAGATGCCTTTTGGGTTGTGCAATGCACCAGCCACATTCTAGCGATGCATGATGTCAATTTTCGGTGACATGGTGGAGCGGTTCATAGAAGTCTTCATGAATGACTTCTCTGTTTTCGGTTCTTCTTTTGATAATTGCCTATCTAACCTTTCATTTGTTTTGCAACGATGTCAAGATACAAATCTGGTGCTTAACTGGGAGAAGTGTCACTTCATGGTTCAAGAAGGAATAGTACTTAGTCACTGAATTTCAAAGGATGGCATTGAAGTGGATCGAGCCAAAACAGAAGTGATTGAGAAGCTGCCACCACCTGCAAAAGTTAAGGTAGTCCAGAGTTTCCTGGGGCATGCGGGCTTCTATAGAAGATTTATAAAGGATTTCTCTAAAATCTCTAAACCTCTTTGCAATTTGTTGATAAAAGATGCTTCTTCTGATTTTAATGATGAATACATGCATGCTTTTCAAACTCTTAAGAAATTATTAGTGTTTGCACCCATTATTGCAGTTCCTAATTGGGAACTCCCATTTGAATTGATGTGTGATGCTAGTGATTTTGCATTAGGAGTGGTTTTAGGACAACGATAGAATAAGGTTTTGCATGTAATTCAGTATGCTAGTAGGACACTAACCGATGCACAGTCGAATTACACTACTACTGAAAATGAGCTTTTAGCTATCATTCTTATATTTGAAAAATTTCGGTCTTATTTGTTAGGTGGTAAGGTGATTATCTACACGGACCATTCAGCACTCAAACACTTGTGGCAAAACAAGAAGCAAAACCCAGGCTGATTAGATGGATCCTACTACTGCAAGAATTTGAATTAGAGATCTGAGATAAAAAGGGGTTAGAAAATGTGGTGGCAGATCATCTATCAAAGATTGAACGACCAAACCAGGGAAGTGAAGAGGAAATTCAAATCAAGGAGACGTTCCCAGATGAGAAACTGATGAGAGTTAAAAAAGCACCTTGGTATGCAAATATTGTAAATTACTTATCATCGAGAGTGCTCCCAAATGGCATGACTTTCCAGTAGAAGAGGAAATTTTTCTTTGACTTGAAGTTCTATTTTTGGGAAGAACCATTTTTGTATAAACACTGTGTAGATAAAATGATACGTAGGTGTGTCCTAGAATAGGAAATGGAGAGTATTATAAGGCATTGCCATGAGAAGGAAGTTGGTGGTCATTTCGGAGGGACTATAACAGTAGCCAAGGTCCTTCAATCCAGATTTTGTTGGCCAACTCTATTCAAGGATGCTTTTCGGGTGGTCTAGGAATGTGAATAATGTCAACGGAGTGGAAATATTTCAAGGAGAGATGAGATGTCGTTGAGCAACATTCTAGTTGTTGAACTTTTTGATGTGTGGGGGATTGACTTCATGGGCCCTTTTTCAAATTCATATGGAAATGTGTACATCTTGGTGGTTATTGACTATGTGTCGAAACGGGTGGAAGCAGTTGCATTACCATCCAATGATGCCAAAGTGGTAGTTAACTTTGTGAGGAAAAACATTTTCTTAAGATTTGGAGTATAATGGGAACTCATTTTTGCAATAGGCAATTTGATGCTCTCTTGAGAAAATACGGAGTGAAACATAGAGTGGCTACACCATACCATCCTCAGACCAGTGGGCAAGTGAAACTGTCAAACAGAGAGCTGAAAAGAATTTTAGAGAAGACAGTTAACATATCTAGGAAGGACTAGTCACGGAAGTTAGATGATGCATTATGGGTATACTGCACTGCGTTTAAGACTCCAATTGGTATGTCTCCGTTTCGATTAGTATATGGGAAGACATGTCACTTGCCGGTGGAACTCCAGCATAAGGCATATTAGGCAGTCAAGTAGCTAAACATAGATTTACAAGCTGCTGGGGATGAAAGGATGCTGAAATTGAATGAACTTGACAAGTTCATCATGAAGCTTATTAGAATGCCCGTATTTACTAAGAAAAGACCAAGATGTGGCACAAAAAGTATATCATGAAGAAAAACTTTAAAGTGGGTTAGAAAGTATTGCTGTACAATTCTAGACTTAGGCTCTTTCCCGAAAAACTTAAGTCTAGATGGTCGGACCCTTCATATTTATAGAAGTCTACCCATACAGGGCTATGGAATTTTCACATGAAGAAAAGGGTACATTTAAGGTTAATGGGCATCGATTGAATCCATACATTGATGGAGCATTGAGTTGCAAGTCACTACCCGTCAGACTCGACATTCCAAAATAAGGACTTGAGAAAGTCGAGCTTTCGACTATAAACAAGCGCTTCTTGGGAGGCAACCCAAGTGTTCTCATTTTTAGTTGTTTTAAATTTGTTTATGTGTTTTATGACTTAGGAAATAGTTTAATTTCGTTTGCCTTTTGGTGTTTCAGGTGAATGATCAAAATTTGGCAAGAATTTGAATTTTCTAGACTTCGTCGCGGCAAAGGAAGAACTTCGTTGTGGCATTGTATGCACTGCCAAATGAGTGCTCATGGAACTCCAAATTTCACCGCGGCGAATTTTTTTCTTCGCCATGGCATCGTACACACTGCCAAAGTTGGACTTAAAGAAATTCAATATTTTGCTTTGCCACGACATTGTACGCACTGCCAGACTTCGTCGCGGCAAGGAAACTTCTTTGCTGCGGCATCGAGCATCTCGCACAAATGATTCATGAACTTCGCCGCGGCGAAAACTGTTTTCTATATAACCACGCGTTGACTCTTCATTTTTCCTGAGAGCTCCTAAAAATTTCCAAAAACCAAACACTTCCACCTTCAATCCAGATTGTTTCCAGTAAAGATTCTTCTCACTACTCCACTCCTTAACCCGCATAAACAGTAAATCATCTCAATTTTTCAAGGATTATGCAAGAATTTGCGGAAACCCTAGGTTGACAAAAATTTGGGGATCTTTCAATTTGGGCAGAAATTGGCAACATCAAGGGTGAATCTCAGGTGGGCAAGGTACGAATTGGTGTATCTAGCTTTGGTTTTAATCAATTTCAGTTTGTACTTGCTTTATATTTAAGAATTGATTGAAGTGCTTCAGGTTGAATTGGTGCAAATTGTGTAGCGATTTTGGGTTGAAAATTGTGGAGTTTGAGTTGTGTGAATTGAGGAAGTGTGGGTTTGTGATTTCAAAGTTGGTTGATTACGTTTGGAAGAGTGGTGATTTGGGTGTAAATGTAACTTTTGAAACCTTAGGGTGAATTGAGGAAGTGATTTTGGGTTGTGGAATTGTGCATGGGTGTTGAATTTTCAAGTTGAACCGCTAAGTTTACGGGTAGATTTTAGTGAACTTTATTGACAAAACGAAATGCCACTCAAAACTGTTCCCAAGGGTAAAGGAAAACAAGTCGATAATATATTTGTAAGTGAGAAGGCTAGGCAGCGTTACGAAGGAGCAATTAAAAGAAAAGACAAAGGTTTTATTGCCGAGAAAGGATTGACCACAATCAATACAGAAGCTTGGATCCAAGGGAGAGGTTGGGATCTCCTCCTGCTTGAACCAAAGCATTTAGCCATAGAGCCAATCGTAAGAGAGTTTTATGCAAACTTCCCTGAGCGTGAGTGTAATGCTTTCTTTCTAGCAAGTATACTGGTAAAATAATCACTAAAACTCATTAAAAATATATATAAGAAAATACACATATATATACAAGTAATAAAGTATGGGCACATATTTAATTTTTCTTTATATACAAATATTTACAAAATGTTCTCAAAAATAGCAACTTGACAGTGTAGCCCAACCCTTCCACTACATGACGTTCTAAGCGACCGTAACTCACCTATTACCTACAAAACATTAAAAACAATGGAGTGAGCACTAATTGCTCAGCAAGTAAACCAGGTATACTACCCTTCTCTCTCCGTTGCTTAAATCCTGAATTTTCTTTTCTTACAACTTATTTCTCTAGTATTCTCTATTCTTCTCTCTATTCTTTCTCTGTTCCTTCTCTGTTTTTCTCTCAATTTTCTAGTTTCTCTCTACTCATGATAAGGAGCATGATATTATGCATATTCATGATGCAAATGCACAAATGCATAAATTATTCATTTTCTTTTCTATTTTCCTTATTCTAATTTCTGTTTCTTTTTCTTTACTTCTTTCTTTCTTTTCTAGTCTTTCTTTTCTTTTCTTTCTATTCTTTCTTTCTTTCTTTCTTTCTTTCTATTCTTTCTTTCTTTCTTTTCTATTCTTTCTTTCTATTCTTACCGATCGGACTCTGTTGAGGCACGGATTTGGAGCCTTGGCAATGTGAGTGAATTCTCTAATTCTGGGTACAGTCCTCATCCACACACACTTCTAACGGACTGTACAATTCTTCTTTCTGAATTCTGAGGCTGCTCACTAAAGACGGCATGCATGTGGGACTATGTCACTCATGGCTCTCCATCGCAACAACCTTCTCTAATTTTTTTTTTTTTTTTTAACACTTCTTTAAGAAAAATTCAGATTTGAATATCTTTAATATCTTTGAATATCTTTAATATTCTCACTTCTTTCTATTTTCTCTTTAACATACTTTAGGGCTTTTTCATGCTCTTACGAATATGTATGCATGTTGATGGTTTCACGCTTATAATTCTTTCTAAATTCACATATTTAAATGCAATTATGCATTATGGAATGCAAACATATCATTCTCTACCATCTACAAACTCATCCCAAAGTAACACATAATCATTCTCATACATGCACTTCTCTTTGGCAGTTCATCAAACAATTCATGTGCACAAATCAACACTAATTTGGCTACACTTCTATCTCTATTTTAGACCACAGAAAATTTGGAATAAACTCCTCCATAATTAACACCGAATCTGCCCAAAATACACACTTCAAAATTTTTACTTCAATTCTTCCAAATCTCATCCAATCATTCATCAAATAACAACTACACCAACACAACTTGTCATGGATAGGTTCTAATCATTATTCAACACCAAATCCATCAACAATTTTACATATAACACACACACACACACACACACACACACACACACACATTTATATATATATATTAACATTTAACAATAATGATAATTTATTTAAATATATGCGAACACATATTTAAACGTAATCTCACATATTTAATTTTAATATCAAATTAAATAAAGGCTACGACCTCAGCAAATTTAATTGCACTGTGAAATTACCAAAATACCCTTTCGCCTAAAAAGACGAAAANAATGAAGAGATGAGAGAAATTGAGAGTGAAGTGGCGTGAGAGGGAGTAGAGAATGATAGGGTCTTCTTGTTTGAACTCTTAATATCTCATATTAATATGCATACTTTCCCATTTTGCTCTTGCACTTTCTTTAAATTTTCATCTATGTCCTTTAGTCAATTACCATAATGCCCTCATTTTTATTTCACTCCCCACTTTTTCAACTAATTTTGAGTGAAAAGACCATTTTACCCTTAATGCAAGTTAAAGGCATTTTCTTCACATTTTCTCAAAATAACTTTAGCAAAAAAATCAACTAAAGATATAAGAGGATAAATTAAGTTACGTACCTCCATGTGGGTGTTACAGTGAGCCCGGGCATGTATATGTGAGGGGTATTAAGGTGCCAATTAGTGCGAAGATTATCAATGAATTTTACCTAATTGATTGAATTGACCGTGATGAGTATGTAGAATTCAAAAAGTTGGAGATTAACCAGGATGAGATTCTTAGGGTTATTGAAAAGCCGGGTACCTCTTAGGAAATTTCGAAGAAGGGAAGGAGAAGCATAAAAGGGACTAATTTGATTCCCATGGCTAGAATTTGGCAATACTTTGTCTGTGCAAGGATGGTTCCAGAAACACACTACAGTTCAGTGGTTTTTGAGCGAGCAGTCTTACTTTATGCCATTGCCACTAGAAAGAAAATGGATGTGGGGAATATCATAATGGAAAGTAAAAGGCATGCAGCTAAACAAGGGAGAGGGAGCTTTGCCTTCCCACATCTCACCACTGAGATTTGCACTCGAGCGGGAGTAAAGAAGGCAGATGATGAACCACTTCTTCATCCTGCCCCAGCCCTCGATCAAACCTATTATTTCAAGTTCTTAGGGCATCTTACCAATGAAGGAACCAACTCCAGCTCGAAAAGACTAAGAACCACAACAACTACCATAACACCTAGTTCAAAATCCACGACAAGGGAGCTGTTGCAACAAATCTTGGAAAAAGTGAACAGAATGGAACAATGTCAAGATTGGATGGCAGATCAGACACAAATTTTGTACGAGATGCAATACAACTACTGCACCAATCTAGGCATTGATGTATCAAACTTCCAATGGCAAGATTGGCAAGAGGAGGAAGAAGATAAGGCCATGGAAGAAGATAACGGCGTCAAAGAGGAAGAGGAAGATGACGAATGAAGCCTAAAACACTTGTATTTGTATTTTTTGTTTTCATTTCTTTTTGTTTTGTAAATTGGAACCAATTTTCCTTTGTTAGATTATTAATTGTTGTTGTTTGAATTTTCTGGTTTAGTTTGATAAGGTTGAGATCATGTTGTAATTTTTTCATATTAATCAGTGAAGATATCTAACATAGCGAGCACCATAGATTTTCAATTGCTTTACAGATGATGATGATGAGAAAACCAAGGAACGGATGTCAGGGTGTTGAACGAAAATCAACCTTCACAGATTAATCATGGAAGTATCTTGTACCGTTTAATTCTGTTTTTCTATTCTTGAGATGTGCATGATGTGACATTGGGGACAATGTCATTTTAAGTTTCGGGTAGGAAAGTTTGAAAATTTTTGTGTTTTGTGTTGTTGTTGCCAATGATAAATTGCATAGGTCTATGATGAGAATAGGATTGTTGAGATTTTATTTATGGAAAATGTTAATCATTGCTTCAAGTTTAGGTTGGTTGATTAACTTTTCTTTTCTAGAGGTTTGTTGGGTGGTTCAACCACCATTTTCATTATTTCGGCATGCTTAGAAACATTTTATGTGGTTAGGTGAAGTCATGATAATGTTGGTGGACTCTAGAACCTAGTTGAGAAGTGCTTGAGGTGAAATTCTAGGAATCGACATTATTGAGGAAATGATTTGGGCAATTTTTCGGAACGTTTGAGCCTTTCCAGCCAAGCATGAATAAATTTTTCCCTAGTCACCCATTTGAGCCTTATGAGATTATCACTGTCCTATTCTTCTTGTGCAACCAAAAATGCCCAAAATCTCTCTCCCTAAACACGTTTCATACCCTTTAAGAGAATTTTGGACCTAATGTACGCCATAAAAGAGCTTAAAGAGTTGTGTGAGAATTTGACGAACCAAAATCTTAAGTTTGGGGATCGCAAAAAGGGCAGGAAGAAGGGGTAATTGACCTCAATAAATTGATGTTGTTTGTTTGAAAAAAAAAAAAAGTAATAATAGAAATTTGAGAGTTTCAATTCAGAATCAAAATTAAGAAATGCATATATTTTAGGGTTATAAAATGGTTGACACCTTGATTGGTTGAGAAAGAAAGTGGAGATTGATGTAGCTCTTAGTGTTTGCATGAAGAAAACTGAGTTCTCTTACTTTATTTATCTTATCCTTTTCCTTGGAGCCCATTAACCTAGCCTAACGTTACAAGCTTGCAAAGACCTTTTGATCCTTAGTGATGTCTAGTCTACATTAGTGGAGAGTAGTTTGATACGTAGGCTTATGGAGTCTGCCACCATTTGATAAACTTTGCATTTCTACATAAAATAATCCAAGAAGTCGAAAGGTGGACTGAAGTGGGGATTTGTAACACCTTTTTTTCTTACTAACATACTTAAAAGACATACTATGAAAACATACATACATAGTATATAAAATATAATTGGGCCCAAATTTTTCTTTTACTTATAAAACATAATTCTTTACATATACAAAAGTGGTATATACAAAAACTTATACACAAGGGACAGTGGTGCTTGTTCTCTTTGCTCCGTGACGTCCATCCGACCGCTGCCTACCTATTTCCTGCAAAACATGGAAAAACAACGGGGTGAGCACAAAAGGCTCAGTAAGTAAATCCTCTACCACTTATCCCCGCAACTTATTCTTTGGTTCTTTCCTTACTCTATTCTCACTCTTCTTCATTCTTTCTGTTCTTTCTCTTTTCTTTCTCTGTTCTTTCTCTGTTTCTAGTTCTCTTTGTTCTTTTCTTTCTTTCTAATTCTTTCTGCTCCCTCTTTCTTTTTGTTCTTTCTTTCTATTCTTTCTCACCATGATGAAAATCATGGTAATATGCATGAATGCAATGCACTTGCAATAATGCATAAAAATGCATTTTCTTTCTTTCTTTTCTTTTCTTATGCTCATTCTTCTTCTTTTCTTTCTATTCTTTTCTTGTATGCTCAAGCTTTCTCATTCTCATTCTTATTCTTGCTTATTCTTGCTTATTCTTATTCTTATGCCAATTGGACTCGGTTGATGCATGGATTCGAAACTTTGGCCATGAGAGTGAGTACAGTCCTCATCACAGTCCTCATCTACATGCACTCTTGCGGACTGTACAAATTCTTTCTTATTCTTATGCCATTCAATTAAAGTGGCGTGCATGTAGGATTTTCTTCTTGGTACAACCCTTATCCACATACACTCTTACGGGTCATATAGATGCTTTCTTCTTCTTATGCCACTCAATTAAGGTGGCGTGTATGTGGGACTTTCTTTCTATCACTCACAAGTTCCCCATTGCAACAACCTATTCTTTTCTTTTCTCTAGCACTCTCTTTCTTTAATTCTTTAGTGCTATTTCTTTCTTCTTTAGTGCTATTTCTTTCTTTCTCTTTAATCTTATAATTCTTTATTCTTTCTTTAAACTCTCATGCATATGCAAATATATGCATGTGGATGGTACATGCTTATGTTTCTTTCTTTGGTGCAATCATATAATGTAAACATGCAAGGTTGCACAAAATAAGGTTCTCTACTCATGCATATGCTTCTCTCAAGCATTTCATCAAACATTAAGCATGCATAACTAAACTCTACTTTAACTAGAGTTCTATTTCTTTCTTAGACCATCCGTAATTGGAGTAAAACTCCTTCATAATAATTCTCAACCTGTCAAGGAAAGGCACTTCAAAATTCTCTACTCAACTTTTTCTCAAATTCAGACAAACTTCAATTGGCATCCCAACCTTGACTCTACTTCTCATGGCTCAAAAACCATTCATCAACCCATCAACTCATTAATAATTATAATGTTAGCAATCAATCTCACAATTATAAGTATGCAACTATATATCAAATCATTTGATTGCTTAAATCTTAACTTGGGTTGGATTTACTTGCCTTTTTCTTGAGTTCTTCCACAAAAGCTTTCTAACTTGTTGGACTTGCTTCTTCTCCCAATTCCTAGGGATAAACTTAATAAGAACTCAACACTTACTCAACTTAAACTTATACTAAAGCATGAATCCTTACCTCTTGATGCTTAGGAACAATTCTTTATCAAGATCCAACCAAAAGCCCTCAAAAATCCTTGGAAGATTGAGTGAAGAGTTGAGAGGAAATGGAGAATAGAAGAGGCGGTGGAATAAGGAAAATGAAGGGATTTAGAAGACTAACCCTTAATATCTCATAAACTAAGCCTTCTTTCCCATTTTGCCCTTACACTTTCTTAAATTCCATCCCTATCCTTTAATTCTTTTCACTTACACCCCCATTCTAAAATATTCTCCATGAAATTTCCTTACATATCACTCCCCACTTTTCTTGCTAATTAGGGGTAGAATGGTCTCTTTGCCCCTATGGAAAAAATCCTAGAAACTTGAAGAAGAATTTCAGCCAGCTCTTTGCTGCGGCGAAGAAATCCAGAGCATATGTCGCAGCGGCGACACTCCCTTTTTGCCACGGCGAAGTCTGCACTTCCAAAATTCCGTAAGACTTCACCAAATTCAGGGTATCCAGACCATTCTAACAACTTAAATAACATGTCCATTTAACTTAGGCCAATAAACAACAGTTAAAACTAAATGAACATGAGTCAAGGATGTACCGCAAAGTGGATGTTGCAGGATTACATACTAAGGAGGCCGATAGAGAGAGATAGTTAATCAACTTATAACTTCTTGGAGTGTTAAGCATTTTCTTGTAATAATGTTTCAACAACTTTTGAGACTTGCATCAATTCTAGGCTTATCTTTGTGTTTGATTTTGATTCTAAACTCTCCCTTTTCATTTTCAATTTTGTTATCTTTTTCTATTTGTTAGTTGTCCTTCCTTAGTCAAATTTTGTGCCTGATGGTCGGGGATGAGCAAACCTTAAGTTTGGGAGTATTTGATAATCCTAGGATTATACTGTTTTATCCATGCCTTTTGGCTGGATTTAGGATACTTCTTCTTATGTTTGTGCCGAATTGCAACTTAATTTCATATATTTTATGTTTCAGGCCCAAACGTCGAGTTAGAGTAAAAACTGAGCGAAATTGAGTTTCTAGACCCAGAGTCAAGTGAATTTCAGGAATCGGGAAAGTTCTGATGCGGATTCAAAGCACTGTGAAGCTTGTTTCTATTGGGGATCACTAAGATTGAAGATTCAAGCAGAGAAGCAAGCGGAGGGCAGTTTTGTAATTTTAGAAAAGTTCAGAAAAGTTCAGAAAAGTTCGCCACAGCAAGAAAGTCTCGGGTCAGATCTTGAAATAAAATCCAACTTGATGCCACAGCGAAGTTTACTCTTCGCTGCGGAGAAAACTGCAATTTTTAGTTTATTGAAACTGTGCATTTTAATTTGATGAGATTAGACTTAGGGTTTTGGGGGTCGACTATTTAAGAGAGACTTGGTTATTTTGTTAAGGGTTCGACACTTTTTTGGAAAGAGAGGAGAAAATTGGAGATTGGAAGCCTTTGGGTTCATCAAATAGGGAAGAATTTATTTCTTTTCATTATTCCAGCATGTTGAACTCTGTTTTTACAGCTTTTCATTTTATTTGCTTTATTTTTAGTTTGAATTAACTCACTTTTGGGTTAGGGTTTTGATGTGATTGGGATTTTAATGTGTAATCAATAAATTGATGTTGCCTTCATATTCTATTGCTTGGATTATTTATTTATTCTTGTTCTAATTGAAATTAATTGTTGAGCATGATGAGACTGAGAAGTGAATCATGTATTAACCTCTTAGAGTAAATACCATTGATTGATTGAACACTAGAGATAGGTTCGAAGATCCATGAAATCAATTTAGGATTCCACTTAGCTTAACAAACTTAGAACTATTAACCTTCATTTTGTTGGGTGCGGAAGTTTAATAGGGATAAGTAGGAAAACATAGCCTCAGAAGGTATGTTTTACAGTTAGGGTATCCGATTTATAATCCTTGCATGTGAACTTAGAAGCAACATAAATTGTAGATTAAATCATAAAATCCTAGTGAAGTCAAAACCCTAATCGCTTTGTCTTAATTGATATTTTCTTGAATTGATATTGCTTTCATTAGTTAGATTTTAAATTACGTTGTGGATTTTGTTTTAACTTCAGCTTACTTGTCTCCCGCAAATCCAACCATTTTTTGTTTACTCCAACTTGATACAAATTAGGAAAATTAGTACTTGACACACAATCCTCATGGGAACAATACTTTACTCATCATTCTATTACTTGTTGCGACTAGTGCACTTGCTACACATTGCATGTTGTAAAATCAATGCATCAATAACCATATGTGGTACATAACTTTATGAATGAACTTCTAAATGTTCATTCAAGATCAGCAAACAAAATTAAAACATGTATTGCCATTCTCCAAACCTTATGTATACAACTAAATAAAAGAAGACAAATATGAAGTTAATGAAGTCTTTCAAATCAATAAAATGCGATACAAACATAAAGGGTATCTTAATCACATAGAAACTACATAATAAAACTAAGCCACATTTGCTCAACATGTCCCTTATGAGCAATAGGTGGTAAACCGTTTGTCAACGGTTTAGTAATCATCAATCTAGCACTGATGTGCTTAATAACCACTTTGTTTGCTTTGACATTTTCTCAAATCACAAGATACTTAATGTCGATGTGCTTATACGACTTCCCCTTTTACTATTCTTGGCCAAAAACACTGCAACAGAATTATAGTAGTAGTAAATCCTCAATGGCTTGGAAATTGTATCAACAACTCCAAGCCCTGAAATAAAACTCCTTAACCATATAGCATGCGATGTTGCTTCAAAACATGATACAAACTCTGCTTCAGTGGTAGAAGTAGTAACTGAAGATTGTTTTGCACTTCTCTACGAAATGGCCCTTTTTGCTAATAAGAAGTCATATCTCGATGTCGACTTTCTCAAGTTAAGGCAACCAACAAAGTCATAATCTAAATATCTAATCATTTCTAGATGATCAGGTTGATTGTATGTAAGCTTGTAGTCCTTAGTTCCCTGAAGGTATCGCATGACTTTCTTTGCAACTCTCCTGGTCTAAACTTCGGTTACTTTGATATTTGCCCAACATTCCAATTGCATATGTAATGTCAGGTCTTGTGTAAACCTGAGCATATATTAAACTCCCAATGGCAGAAGCATAAGGAATGTTCTTCATTTTTTCTCTTTCTAAATTATTTCTTGGGCTTTGTTCCAAATTGAATTTGTCACCTTTGACAATAGGTGCAACACTAGATGATCAGTCCTTCATACGAAATCTCTCTAAAACTTTATTGATATAGACTTGTTGAGACAATCCTAATGTTCCCCAAGATCTGTGTCTCTCAATCTTCCTATGACCTATGAAGCTTCGCCCATATTTCATTTAGAACGCTCATAATTCATTTTGAGGAATCATAATTGGGTTAAGTTTATAAGATAAACTTACTCCCACTATTCTCCATGTATATACAGTGGTTATATGTATATTTTACTCTAGTAGCCAAGAACCTCTAGCCTTCACTAGAGATCCATGACTCAACTCTTGGCTTGGAACTAGCGAGAAAGTCAAGCGAGAAAGTCAAGAGCCAGACTAAGCCCAACTCAACTGATTGAACCAATGCAATCATCTCTACTTGGGTTACAAGCTCACATTACTAGTCATATACCATATATATGACTCCTTAAATACCTGAAATTACTTTCGATATTAAAAATTCAAAGTAACATCGTTTCAAATATAACTTACACCATAAAAATATTTTTATAGGTTGCAAACCAACACAAGTGAAACCACGTTTCATATTATAAAATACATTTACAACAACATGAGAATTGACAATATGTAGTTCCGTATGACTCAAAACATCATAGTCTTTAGAGGTCAAGATTGGTATTTTGTGTAAAATTCTTGGTTATAGGAGTCCTTTTTCATTTTTAGCTCTCTCAAAAGAATTTTTTTTTTTTTTTTTTTTTTTTTTTTTTTTTTTTATAACAAAACAACAAGATTATAGAATTAAAAAGGTTCTAAAGGAAATTCTTTAATCGTTTAAAGAAAGGGATAAAAAAGCTTACCCTTTAATACTCTCATGTTTGAAGGCAATAACAAAATTCTTTAGCAAAACTGAAATCAATAACAAATTTGAAAATGCAATTTTGACACACTATAAAAATTGCATTCCTTTAATAAAACAAAAATCACTTATAAGAAAAATCATAAGATCATAAATAAATTATTTCGGAAACTAAACAAAATTCTTTTAAATAAAAGCATTTCCAAAGTAGATCAAAATTTATGATGTTTGCCTTCTTATTCAATTGAGAATCGGCATCTAATAATGAAAGCAATGGGAGTTTATATAGTGTTTGGCTACCCATTATAGCAAATAAAACTCAGCTATCACATTACCACATGTTACATAATAAGCTGGAAAACAATATAATGAAAGCAGCTCATAGTTACCTTAAGAGATTGGTCTAGAGGTCAAAGAAGTTTATTCTCTTTCTTAAGTTTTTTTGTTCTAATTTTGTGACCACTTACTATAATAATATATAGCTTACTCGATCTTTTGAGTTTCTATAATATTTAATAGAATTCAAAAATTAGTTAAAATGCGAACAGATTGACCAGACTCCTTGATTATTTAAAAAAAAAAAAAAACCACCTCATAGTTACCTGAAGTCTCTTCACAACAAAAGCATTTTTTTTTTAAATTCTTTCCATCTTAATTCAAAGTAGGCAAATTAAAGGAATTTTCCCCGTAGCTTCGGCATTGAGCTCAAACTCAAAAGAATACATTTAAGTAGTGCACGTGTGCACTGGACTAGCATGCACGTGTACCCCACACGAAGTGCTCAACTGCACACCGTTTGATCTTACGTGTCAATATGAAATCATGCAACTCACCACATCATTCCATGTGCCACACACAATTATTCCTCAACCTAACAACAATCTCTATACATAGAAAACCAACACAAAACTTCTCTTCAATCAACCAAACTCAAAAACACAACCAAATGTCTCCACTTTCCTCCACCAATCCCCCGCTGTGGGAGGTCCTCAACCTCCTTGCTCACCACCTTGACCCCAAAGCACTGGCCATAGCTTCTTGCATCTCCAAGTCTTGGATCATTTCCTTCTCCTCCAACCAAATTTGGCAACCCATATGCACCACTCATTACCCTTCTCTCTCTAACCTCAACTCTGTCACTTATTAATCCCCTATCACCGCATCTATGCAGTCACCTACTCCGCCACCCAACGCCGCCAAAAACCCCCTTCTAGACCTCACCTTTTCCTCCACAACTTCATCTTCGCCATCAACTTATGTACCAATAATAATGTCCCGCTTGTGACCATTGCAAAGCCTATGAATGAACTGTGTGCTGACGCCAATGGCATGTTCAAGTTTGATGTTAATGTTGACGATTGTGAAGGTTTAGAGATGGCTGAGTTATCAGAAGAGGTGAAAATCGCTTGGAATGTGGTGTTAAAGGGGTGGGGCGGTGCTTTTATGATGATGGATTACGAAAGGAAGTTAAGTTTTATTCCAGGAGCTGAAGGGTGGTTCTCGGAGGAGCTACCATAGCCGGGGTGTTGTTCGAGTGATGTGGCAAGTGGGATGGTAGCAGCTATGAAGTTAGGGATTTTTCGCAGAAGAGGAAATGGTAGGAAAGTAAGGGTTGAGAATGTGAGCATGGGAACGTTGAGTATTATGAATTGGAGATATGTTAATGTTGATGACGGACTTAGATACTTGCAACATTTTCTTTTGCCAACCAGCGAGTGTTGGTGTCATGGTGTGTAAAATATTTTTGTTTATCACTTAATGAAAATTTTGTGCCACAGTTGAAGAAGGTCTTTTATTGAAGATATAATTAGTTCCATAGTACGCTTCAGTCAGCTCAGCACACATTATTTTTTAAGAAATGACTTAGGCCATCTTTGGACCGTTTGCGCCTTTCAAGCCAACGTTTTATTCTATTATCCTTAGTCACCTGATTGAATTTTACTGTATATATTTAGCCTTGATTTTCTTTCTTTCAAATCATAATAACCTGTCCTATTTAACTATTAAACACATTTCCTACCCATAACTTTCTTTTAAGAGGAATTAATCTACATTTTTGAATGTGAAATGTGTGTGGCTTCGAGATTTGTATAAGACTTTGTGAGGATGTTCGAAGGAACGGGTTGGGGGTTGTTGTGTGGAAAAAAGAAGGATGTTGGGTGATATCCATGCTTCCTAAATTTCTATAAGTAAATGTTTAATTGATCCAAAAATAATAATAATAATAATAAATAAAAAAAGCAATTCAATAAGGAAGTATGAAAAGGGTATAGATTCAATTGCCACTACAAGAAAACTGGCATTCTGCGTCTAGCAAAATTAGACGCAGAAGTCACATTTAGACGCTAAGCCATTTTTAGCGTCTAAATTTGGTTGTCGCACCCCCTTAGTTGTAGTAGGCTGGTCGCAGATTCATAGCGCGTCTATATTGTGGTTTAGACGCAAAAAGTTTTTTTTTGCGACTAGCAAAATAGTCGGTAAATGCTGGTCAAAATAGTCCCCCAACTTAGACACTAAAAGTTCAAGGGTAATTTGGTAAAATTGTATAGCGACTAATCAATTAGTTGCAAAATGTCAGTTTTAGTGTCTAATAATTTGTCGCGAATCCCACACAAATTAGATGCCAAAGGTGTAAGGGTAATTTCATAAAAGACTTTCGCAACTATTTTATTAGTTGATGAATGTATCTTTTTGTGACCAAAATTTAGTGGCTAATTGTAACTCTTTTAGACGTTGAATGTAGAATCCAAACGGTTTTCGCGACTATTTTATTAGTGGCCGAATGTATCTTTTGGTGACCAAAATTTAGTAGTTAATTATAGTCATTTTAGACGTTGAATGTGGAATCCAATAAGTTTTTGTGACTACTTTATTAGTGGCCGAATTTATCTTTTAGTGACAAAAATTTAGTGGTTAATTGTAATCATTTTAGACGCTGAATGTGAAATCTGAAATGTTATCGCGACTATTTTTTAGATGTTGAATATGGAAACAATTATACTAAATTACTTTTTGCTACTAAAACATTAGTTGCAGAATGTGTTTTTTTAGAGCATTTCATATTGACCTCCAGCGGAATGCAACTATGCTAAATGACTTTTTGCTACTAAAACATTAGTTGCAGAATGTTTTTTTTTTTTAGAGCATTTCGTATTGACCTACATTATACATTCAACATGAACAAAATAATGGACACAATATTAAAATCTGATCACTAAATCAAAAATCATATTTTCATACATATATATATAGTCCATACATGGATTTTTATGCATGATGAGCAATAAAAATCCAAAATGCACTATCACATGTGCATAACCCAAAAGAACAACATGCACCCACATTTTCCTTTTTCTACCTATCTATCTGTGCATAACTAACAAAAAAATGCCCACCCCATGTACACCATCTAACACATATATGCAAACAATCCTAAAAAGATGGTTCTACCCCCATGTCAAAATATCTATTGTCCATACAACACAAAAATAACCATCAATACCGTTAGCACGTCAAGTGTCACCAGTTCCGGTATTTGAAATAGCTGTAGTTGATGAGGACGAGTCTTCATCAGTTCGAGAAGGCAAGTGCTGTCGAGTTGGAGCTTTATCAGATTTCTCTAGTTCAAGGGCTATAGTTAGCTGCTTCATCATCTCTAACAGGACCAATTGTTGGTGTTCAAGGCTTTTTATTTTCTCTTTTTGTTGATCAAATAAGATTAGCTGGTCCTCCAACTGTTTAATCTTCTATCCATTGTGACCTTCTAGGTTCACAAACAAAACATAAATTCAGTATCATAAATATGTTCTATCACAAAGACAATACTCAACCCAATTAAACCACATTCATCCATGCAAAGAATATAGTACTAGTGATAATGTAAATGGGTCTAAACGATCAATAAATTAATTAAATATCAATTTACGTAACTTATACCTTTTTGTTATGGTTGTAGTAGCTGTGGTGCCCGCAGTCTTCTTAGCCTCGGTCTTCAAGTCAACTTTAAGATCCTCAAAAACCTTTTACAACAAAATAATTAGGTTATAATTTTATAATTTATCAAGAATATGTCATTTTCCTTATATGAAAAGAAATACCACACTCTAAATTATTAATGTAGGAGGTCTCTCTTTGGTACCTAATTAAATACATACAAAAAATGTCAACTCTCCGTAGAAGTCAATGGAGACAAAGATGGCTATGGAGGCAAGCAATGAAAAAGAAAAAGAATATGCAATTGGCTGATTAATTAAAGAGATTAGTTAAGAATTACAAGGAGTTTAACAAGTAACACCATGATTTAGACATTATAAAGAGTCTTAAATGATATAATCAGACTTGTAGAATGGCAGGAAAAAGCAAGCTTTACAACTTTAATTATTTTTTCGTTGAGCATGCCTTATCCTCACAATCTTATAGATATTAAAAATAAATTATATAATTAATAACCAAACTTTGTTATCTTCACTTTTTATAAGAAAATTATTAAAAATTAAGAATTGTTGTAACTGATGATTCATCAAATTACACTACTAATTAAAGCCTTCTATTATTTTTGCTTGCCCAAAAGCACTTAACAAATTTTTACTTACCCAAAAGCACTTAATAAATGTATATGTGTAGTTCTCAGCTTGGAAACAATATTTAATTTTAGAAGAAATTAAAGGTATTAGATATAGCTAACTTATACCAGGACTTACTTCAAAGTTAACTAAGCAAAAAGCATTAACATCTCATAATGAGCAGGCATTAAAAATGCAGATATTCCCTTTCAACCAGAAGCCCCACCTCATCATTATTATATACTACCTAATTAATGTTTGCTTTCACTCAAAGCATGGTTAACTGACCTGCACTTTTTATGATAAAATATCCACCAAGTTCCTGTTAGTTGAAGAATAACATTTGAATTCATTATTCAAAAAATGATACTTAGCAACCAGGTCAGAAGGTGAGGGTAGAGTGAAGCCAAACCCTTTGGCAAACACGACTGGTCCTTGAGGTTTGGCCTAAGTAACACTGGGAGTTGGGTCTGGTAAAATTTTCAAGTGACATACCTCAGCAATGAAATTTTCAATTTTCCTACGGCTAATGTATATTTTTCAATGAGTTATATCATCAAATCCAAAACCATAACCAATGCAATACTCAATAACTAGAGTAAGCCAGCAATTTAGATGAATTATCGGGTTTCTACTCTTGACTCCCTTCCCCTTCACAGTATCTTCATACAAGCTGAAGTACAATTGAAAGTTTGAAACAACCATTCACCTTCATTACCAGTTTCAAAACATTACATATAGATAAAACAAAACATTTCATACAACATTTATTTCCTATATTCTCCTAAAACTTCATAAAATCCAAGGTAAAATTGATTAAAGTTCTCCTCATATAAATCATATAGCCTAAAGTATAATATACTTTGAATGTAGGTTATCAGTGACCTAGATATTTAAAATTCTGCAGCCACTAAAGAAAATTAATATAGTATTTGCACTATCAGAAATTCATAGAAGAAAGCATATAAGTTGGTAAGCAAAAGGAATATGTTCACCTTAATATCCAGTACTCAGAATGTAAACGAGAAACAAAGGAAATCATGAGGAACCAATGACCTCAATTGTACATTTGGCTGGTTGTACCATGGCAGATCTGAATGTGGTGACCACTCTGGGCAGCATGAATTTCCAAGCACTCACTATTGAAGTACAAAGATAACAAATTTTTAAGATACGGGTCAAAACCGTGAACTGCAAAATGAATTAAGAGTCTCTGTGTATTTTTAAGTACAACTTACCTGCAACCATAAACAGGAATAACATGCAACAGTTGTGCAAGGCCTTTGTTCAAACTTTTCCAGGCATCTAATACTTCATAAGCAATAGGGACCAATTGAAGAATAAATATTCCATTCTCTAGAGGCTTAAGGGGCTTCTCTATAGCCATTTCTGCAAGTTTTTTGTCCTTCCTTGAAGCCAGCATCATCTTCTCTATTGGAATGGGAAAAGGCTTCTTCTTTCTCTTAGGTAGTACAGGTGGAAGATCCACATTTTGGGGATTTCTTGTTTCTTTATAGTTTGATAATGTCCAGATCTCTGGCTAGTAGCTAGCACGTAGGAATATCCGACAACTTGTTGACTCAACTTTCTGAGGCTGCCCAAGCCCAAACTGCATGAAGAATGAAATTGAAGTATGAGTTTCTAAAACAATTATCCATAAAGAATGTCATCAAGGACAAAACATAAACTTACAAATTCACGGTAGGTGCATAAAATTTTCTCATGCAAATATTCATAAATTTAACTAGCATTGTTTTCCATACAAAAATACAGAGATAGGCAAATCATTTTATACATCACATATTAACAGATTTACTTCCAACATAATATATGATTAAAATAAAAAACCAATAGAACATAATCAAGAGAACATAACCTGCAACCATAGAATGTATGAGCTAGTAGCTGAGAGTTGAGGCCTCAACTCCATGGCACTGTGCTGAACACCTGCGAAGTGAAGCAATGTCAAAAATTATTTTACATAATAATGACACTTGTTTTTAGCTCATTTTGATAATCTAGCTTACACCAAGACTTTTAAAGTAGAAATACCATTTGCAAAGTAGCACCTGATGATTGTTTTATTTTTCATAAGGGTGCTAAAATTTTCATTTACACCAAGTATAATATGTGTGATACTATCTTTGCCCCAAATGAAAATACACTTTCATTGCCATCATCCCCTTATAATCCTCGATAACAAAATAAAAAGAAAGTAACTAGCTTACCCTTTTGAGATGGATTCCATGCAGAAGGCAGAGTTGGTGGTGTCCGGAGCATTTGTTTCCAAGAGTATCTGAATTGCCTCACACTTCCTTGAATAAAAACTAAATGGTGCAAATGTAAAGTCAGAATGAAAAAATTGAAGCAAGGCTTTGTAATTAATGATGTGGGTTTTTCATGAGGCGGAGGTGATGAAGCATAACACTTAATTTTGAACCCCAATAATTAAAATTCAGCATTAAAATTTGATTAGAACATCAAACTAACCTGAGCACGGCCACTTAAATAAGTACTCATGTTTCCACTTTTAACTCATTCTTTGACTCATTTCCTCAAGCAAATGGTGAGTACAATGCAAAATAAAAAATACTGCCACCTAATCTTCATTCTATTCAGTACATTATGAAATGGAAAATCTACGGTAGCCATGAAAGAACAAAAACATGAAGCACGTAACATGATTTAATACACTTCTGTTATCTGATTACTGTAATTAACAGCATACCCATCTCACGCCATTCATGAAACTCACATGAAAACCTTGATTAATTAATAAATATTGGCATTATAAGCTAGATGCTATCAACAAATTGAACTCAAGTGAACATAGATATCTATCCACAAATCCCAAATTCTGTAACTCTAGATCCTGCTTCTTTCATCTTTATACACTTAGTCGCCAACAAGTACAACACCCAAAACTGAAATTAGCTATAATCCAAACCATATCAACGCAATCAATTGAGTTTAATTCAACGAATAATATATCAGCTCTAAAAGCAGTATGAATTACCTTAGAAACAACATGAAAGTGTCAGCAACAGTTCAAAGCCTCCCTAGCCACAGAGCCTCCAATCTTTTTTAAACCACTCTGCAACGCCAAATGGAACCTTCAATAGTGACTCTAAAACCCTCGATTCTCTCCCTCAACTCCAACAATGGGGCCTGATCCGTAGATGGCCGCGTGACATCGACGAGCTGGTGTTCAAGTTAACGAAATCAGCACAGTCCCGGTCAATTAAATAATAAGTTCATGCGAGGGAAGTAAATGAGATGTAGCTTAGATCGGAGTGTCTCGAAGGGAACAAAATTTCGGAGCTCAAGATATAGGATTCGAGGTCAAAGGTTGGGGAGAGAAAGATATTGGATTTAAACCAAAGAGTGAGCGTCAAGGATCGAAGAAGAGGTTAGTGGGGATCTAGGCGGTGGAGCAGTTGCGATTGAATCACATTTCTGATTGTGGGGTGTTTCTTTGATAACAAGTTTTTTCTCCTAATTAATCAAGACTTTGTATTTGCATTGGAATGAAGATTTTAGAGTGCAATGTAACGCAATGTTAAGAAAGAACGAACGCTTCTGACGTCGTCGTTTAATAAAGAACATTGTGTAGAGCGTTTAGGGTCAGAAGCCGCCGTGAAAGATTGAGAACAGATGAGGTTCGATGGACGACAGTCAGAACTGACAAGACAAGGGAGAAGTCCAGATTTTAGGGAAAAAATGGAGAAGAAGATGCGAACGGAGTGATCATTAGGGTTTAGGGTAAAATTAGTTTGGGGCTTTTGGATAATTGGGTATATGTAAAACATTTATTTGGCCCTCAATGAATGAAAAGTGACAAGGTAGACCCTAAAATATTCATTGACCCCTAAACAAAAAAAATGAGACAAAATCAACCTGCTGTATATACTTTGGGGCCTTGTAATTACTGTCCAAATATGGATATTTTGAAATATAATTCTATTATGGAAATAAGGGAATTTCGCAACTAAAAATTTAGTCAGTAAAGAATTAGTGTTAGTTGCCCATAATTGAGGTCCGGCGGGAACAAATAATTTTGGGGGGAATATGAATTTTTTAAGTTAAATTAGCAACTAAATCAAATTTAGTTGCTGTATATACTTTGGGGCCCTTGTAATTACTATCCAAATATGGGATATTTTGGTAATTTCATTTTTCTATAACTAATCATAATAGTTACTAATAAATCCCTAATTATTCGCAACTAATTTAGCAACTAAATTAGTAGTTGTAAAAAATTGTTTTTTGTAACAAAAAATGTAGATGTAAAAAGCCATATTTTAGATGCAAATTATGAAATTTTGGAGGGAAAAATCACCCGGAAAAAATTGCAAATAAATTTATTAGTCACTAAAGCAAACGGTTCTGTGACTAACAAAATAGTCGCAAAAAATTAACTTTAGATGCCAAATGTTGGAACATGTGGGCCCCAAAATTTTAATCCTCTTTGCTCGACTAATGTCAATTTAGTTGGTAAATGTAGCCTTTTTGCAACTAATTCTGGTTAGTTGCTAAAAAATTGGTTGCAAAATGTCAATTTTCTTGTAGTGTGCGGTTGGGGAGAGTGATACAATAAAAATAAAAAAAATAAAAAAAATAAAAAAAATAAAAAAAAACAAAGGGTTTCAGGTTTGAGAGAGTAAGTTGTTTATGAAATGTAAGATTATTCCTCTTAATTGCTTGAATCCCTTATGTTCTTTCATAACCCAATACCTTAGCCTAACGTTACAAGCTTAATGAAGTCTTAACAATCTAAAGTTGTGTGTCGCTCTACATTAGTGGAGAGTGATCTGAAAAATAGGCCTATGGAGTTGTCTTTTTAATGTTTTCTGTTTCATGAGATCAATAATGTTGTTTTCTTTTGGAGATTGCTATGAAACCACCTCTAAGGCTGGGATTAATAGTCCGTGGATTTACTGTGATGGAGAGTTAAGAATGAAGGTGAAATTGATTTTTAGGGTGTTCTTGGATGTGGTTGATCATTGCTTATTCTTGTTTTAAATGTGCATGCAATTTATAAGACATATTTATTGATGTCTCTAGGAAACCCATGTTTGGTATACATGTGTGTTAGGAATTTGTAGGATGTTTGTGGCCAACATCGCTGAAAACCCTCATGAGATTATAACTCGTCCACTAGGGGGACCTAGGGTTTAAAGGCTTATTGCATATACTAAATGCAATCGTGTCAACCAGCGGAAGTGGTTTAGTTAGGATAGATTAGTTAGGATTATATTTTATCGCTTTCATTGCTAGGGACTAGCAATAAGTTGGTCAGGGGTTGTGTTGAGTGGTGAAAATACGGATTTATTTTTATGATTTGGGGGTGAATTGTAAGGAATTCAAGGTTTAACGCATTATTTAGGATGAGTTTCCTTACTTGTTTTATTATCTTCCAGAATCATAGGTTTTGTTGTGTTTTCTGGTATTTAGGTGCAAAAAGATGGATTATTCATGCTTGTGTTAGTGTTCGGACATCTTGGACCCATTGAGTGTGGATAAATCAAGGCAAGCAGAAAAAGAGTGAAATTCTGCAACTACGTTGTAGCACGCTTTTCTAAGCGCGGTGTGAAGATGACAAAATTGATATTGTGCCCCAGTGAAGAATCATCGCTCTACGGCAAAAAGTTGATGAATTCCAAATTGCACCGCGGTGTAATTCATTCATGCCATGGCGTGATAGGGTTCTTATTGAAAGAAAAATCACTTGGAGCTGCAATGCAGCGCAAATCGTGATATTTGGAAAAACTCCGCATTTTCAACCCTAATTTTGGTGACCAGTATTTACAATTTTGCCATTTTTCCTAAAAACTATATAAAGGAAACTTTAGTACAATTTTCATAATTATTAATTTATATAAAACACTTGTTAAACTTTTGAGTCTTGGAAGAGAGTGATTGATTGTGTAAAGCTAAACCTGGATCATCTTGAGTGGATTTTGCACCCAAATGTGTAAGGGTGAGTAGAAAAACGAAGATAAAGTAGGAAGCTTCCAAAAATGAATTTCTTCTATTCAGATTAAGAATGGAGTTTTTACAGCTTCTAATGTATGAATACAGAGAAAGAGTAAAGTTGCTCTTTAAGAAGACGAGCAACTAATCTTAACAAGAAGAAAGACTATTAACACTAAAGCTACAACGTTTAACATAAAAGCAAGCTACACCTTATTGATTCAACAAATGATAGATTGACCCTTAATCTTTAATATATTAACATTCCCCCTTAAACTGGAGTAGGTAACTTTCCAATTTAATATATCAACATTCCCCCTTAAACTGGAATAGGTAACTTTCCAGTTTAGCTTTTACAAGCAGGACATTTTAAAATTCTCACTCTGAATCAGTTTAGTTGTTCATTCTGAATTAGTTCAGCTGTAGCAATATCTTGCACACATTTTTCAGTCGGAAAAGAAAAATCTTGCAGATTTCATTTTGAATCAGTTCAGTTGTAGCAATCTCTTGCATTCCTGAAAGTAGTTTTGTCGTGCTTCTTTTTGCTTTTTGATTACTTCAATTAATTACACTTTGTAATCATACACCAATCAGTTACACTTTAGTTCAATTATTACACTTGTCTTAACTTCAGTTCAGCTGCCATGTGATCTTAAACTTCAAACTTAGTACATTCAGTTCTTCTATGCCTCAAGTCAGTAGCACGAACACAAATATAGTACCTCAAAATTTTGAATTTACTTCATGCAATACTGCTACACCTCAGTTCATCAGTGACAAAAAAGGAAAAATGCAGTACACAAAAATGTTTCCAGTTCACAGGATACTTCGAGCAGTAGAGTGCAGAGCAATCATAAGAAATTTCCAGCAATAGAATGAAGAGCATACAGAAAATATTTCCAACAACATAATGCAAAGCAATCATAAGACATTTCTAGCAGTAGAATGCAGAGCATACAAAAAGTATTTCCAGCAGTGAGATAGTAGCAAAATGTAAAATACAAAATACAAATTGTAATCAAAGTACTCTAAAGGATAATTGCTTTACTAACAACATTCAACTTACTTCGTAATTTAGTAAATTGTGCTACTATTAAGGCTTTGGTCAAAAGATCAGCTATTTGGAGCTTAGAAGGCACATATTGAATTATTAGCCTTTTTGCTAACACCTGCTCCCTTATGTAATGAGCATCAATCTCTATGTGTTTAGTATTGGCATGAAACATAAGATTGGAGGCTAGAGCTCCAGCACTAACATTATCACAGCAAATAACAGGTGTGGCATTAAGCTGTAGGCCTAACTCTGTAAACAAACTCTAAAGCCATGCAACTTCAGTTGCTGTTTGAGCCAAGGCTCTATACTCTGCTTCGATGTAGGAAAGTGCAACCACTTTCTACTTTCTTGAGCTCCACTAGACTAAGTTAGGTCCTATGTAAACATAACACCCACTTGTAGACCTCCTATCCTCTAAATTACTACCCTAATAAGCATCAACATAACATTCCACATTCAAGGTGCTGGCTGGCTAAAAAATCAGACCATAGTCAAGTGTACACTTGATACATCTGAGTATCCTTTTGCAGGCTTGCCATTGAAGCTCTATAGGGGCTTGTAAATAATGACTTAGCTTATTTACAGGGAAGCTAATGGCAGGTCTAGTGAGGGTTAAGTATTGACAAGCGCTAATGGTGCTTCTATAGAGACTTGGATCAGCAAAAAGAGCACTATCCGTGGAACATAGCTTAGTACCAACAACCATAGGAGTAGGGCAGGCATGACACTTAAGCATTTTGGTTTTTTGGAGAAGATCTGAAGCATATTTGCTCTGTCTTAAGTGAATTCCAGTGGCAGATTTGGTAGCTTCCAAGCCTAAGAAATAACTCAGTGAACCATGGGTTAGTATAGACAAGCTTAGTATAAGGTAGATCAGATCCTGTTATAAGGATATCATCGACATATACATATACAAGAACATATGTCAAACAGGAGTTTTGTTGTAGAACAAACAAACTGGAATCAAAACTGGAATTTCTAAAACCTTTGGTAGATAGAGCTGCCTTGAGCTTATCAAACCATCCCCTAGGGGCTTGTGTGAGGCCATATAATGCTTTATTCAACTTCCAAACATATGAAGGATTAGTGCTATCCTCAAACCCAATAGGCTATCGCATGAATACTTCCTCATTTAAAGTGCCATTTAAAAAGGCATTCTTTACATCAATTTATTGTATACCCAATTGATTTGTAATTGTTATAGTGAGAATAATTCTGATTGTGAAGGGTTTAACCACTAGACTAAATGTCCCAAAATAGTCTAATCCTAGAGTTTGTTGGAAACCCTTGGCTACAAGTCTAGCTTTATACTTTTGGAGAGACCTATCAGCATTGAACTTTGTCCTAAAAACCCATTTGTTTCCAACAATGTTCTTATCAGGAGGAGGATGAACTAATACCGAAGTTTCATTTTCTAGTAAAGCATCAAATTCACTCTTCATTGCCCCGAACCATTCAAGACTGCTAAGGGCTTCTAAGACTGTGGTAGGTTCAGGTATAGTAGAACAACTTTCTATGCTAACCAAGGCTGTATGATTGTCTTGAATGTGATCAACTAACCGAGTAGCGGTGGTTGTTTTATATTGAGTCAGCATGGGGTGAGTAATGATAATAGGAGGTTCTTTGAGACATAAGTCAGAAGGGAACTATGACGATGTGAGGTCAACTTCAAGAGAGCATTGTGGTAGAGAATGAGAAGATGAAATGAAAGGAAGATTATAAGCTGACTGTTTGGGATGTATGGGAAATTCAAGGATGGTCTTAGTTTGAGATGCAGGAGGTAAAGAAGTAGAGCTTGGTTGAGTTTGAGGTGTTGNCGTGATTGATTAAAATCAACAAAGAAGGCAAAAATAAGCCAAAAGAAAATAAAAGTGACACAAAAGGTTTTTAAAGTGGTTCAGTGAGCTGTTTCTCAAACCTACGTCCACTATTTTTATTGCTTCGTTTCTCTTTGATTGACTGCAGAGTACAAGCTTTTTGCCTAAAAATTATTATCCAGCCCCCTATACTACTTTTTTGGGGTATTTATACAAGAATTTTTGCAAAGGTAAGTGAGAAAAATCCGAGATAGCGATCAAATCTTTTGTATATCCCGTAATTTTTCGTGATTGTGTGCCAAAATCGAGTTAAATGGATATTGGCAATATCTAATATGAGATAAAGGAGATCTAGATTATCTTCTAATATGTTGAACAACTATTAAGTAGGTTGCAACAAGCTTCTTTTTTATCAAGCTATATCTTCTTGCAAGCATTGTACCATGCGAGCTATCAACGTCTCGAAGCTTACAACAAATTCATATGCAACATTTGTCACCTAGTGTTTGGAGGTCATATCGAGCTTCAAAAACTGAATTCATGAGGTTTGCTATTAACACTCAAATCCTTTATTGACCTGACTCACACACACAAACTGCTAGAATTCTAGCGAGCTTTAATATGTGACCCTCGCTTATGGTGATGTGATAAGGACATAGAAACTATCCATTCAACGATTTCAAATTCAAATTTGAAATAAAGGGCATTTAAGTAATTTATGAGCTGGCATGCCATGCATTTAATGCTGTAGTATGTGGCAATTACTTTTACTGCATGTTTACTGTGATAGCTGGCCATGCACAGAATTGAAATGACATGCAGTTACACTTATGATTATTTGAAATAGCGGTTATACGCCCTTCACAGATCATCGCCACATGTCCTAATTGAACAAACCAGATTGGTTGACAAATGAAAGGCTGAGATTCATCATGAAATGGATGGCCTAGATCGCTTCCCGCCCAATTTCCAACACTATAAAACAGGCTTTGCAACCTGCCTTTGTGGAAACTTTTCATTTCGCTCACCATTTGAGTCTTTTTCTGCTCACTTTGCCAAAAGTTTGTTCAGTTTTTTCACAGCAATTCTCTGGTGAAACTCTTTATCCTCTATAACGCCTACATTGAAGTACGTAGTTTTACTTGTGCCCAAATAGCCTTAGTTAAATTTTATTAAAGTTATCTTGAAAAAGTGTGAAGAAAATCCCTTAAACTTTCATTATGGGTAAAATGGTCTTTTCACTCATAATTAGTTGAAAAAGTGGGGAGTGAAAAGAAGTAGAATAACATGGAGAAGTTAATAAAAATAAGGGCATTTTGGTAATTGACTAAGGGACATAGATGAAATTTCATAGAAAGTGCAAGGGTAAAATAGGAAACTAATAAATAATATTATGTTATATCAAGAGTTGAAGAATGAAACCCTAGCCATTCTTCCTCCACTTTCACGCCACCTTCATCCCCAAATTCTCTCAATTTCTTCAATTCTTTTTCAAGGGAAATTCATAGATTTTGGGTTATTTTTAGTGGAATTTCAATCTCAAGCATCCTTAGGTAAGATCCTTGCACTAAGAAGTGAATTTTAATTTTTAAAGTGTTGAATTTGATGGTTTGTGTTAATAGGATTTAAGAGAAAGAGAGTTGGATCAAAGAAGATTATTAAATGGTTGGATTGCTCACATCTAAAGTAAGTAAATCATACCCTAGTTATGATTGAAGCAATATGGTGTAGAGAATTTCTTTTATGCTTATATGTGTTTTATATGAAGAATTGTTGATGGATTTGATGTTGAATGATGGTTAGAACTTATCCATGAGAAGTAGTATTTGTGTGTTTGATGTTTGATGAGAGTTTGGATGAATTATGGAAGAATTGGAGTAGAAATTATGGAGTGTGCAATTTGGACAGGTTTGGCGTTAATCTTGACAGATTTTGTTCCAAATTTTGGTGGCTTAGAAAAGAAGTAGAAGTGTAGCCAATTTAGAGCTTCGATGTGCACATAAAATGTTTGATGAAATGTCAAAGAGAAGTGCATGTATGAGTATGGTTATGTGTTATTTTGAGATGAGTTTGTAGATGGTAGAGAATGATATGTTTGCATTCCATGTTGCATTATTGCATCTAAACATGTGAATTTAGAAAGAATTATAAGTATGAACCTATCTACATGCATACATACTCATGAGAGCATGAAAAAGCATTAAAGAATATTAAAGAGTAAATAGAAAGAAATGAGAATATTAAAGAAAGTAAATCTGAATTTTATTTAAAGAAGTGTAAAAAGATAAAAGAAGAGAAGGTAGTTGCAATGGGGAACCCGTCAGTGACATAGCCCCGCATGCACGCTGCCTTTAGTGAGCGGCATGGCAATCTTCTAGCCTTGCTAGAAACCTCATAAATTCTAGTTAACAAGACCACTAAAGGAGTATACTCGACCTCTTTTTAAATCGATACAGGTCCTTCTCACCTCAGTCTTTGATAATCATATTTTACACTATGATTTTTCATTGAATTTTGATAGGATTTAGGATACTTTTCATTCAATTTGGTCCATAATTGCTACCTAATTCTATTAATTTGTCTTTGCAGGCCTAAACGATGATTTTGAGCATAAATGATAGTTTTGAGCGTAAATTGTGTAACTTGAGCTTGGAAACTCGGAATGACCTGAATTAAGAAACTTTGGAAAGCTAAGAAGAAGAGCTACAACTTTCATGTTTTGGGTTTTTCCTAATTCTGATTGGACGATGGTGAAAACTTGGCTTGAAGTCATGAAAAGTACGCTGGGAACTGAAGAAAAACGTCTTTGGACGTGCTTCAGTATTTTTGCCATAACGTTAGCTGTAGATCTCGGATTGTTCTGATTCTTGAACGACCAGAAAGATAAGTTAAAGAGCTATAATTCATGTGTTTAACACTGTTTCATTTTCAGAATCTATCATGCTCATATTTGGCCCTAAAGTCTTCGCCGCGGTGAAGACAAAGCTTCGTCGCGGCGAAACCTGCCAGATGTAAAAATAAAACGATGCGTTTTGGCTTGCTAGGGCTTCATCCTTAAGTGAGAGGGGTATAAATTAGAGCAAAAAGGAAGAGAAAATAGGTCTTGGTTCGTCATTTGGGAGGCAGCTCATGGAAGGAGAAGATTATTGAAGATTTGGACTTCAAATTAGAGAAGATTTCTCCATCTTTTGCTTGTTTTTCAATGTTNGTAAGAAGGGGCCGTGACATTCGAGAGATAGAGAGAAAGAATATACACTCACATGGCCAAGGGTTCCGAATCCATGCATAACCGAGTCCGATCGGTAAAGAAATGAGTAAAAGTCACGTAAAGTGGTAACGCCCAGCCGTGCCTCCGGTCAGATGAGGCCGTGACATTCAAATGAGTAAGAATGAGAAAACAGAGAAACATAAAGAATAGAAAGAGAAAATGAGTAGAGTCACAAAGAGTGGGATGAGTCCCCAGTCGTGCCTCCTGTAAGATGAGGCCATGACATACACCAGAGAGTGTATAGCAAAGAGCATGAGAAAGAGAGACAGAAAGAGAATCAGTAGAAGTCACGTAGAGCGAGAGAAGTCCCGGCCGTGCCTCCGGTAAGATGGGGCCATGACTGTCATGAAAAGTAGAATATGGGGTTCCAGCCGTGCCTCCGGTAAGATGGGGCCGTGACATTTAAAGAAAGAGCTAGTAGAAAAGAATTATGAGAAATGAGAAAGAGAGAATTCAAGGATAAGAAAGCTTGAGAAAGCTTGAGAAAGAATGAGATGGAATGAGAGGTTTTGAGGTAGTAAGAATAGAGAGTAGAAGAAAGAAACATGCAGTTCTTTTGCATTAATTGCATATACATCTCATACATGCATACACCATGATTTCTTCCATGGTTAGTGAGAGTATGATGAGCATAAGAGAGAACCATGATTTTCCTTCATGGTGAGTATGATAAGCATAAGAGAGAACCATGATTTTCCTTCATGGTGAGTAAGCATAAGAGAAGAAGAAAAGAGAATGAGAACAGAGAGAAAGAAAGAATAAAAAAGAGTAGAACGGAGTTAAAGGAGAATAAAAGTATTAGCAAGAAAGAGAAAAACAGTGAGAATTAGAAATAGAAGAATGGTAGAGTAAGGAAAGAACCAAAGAGTGAGTTGTGGGGATAGGTAGTAGAGGATTTACTTACTGAGCATTGTTGTGCTCACCCCACTGTTCTTCCTTGTTTTGCAGGAATTAGGAGCAGCGGTCGGATGGACGTCGAGAAACAGAGAGTATTGGCACTACTGTCCACCAGTTATGATATTTTGTATTAAGGAGAAAGTTTTTAATACATAGTATTTTGTATATGTAAAGAATTATATTTAATGAGTAAAGAAAAGTTTGAGCCCACTATCTTCCATACGCTAATTATCTATTTTATGAGTAAAGAAAAGTTTGAGCCCACTATCTTCCATACGCTATGTATATCTATAATTTGCATAGTATGCATTATATGAATAGTAGTAGAGAGCAGGTGTCACATATTTTTCGTCCTCAAACAGGTATCTTTTGTCATAACTATGTTTACAAAAACATATTAAGGCAAAACCTTACGTTTTTTTTTATAAGAAAGAGAAGTTTGTCAATTACTGTGCTATTCTAGTTAACACTAACATGTAACCTGTAATGACTTCTTTCTACTAGTATACTTTACAACATATACAATAAAAACATACATACTTAGCATATGAAAAATATTTGGGCCTAATTTTTTTTCTTTACTTATAAAATATAATTCTTCATATATACAAAAATAACAAGTACAAAAACTTAGCCACAGTGGACAGTAATGCCAATTCTCTCCGCTTGTCGACTTCCTTCCGACCGCTGCTCACCTATTTCCTGCAAAACATGGAAAAACAACAGGGTGAGCACAAAAATGCTCAGTAAGTAAATCCCTTATCTCTTCTCCTTCTTTGGTTCTTTCCTTACTTAATTCTCTTCTTCTTTCTTTCGTTCTTAGTTCTTTCTCCTTTCTTTCTCTGTTTCTAATTCTTACTGTTCTTTCTTTCTTCCTAATTCTCGTTGTTCTTCCCTTCTCTCTGTTCTTTCTTTCTTCCTATTGTTTCTATTCTCTCTATTCTTTCTAATCATGATGGGATACATGGTAATATGCATGAATGAAATGCATGTGCAATAATGCATCAAAATGCATTTTCTTTCTTCTTTCTATTTCTTTTCTTTTCTTTCTTGTCTTGCTTGGTCAAGCTTCTCTTTTCTTTTATTTTCTTTGCTTGTTCAAGCTTTCTCATTCTTTCTTTTCTTATTCTTATTCTTGCTTATTCTTTCTTTTCTTATTCTTTGCCGATCGGACTCGACTGATGCATGGATTTGGAACCTTGGCCATGTGAGTGAGTACAGTCCTCATCTACATGCACTCTTGCGGACCGTACAAATTCTTTCTTTCTTCTTAGGCCACTCAATTAAAGTGGCGTGCATGTAGGAATTCTTCTTGGTACAACCCTCATCCACATACACTCTTACGGGTCATAAAATTCTTCTTCTTCTTATGCCACTCAATTAAGGTGGCGTGTATGTGGGAACTTCTTCTTAGCACTCACGGTTTCCCATCGCAACAACCTATTATTTTCTCTTCTTAACACTTTTTCTTTCTTTAATTCTTTAGTGTTTTTTCTTTCTTTCTCTTTATTCTTAGAGTGTTTTAGTCTTAAAATTCTTTATTCTTTCTTAAGTTACTACACATATACAAATATATGCATATGGATGGCTCATGCTTAGAATTCTTACTTAAATGCACTCATGAAATGCAAATATGCAATGTTGCATAAAATTAAAGTTTCTACTCTTACTCATGCTTCTCTTAGGCATTTCATCAAACAATAAATGTGCATATACAAACTCTACTTTAACTATAATTCTATTTGTTTCTTAAACCATCCAAAATGAGAGAAAACTCCCATGTATCATCACAATCCCTACACGGCAAAACACTCCCAAAATTTTTCTTAAACTCTTCCAATTTCAACCGAATTTCAACCCATCATCATACAATCAAAAACACTTCTCATACTCAAATATATCCAACAACAAGCATAAATAATCATCAATCCCATCTCAATTTCTCAACAATCATAACATATACATGCTTAAAGAAATCTCTACTCAATTGATTTCTTAAACCTTAACTTGAGTTGGAGTTTGAGTGGAATTGACTTACCTTATACTTGAGTAGTCTCCACTAAAGCTCTCTACTCTTGTTGGATTCAAACCTTCTCTTAACCCTAAGCATAAACTTAATAAGAATTCAACTTCTACACAAATAAATCTTATATATAGAGCACGAATTCTTACCTCTTGTTGCCTAGGATCAAAATCTTATTAAAATCCACTCAAAAGCTCTCAAAAATCCTTGGAAAATTGAGTGAAAATTTGAGAGAAAATGGAGAAGGAAAGTGGCGGTGGAAGGAGAGAAATAAGGGTTTCAAACCCTTAATATCTTATTTTATAAACGTACTTTCCCATTTTGCCCTTACACTTTCTTAAAATTTCATCTATGTCCTTTAGTCAATTACCATAATGCCCTCATTTTTATTGCATTTCACATGAAATTCTCTCTCGTTTCACTCCCCACTTTTTCAACTAATTCTGAGTGAAAAGACCATTTTACCCTCAATGCAAGTTTTAAGGCATTTTCTTCATATTCTCTTAAAATAACTTTAACAAAAATAAACTAAGGGCTATAAAAATATAAATTAAATTACATACCTCCGTGTGGGCATTACATAAGCCTAGGAACAAACCTCACTTCTTAAAGAACATTTCTCTAAACTCATTATTTGACTTCAGCTTCTCATCTTCCACTTCCCTGACTTTCGGATTTGTCGAGGGAACACCAAGTAGTCTGACATCCCTTGGCATTGCAAATGTGTTCCTCCCCTTCAGTTGAATGCTATCACTACGTTTATTAGCAGCAGAGTGTGGCGCTCTAGACCCCCCAAAAGTTTGATTACTACTTTGCATTGCCATTTAACCCAAAGGAGTAAGAAAATAAATGGTAGAAGTGGGAAACACAAACATGCAAACATCTATAGACTGCATTGCACACAAACACACACACACATAAGTAATAACAAAGATAAAACATAATTCCACTTAGCCTACCATGTTCTCTAGAGGCCCCATGACTAGCAGAATCCTTTATCTTTTGCTTTGGATTTGATCTTGCAATGCTTATGTTCTTCCCAAGAAACATTTTTTGTTCTTTCCTATAGCTGCAGCAAGGTGTGCATCATCGACAAAATCCACATATGCGAGGCCCTTCAAAAATCGATCAGAGGATATCATAAATTAGTATGCAACGGTCCTATATAGACGCTCTAGAGTTTAAAGGCAAGCTGGAATATGGGTAAATCTGTATGGGACTATTGTTGAGTCTCCTAAGCATATCACTTGCTAGCAAAATGAAAAAAATATGCTCTTAGATAGTTAGACTCTTTATACTTAGAAAATTAAGCAATTTTACCATAATTATGGAATTCAACGCTTTTGTAGGTTTTTTTGAGACTGGATAATCGTATTTGGAAAGGACATTCATCTTAAAACCAAAAGCGTAAGAACTAAATGATTTATTGACTGCATGAAAGGAAGAAATCAAAATGAAGTTTTAGTGAGCACCCTTGAGAAATTTGATCAAAGAGAATGGACTGCAATTAACAATTTCTATATCTCTGAAGCATGAGCCATGATGATCTCCCTGAAGCATTAAAATTAGTTTCTTAGGGCTAATTTCTATGGTACAGTCCACATTATGCATACATATGTTGAAGTTTAAAGGTCAGGCAATGTTAAATAAGGATTTGACTATAAGACTGATGTGCACATGGAAGGTCCAGTGGATAGCTTCCCCTTTTTCATTTGAAGCATAAAGCACAAAGAACATTGACAAATAATGAATGAGAGAAATATAGTCATACCCTTGACTTTCTGGTGAACTTGCCCTATAGAATTTGAACAGATTCAACCCCACTAACATTGCTAAAGAATTTTTTCCGATCTTCAAAAGTTGCCTGAAAAAAATTTAAAACCATCAGAATTCTCTCTCTGTATTTACCTATCCAACATTAAAAAGGAATAAAAAGCCATCTCTCTTTGAAGTGCGGGAGAATCTCTACTTGCCCTAAAGTTAAGGTTTGATAAAGAAGCAGTATACTCGTCAGTGTATACTTTGGTTCTTCCAGTGGCGGAGTCTTTGATGTGCTAGTCATTTGGATGCTCTTCAAACTTGGGTTTTGCTTCTTCTACTCCGTTTTCTTTAGCTAAGTTTTGTGCTCGTCCCTTTTCTTTCCCACGCACTTTGTTTGGGTTTTGGGTAGTATTTTTCTGCCGCTTAGCTGGAGACTGTTTGTTAGTCATGTTTGAATCTGTTTTACTCTTTCCACTAACACTTTTCTTATGCGACTTCTCTTTCTGATCTATTAGTTCATGAATAGATTTGGCTTCCTACTGTAACCTAAATAGTTGCAGCTCTTCCAAGCGGGGTGTAATCTGAGAAAGGGAAAAAGACAAGCATCTTTACGCATTGAGTTAAAATAGCAAGGATTGCATACATTCAATAAATACCAAGCAAATATATCATAATTCAGTAACATCTTTAACAATGTTACGTAACAACTTGACTTAAAAGCCTAAATTGATTGTTAAGCGTTCAACAACCACGCTTAAAATTTAACACAATGAATAGCCACAATCACAACCATAAATATAACATAAATACATATAAAAGTTTATAATCTAAATAAGAGCCCATTTGTTATAAATATTAAATAGTGTTTAATTTTCGAAAACAAGGAATATAAGGAATTTTATGAAAATAGTTTTTTATTAAAATAAGTTAAATTTTTTGAAAAACAATGTTTTTGCTTATAATCCTAAAAATTAGTGTAAAAAATAGTAAACAAAAAAAAATATATCATTTCTCAGTCTTTATATAGTTTTTAACTTCAAAAACAATTTTTAATACCAGATATATTTTCAAATATTTAAAATATTGAGATAAAGCTTTTAAAATTTTTAATTGTAACTTAGTTTTTTAAAATTATTTTTGAATCACAAACCAAACTGGCCCAATCTCATAAAGAGATTTAAAATACAAAATATATTTTCAAATATTTAAAATTTAGAGCTAAAACTTTAAAATTTTTTATTGTAACTTAGTTTTTCAAAATTATTTTTGAATTACAAACCAAATTGACCCAAATATCATATTGAGAGATTTAAACATGAAATCAGGAGAAAACAAATCCTGATAATCTTTTTATTTCAATCTCTTAAACTAGATAAGACTTAGACAACTCTTAAATTGATTATATTCTAATCTAGAAATCCTACACTCCCCCTCAAGCCAGTGAATAGATATTTATCATTCCCAGCTTGAAAACTAGACTAACAAATAACTGTCTAGGCAGTCCTTTTGTAAGAATATATGTTGTCTGTTGACTTATAGGCAAAAGTAGGTAACACACAACAACTTATCTTCTATCTTCTCTTTGATGAAATGTTTATCTAATTCAATGTGCTTAGTCCTATTATGATGCACTGGATTGTGTGCTATCCCAATCGCAACCTTGTTGTCACAATACAACCTCATAGGCTCCGCACTTATGATTTCAAGCTCTCCTGAGATTCTTCTTAGCCATATTAGTTCACAAATCCCATGAGCCATAGCATGGAACCACATTCTGCTTCTTACTTCTCCAGGTTACTAAATGTCCCCAAACGAAAGTGCAATAACCTAAGGTTGATCTTCTATCATCCACAGAACCAGCCCAGTCTGCATTTGTGAATGCTTCTACTTTCCTTTCATTCTTTTTACCAAAAAACTCCCTTTCCCAAGGGTCATTTTAAGGTACCTTAGAATCCTACTCACAGCCTCAAAATGCTTCTCTTATGGGTTATGCATATACTGACTCACTAAACTCACCGGAAAGGCTATGTCAAGTTTGGTATGAGATAGGTATATCAACTTCCCAACCAGCCTTCGATACATACCTTTATCAACCAGAGCATCACAATTCATTTTCTCAAATTTCAAATTTGGTTCAATGGGAGTCTCAACTGGCTTGCAACCTAGCATACCTACTCCTTCAATAAATCCAACACATATTTTCTTTGTGAAACTGAAATTCCCTTTTCACTCTTAGTAATCTCCATACCAAGAAAATACCTCAACTGCCCCAACTCTTTCAATTCAAAATCCCGAGCAAGAACCTTCTTAACAGCCTCTATTTCTTCAAAACCATCTCTAGTAATAATAATATCGTCTACATAAACAATTAGAGTAGTAATCTTACCTACAAAGGTTTTAAGGAATAATGTATGATCTGTCTGCCCCCAAGTAAAACCATACCTCTTAATAGCCTTTGTGAATTTTTCAAACCAGGCCAGTGGAGACTGTTTTAGGCCATATAATGATTTCTTCAATTTGCACACTTTTCCATCCTTTCCACTCTCTTCAAACCCTGGTGGCATTTCCATGTATACCTTTTTTGAAAGTTCACAATTCAAAAACATGTTTTTTCACATCTAGTTGTTGCAGACGCCAGTCTAGATTTGTTGCAAGAGATGAGCACCCTGATAGTGTTCAACTTAGCCACTGAAGCAAAGGTCACCTCATAGTGTACTCCATAGGTTTGCGTAAATCCCTTTGCCACCAACCTTGCCGCCAGCCTTGCCTTATACCTTTCAACTATTCCATCTGCCATATACTTAATAGTAAACACCCACTTGCAACTCACAGTTGTTTTCCTTTCAGGTAAACTCACCAACTCCCAAGTCTTGTTTTTTTCTCAAGAGCCTTCATCTCCTCTATCACAGTCTTCCTCCACTTTTCATCCCCTAATGCCTCATGTACCGGTGTTGGAACCTTCACAACTGAGAGACTAGTGGTGAATGCCAAAAAATCATTTGCCTACTTACCGTATGCCACATACGTAGCAATAAGATGCAATGTACAGAATCTAACACACTTCCTTAGTGCAATAGGTAAATGTAAATCATCATGCCCCGATTTAGACTCATCAAAAGATAGTTCTTCCTTACCTTGTGATTGTGAATAACTGGTTTCTTCTAGTTGGGATGATTGCTCATGCAGATCATTAGGTTTCCTTCCACTTTGATAGTCAGTTCTTTGAGAATAACATTGGAGACTCGGCTTTTTTAATATCTCCAGACCTCCCTTTGGTTCCAATCTTTCCTGAGGGTTTGGTTTATCAAGAGTGGGCTATATAGTTAGAGTAGGACCTAAATTGGTAGGCTAATTACGAGACTGACTCATCCCTATGGGACTAGGCTAACCTATAGGAACCTAACCTGAGCTAGGCTGACTTAGAGACTGGCTCATTCTTATAGGACTAGGCTGACCTATAGGAAACTAGGCGACCTTGAACTTTACCTGGACTGGGACACTACTGAGACTGACTCAAGTGTGGTTGTAAGGGTAACACTACTTCCCACGAATGACCTTCACAGTCTCTCAAATTCTCCCCTGAAGGGAAGTGGGAAAGAATGGATGTGACTCAAAAAATGTAACATCACTAAAGACATATAATTTTCTCTTTACAAGACAATAGCACTAATAGTCTTTCTATGTGGGAGAATATCCAAGGAAGATACATTTAATGGCCCTAGAGGCTAGCTTTCCTCTATTAGGAGACATAACATGTACAAAAGCAGTACATCCAAAAACCTTTAAGGGTAAAGTATTTAGGATCCTACAACTAGGAAAGATTTTTAGCAAAGTCTCAAGAGGTGTATGAAAATCCAAAATTCTAGTAGGTAATCTATGTATCAAATATGCAGCCTTTAAAATTGCATGACTCCAAAAATACTTAGGTACATTCATGGTAAACATTAAGACTTTAGCTACCTGTAATAGGTGCCTATTCTTTCTTTCAGCTATCCCATTTTGTTGAGGGATATTAACACAAGAGCTTTGATGTACAATCCCGTGATGTAACAAGTAGTTTCCTAGGATAGAGTGAAAACATTCGTTACCATTATCAGTCCGTAAAACCTGGATTTTTTCTCGAAACTGAGTTTCAACCATTGAATGGAAGTTTTTGAACAATTGACCTGCTTCAAACTTGTTTTTCATCAAGTATACCCAACATACTCTAATGTGATCATCAATAAACGTAATGAACCACTTAGACCCTACAACATTTGTAACTCTAGATGGCCCCCAAATGTCACTATGAATTATTAAAAAAGCCTAGAACTCTTATATTTATGCGCTAGATAAATAGACTTGGTGTATTTTGCAAGTTGACAAGTTTCACACTTAAAAGAAAATAAACTTTTATTTCTGAATAACAATGGGTACAATTTTCATAAATAAGGAAAGCTAGGGTATCCTAATCTACTTTTATATCAGCCTATTGGGTATCAAAAAATACTCCACTACCTATGGTTTAAATGTGATTGCTTCATATATGCCATAATTTCATTAAAGTATCAGTAACTCCAAAGTTTAAAGTTAAAAAAATAAACGTAATTGATTTTCAACTAGCATGACCCCTAGAGATGCTGTCATATATCATTTACGTATGACTTGGAAAAATTATTCAAAATGACATATTAAACCATTGTGATTCTGGTGCCTGAGTAACAGGTTGACCTATTGCAAGGCTACTCTCTAAAAATATTCTCAACTGTAGAGCATGATTCTATATTAAGAGTTCAAAAGATCTGTATAAATTGCCCTACTTGATAAACAACATTTTAACAACCTTGACTTAAGCAAATATATAACCTCGCCAGGCTTCCAACATTAACCTGCTGCACAGACAAAAAGCAAGTTATACGGAAAAAATACAAAGATGAATCATAAATCAATCATATTGAACTATACGGGATAAGAAAGAGAAAATGATGAATGGGCCAAACCAGATCTTAACCAAGCTCTCCCAATCACCCAGAGCTGCAACCAAATTTAGCTCCAAACGAGCCCAGTAAGCATACAAATGTTGCAAATGACAGCCATTACACAACAACGATGTACCAGTTGAAAATGACATGCCAATTTTATAAATTCACAGATCCATAAAGATATCTTCCGTGCATGCAACTCCAATGCTGAATGAGAAATTTTTTAGCAAAGGACACTATTCCAAGACAAAACAATTAACAAAGGTAACAATCTAGCAATTAGCAAAAGCCATCTTGGAGTACCGAGAGTTATGCGTTGTAATTTCTACATAAAGTGGTCACAATGGTACTATAACAGCACACTAAATGAAGTAAATTAGCAGACTTTTCTTCAGAGTCTAAGGGTAGATGCACTTGATACACATTCGTAAGAGATCTATACCTGGACCTTGAAAGAGTAGACTAGCTACAAGGTCCACATTTTCTTCATCCAAAATTCACCATGAATAGAGCATCTACAAATGTCTTGAGAAGCTTCAAGTTCTTGACATCAAGTAAAACAATTTTAACAAGGAAAAATGAACAGTACACATATGCGAACCTGAAAGGTTTCCCTTATCAATGGAAAATTTGGTTCATCCTCTTCTACTCCAGGCAAAAGGATTCTTCGTCTCAAACCATCCACTCGAGTGAGGAATAAGTTTAGGTACTGAAACAAAGAGGGTCTGATTAACAAAGATCTTTAATGCATAAAATGTAGATGAAACAATAACAAGCTACGAATAGCAGTAAGTCAAGCCTGCAAATTAGAGAAAAGAATATCTTTACCTCCTCAATGGTCGAAAAAGTCCATAGAAGGGACTTCTCAGAGACCTGAATATGATTTGAAAATCTTTTTAAACAACAAGAGTAAATCTCTATATTTATAAAAGGAGCAGAATGAAATTCCAACACTAAAGTTTGCGAAACTTCATCGCTCTTAAGCTACTTATAACAATCTCTCATAATTGCAACAGATGAAGGGTAACAACTGAAACTTACAGTAGATATCTCTTTCTCAAGAGCACGGCAATGTTCCAAAGCGAGCAAAGATCGAACCCAAAGATCACCAGCCCAAGGACAATTTTTCCTAGCCTTAGAATGAACATCCCCTACAATATTTCCTACCTGAAGGGAAAAAGAGATGATTAATTGCTAAAATTACAAATACCTGAAACATAAAGAATTGAAAAGAGAAAATATGAGTGAAACCTTCAAGGTTTTATCCAAATAACGTGTATAATCAAGCCAGAGATCACTTGATACAGGAAACTCGGTAATAGCACGTTCATAGAGAAGTTGAACACGGGCTGGATTTCCAGAATACTGTTCAAACTTCATGTAGATCTGCAAAAATTTCAAATTAAAATAATAGTATTAACACCTTAAAGAAGGAAAAAAAAAAGAAAAAAGAAAAAAGGAGTAACCTTTTGCCACATTGCAAGTTCTTATGCAACCCCCTACCCTTAGGAAAAGAAAAAGAAGAAGAGAAGATTTAAAGTTTACATAAACTGATTACTTATATTAGAAGCAAGAAAGACCATATTTATAGATAAGTTCTTTTTCCCACTGTTTAGTCACTTGAGCAGAGACAGCATTAATTTTAAAGTCTAGTTGATGAGGATTCTAGATTCACCAAAGTTGTAACCAATGGTACATTTTTTGTACTGGAGAAATTGCTTTTTTTACTGCGTATTGGTGTTGTGATGTTTGTTTCTTTTCTGCTGGAATGGGGCTGATATTGATCAGGTTTGTTCATTCCAAGCAAGAGCCATTACTTCAATACAAGATTTGTTTGTTTAAAGGTTGAAGTTTCACCGTTTAACATAAATCTAAGTGCCCTTTTACCCCATCAAAGCCAATCCTGGTGGATTGCCCAAATCAAGTGTAGCTCTTGCTGCCCAAATTTGTTCGTTTATTCTCTTAGATGGACATACAAATGAAGTGATAAGCTCTTCCGTAAAATGATTGTATCATATTATTCATACGCTCGTTTAACAGTATCATAAAGACCACATCATATGTGCACTTATTCAATATCAACAAAAAACAAGTACCTAAGTACATAAAGGAAATGGAAAATGAAACATAATTCACAGATCAATTAAATTAAACCCTCTCAAGCACTTGCTTAAGAAAAAGGAGGAATCTCATACAGATACCATGCAATAATGTTTAATCTAAATCATGGGGATTATGTAAATATTCCATTCCGAAAATATAATGTGAAACAATTAGGTCTTTTTTGAAGATTGGTACTAATTCAAGATCTAACATGTACAAAGTGAAAACCTCATTCTCAATTCTGTGAGAATTTTTAGAAAAGCATCCAATAGAATTGAGAAGAGTTTTAAGTGAAACAAACATAATCATATGAGATATGGATATTCATTCAAAACGGACAAATAAAAATTAATATACATGTGCGGAAATTTTAATCGGCCAAGCATACAGATGATATTCTTCATATTCTTCCTTAGATATTTTCTAGACCAAAGACATTTTTTCACATTTTCCACAAGCATGAGATGCACGGCCATTGCTTTTTCGTCCTCAAACAGGTATTGTTGGTCATAATTGTGTTTACAGAAACATATTAAGGCAAAACCTTATGTTTTTTTATAAGAAAGAGAAGTTTGTCAATTACTATGCTATTATAATTAACATGTAACATGTAACCCTAGGAACAAACCTCACTTCTTAAGGAACATTTCTCTGAACTCATTATTTGACTTCAACTTCTCATCTTCCGCTTCCCCGGATTTTGGATTTGTTGAGGGCACACGAAGTGGTCTGACATTCCTTGCCATAGCAAATGTGTTCCTCCCTTTCAGCTGAATGTTATCACTACATTTATTAGCAGCATAGTATGGCTCTCTAGATTCCCTGAAAGTCTGATTACTACTTTGCACTGCCATTTAACCCAAAGGAGTAAGAAAATAAAATGTAGAAGTGAGAAACACAAACATGCAAGCGTCTATAGACTACATTGCACACAAACAAACAAACAAACACACACACACACACACACACACACACACACACATAATAACAAAGATAAAACCTAATTCCACTTAGCCTACCATGTTCTCCAGAGGCCCCATGACAAGCAGAATCCTTTCTCTTTTGCTTTGGATTTGATCTTGCAATGCTTATCTTCTTCCCAAGAAACATTCGTTTGTTCTTTCCTACAACTGCAGTAAGGTGTCCATCATCGGCAAAATCCACATATGTCAGGCCTTTTAAAAATCAACCAGAGGATATGATAAATTAGTATGCAATGATTCCAGATGTAGGGCAAGCTAGAATATGGGACAATTTGTATAGGACTATGGTTGAGTTTCCTAAGCATATTACTTGCTATCAAAATGAAAAAAATATGCTCTTAGATAGTTAGACTCTTCATACTTAGAAAATTAAGTAATTTTACCATAATTATGGAATTCAACCCTTTTGCATGTTTATTTGAGACTGCGTAATCGTCTCTGGCAAAGACATTCATCTTAAAACCAAAAGCGTAAGAACTAAATGATTTATTGACAACATGAAAGGAAGAAATCAAATTGAATTTTTAGTGAGCACCCTTGAGAAATTTGATCAAAGCGAATGGACTACATTTAGCAGTTTCTATCCCCCCGAAGCATCAGCCATGCTGATCTCCTAGTCTCATTAAAATTAGTTTCTTAGGGCTAATTTCAGTGGTACAGTCCACATTATGCGCACATATGTTGAAGTTTAAAGGTCAGGCAATGTTAAATAAGGATTTGACTATAAGACTAATGTGCACATGGAAGGTCCAGTGGATAACTTCCCATTTTTCATTTGAAGCATAATCCACAAAGAACATTGACAAATGATGAATGAGAGAAAGAGAGTCATACCCTTGACTTTCCAGTGAACTTGTCCTGCACAATTCGAATAGATTCAGCCCACCAACATTGCTAAAGAATTTTTTCAGATCTTCAGAAGTTACCTGAAAAAAATTTAAAACCATCAGAATTATCTCTCTGTATTTGCCTATCGAGCGTTAAAAACGAATAAAAAGCAATCTCTCTCTGAAGTGAGAGAGAATCTCTACTTGCCCTGAAGTTAAGGTTTGATAAAAATGCAGTACACTCATCAATGTATACTTTGGCTCTTCTAGTGGTGGAGTCTTTGATGTGCTAGTCATTTGGATGCTCTTCAAACTTGGGTTTTGCTTCTTCTACTTCGTTTTCTTCAGCTAAGTTCTGTACTCATCCCTTTTCTTTCCCATGCACTTTGTTTGGGTTTTAGGCAATATTTTTCTACCGCTTAACTAGAGACTGTTCATCAGTCATATTTGAATCTGTTTTTTCTCTTGTCCATTAACACTTTTCTTACGCAGCAGCTGGCTACCATAAAGTAATGACAAGAGGAACTCAAAATCTATAGACAAACAAAATTCAGACAACCGCAAATTATCGAAAAACTAACCTCCCAAGTCAACCATCACTGCTTCCAGTTGCAACATGTGGATAATATATATTATATATATATATAGATATATATATATATATTATATAATATATATATTAGAGAAAGGAAGAAAGCTCAAAACTTCATTTCTTTCACTCAATTAAGCTGACATTTGAGCTAAGGCCAGAATAGACCACGTAAACTTTAATTCAACATTGTTTTCACCATTTAAACCCCAAAAGATAACACTTCCTCCTTTCAAACGAATCATTTAATTTTTCTCTTTATACTTTCTCTCGTTAACCATAACCCTAAGCGATCAAATTTAATCATGAAACCAATAACAAGAACACAAAATGAAAGAACTAAAACATACCCAGTTGAAATAGAAGCTTCATCTCGAGCCCACTCTGGCCACATAACAAGAGTCAATGGAAAAATCTCATTCATGCTCTCCCTTGCTTGTCTCAACTTCTCAATCTCACCCATCTTCCTCAAAACCCTTATACTAACCCCAAAAAAAAACAAAAAAAAACATAAAAAAGCAAACATATATTTACCAGAAACAAAAATCCAAGAACTGGTATTGAAATTATATCAAATTGATATAAAAACGTACTTGAACATGGACTTCTAGTTGGAGGGTTATTGGCAAGCTGGGACTCGATGTTCTGAAGCTCAAATTTTTGTTGTCTCATATTTTGTCTGAGTCTAGACCTTGAGTCTCTCAGTCTGGGACCTGGGCCTGTTGCTCTGGGTTTTTGTTAGTATCTACCATAAGCCTGTCTATGTCTTCTTCTTATCAGGTTTTAGCGCTAGGGTTTGATCTTCTGATTCCATGCTTTCTACTTCGTTCGTTGGCTCTATATTTCTTCATGTGTACATTTTAGTAAATGATCCTATACGTAGCGGAAACCAAAAATATAATCAAGGATCGTTTCATTGACCAAGATCAAAGGTACAAATTTTTACAGTTATATAATACGAATCTGTAGAGAAATAATATGAGTTTAAAAAAACTACGCACATTTGGAGGCTCCTCCAATTTGTCATGAAGTTTTGCTATCGACCCAAGCGTAGGATCGACTTATGAAGTCTACACGAAGACATCTCAAAGAACTAAGAGGATTTGCTAGATCCTCCTTAGCTTTGAGATTAAGAAGAAAACAAATGAATTGATTTTGGGCAAAAATGCATACTACCGTGGGAGTGTTTTGTGGCTGGAGGCTTTTCTTCTTTTTCAATCAAATGACATATGAATCACACACAGTTTTACAACTACAATTTTTTTTTATAGTAAACTTTAATGCCAATTCCCATATGAGAATAGGCTTGGGCTCCAACCCAAACACCCCCATGTTACCAACCACTCCTAATTAGATATTTATTTATATTCATCATTTCTCAATTAAACTCAATTAATATTTTTTAATCTATATATATTAACATTTAACAATAATGATGTTTAATTAAATATATGCGAACACATATTAATGTAATTTCACTTATTTAATTTTTCAATTAAATAAACTACAACCTTTAGCAATTTAACTGTACTGTGAAATTACCAAAATACCCTTTCGCCTAAAAAGATGAAACCCCCTTCTTTCTTCTTGAGTCTTAAATTATCTTCTATTGTGTGACCCATGGCTCCTCATCATACCGGCATGTATAGTATCACGATTACACACCAATTAATCGTCCTCAATACACAACCAAGATTTGCCCCTAGTAAGGCATCATGGCCACCCGATAGATTCGGTTTAGCAAAGTAGCTCCTTTCATGATATGTTAGTTCCGTACAATTCCATCCTTTCATCATACTTTATCTCGCCGAGAGCGAAGGATAGAAATAGTGACCACTTCAGTACTCTCGATATTATGTATTTGTTTCTAGACCATGACCCGTATTAGAATGGATAGGCACACCTCAATCCCACTATTGCCACAGTTTAATGTCATTGCCATATACTGAATTGCGCCGTGAGATAACTTCTCCGTACCCAGGAGTGACGAATCCTCTGTCAATCCACCATAGTCTTGATACACTCCTGATGCAGCCAATCACCCACCGTATTGACAACTCTGAAAAGAACTACGTTAGGCTAGTGTCAAACTACACCAATCGTGCACAAGGCACGTAGGTATGATTGCTGTATGGCTTAAATGTTCTTTGATTCAGCTTTAATCGAGTTTGTATGTTGAGTTGGTTGAGTCTTGCCTTAAATTGATTAAGATTTGAGGAATTTTGGAGTTGTAGGCTTCGCCGGGGCGAAGAGAAGCTTCACCGCGGCGAAGAGGTGTTACAACCATGGTTTAGCTGCTGTAAGTTTTCGCCGGCGAAGAAAGTTCTCGCTACGGCAAGAGTCAGCTGAGTTTGATTTTTAAGTTTTAGACATTTTCTTTCCTAAGGGCAATTTGACATTCTACCCCTAATTAGTAAGAAAAGTGGGGAGTAAAAGGTAGGAAATTTCATGGAGATATGTTGGTATGGGGTGTGATTGTAATGAATAAAGGATATAGATGGATTTTTCCAAGGAAGGTAAGGGCAAAGGGGAATGCTTGCCCATAAGTTGAGTTAAAAGGATTTAAGTCATTGCAAACCCTTCATTCTTCTTCTCCACCCCGCCATTCTCCTTTCCTCTTCCTCTCAATTCCTCTTTCATTTTTCAAGGATTTTAGTGGCTTTTTGAGTGATTGGGGTAGAAAATCAAGCTAAGGCATCCAGGTAAGGATTCTTGCTTTGGATGTGAGGTTTTGTGTGTATATTTGTATATTAAGTTGTATGGTTTCATTGTTTAAGGTAGGAAAAAGTCAAGCAACAAGAGGAAAAGAAAGTACTAGTGAGAGTTTCTCATTACAAGGTAAGTAAATCCCCACCCAAGTTAAGGTTTGAGAACTTTTTGAGTAGAGATTTAATAGCAATTATGTATGTATGTTAATGCTTTAAATGCTATGAAATGAGATTAATTACCCATGTTGTGCTGAATACACTTCATTTAGAGAGTGTTGATATGTGTTGAGAAAATGTAGTTGAGATGAGGTTTGGAACGTTTTGAGTAAACCTTCTTAGAAGTGTTATTCCTTGGCAGGATTTATAGCTATGTGAGGGAGTTTTCCTCCCTTGGGATGTTAGAGAAAGAAATAGAGCTATTGTTATAGTATAGTCTTTAATGCACTTGAGTTGTTGATGAAATGCCTAAGAGAGTTTGAGTATGAATAGAAAGCCTAAATACTTGCAATATTGCATGTTGGCATCTTAGTGCATTAGTGGAGATGAACCACCATATGCCTTAATTGTGCATTGAGGTGTGACTTAAGAAAGATTAGAAAACTTTGTGATGAACTACTCTAAGTAGAAAAGAATAGAAGTGCTAGGGGTAGGTGCTTTGTGATCTCCACCCGATAGTTATAAAACGGTATGTGCTTTGTGACCTCCACCCATCGGTATAGAAACGGGTTGATGCTTTGTGATCTCTACCCGAAAGTCACGAAGAGTGGGTTGGCACTTGTGAACTCCACCCGACCGTGCCTCCGGCAAGATGAGTCCCTGACATTATGGCCTAGGTTCATAAAAAGAAAGCTGTGTGAAAGAGAAACAGAAACAGAAATAGTGTAAGGAAAGAATTAAGAGAAATAGTTACGGGGATAGACAAGTAGAGGACTTACTTACTGAGCATTATTTTGTGCTCACCCCATTATTTTTCCTTTGTGGTTGCAGGATCTAGGTGATGTTGCGGTCGGTTAGACGTCGGCAAGCGAGGAGCAATAGCCACACTGTCCCCTGTTTTGAATGGCATTTTGTAAATGATACTCTTTTGTACAAAGAATGTATATACAAAATACAAGACAAATTTTTGGGCCCATTAACTTTTATTATTCTAGTACACAGCAGTTATTACAATGTAGAATCCACTGCAGTACACCAATTTGAGCTCTTGCAGCTCACTGCAGTTATATTGAGACAAAATGTGTAATCCCAAATTGCGAACTATAATCATCTTTTTCCCGTTTGGAAATAGCGTCACTGTATTCTCTTACAGTGAGGTCATCTTTCCTCCATAATCCAAGAATATATATTCTTAAGCCCTTTTCAAGTACTTAAGAATGTCCATTAACACTCACCCAGTGTCATTCACTTGGATTTAGTTGATATCTTCTACTAATGCTGAATGCACATAAGACATCAATCTAACTACATAACATATTGCTCACTTGAGCCTAACTGATATCCACTACAAGTGTCGAATGCACATTAGATATCAATCTTAGCATACAAGATGGATCCACCTGCTAAAGCATGTGGGATCCTCTTCTTTCTATCTCTCTCATTGTGTGGTTAAAGACACATATCCTTACAGAGATAGACACCATATGCCATCAGAAGAAATCCCTTCTTGGATTTTTCTATACTGAATGTGTTTAGTACCTTGTCTATGTAGTTTGACTTAGTTTGAGCAACCTACACGATCTATCACGATAGATCTTTATTCCAAGGATGTAGGCTGCTTCCCCTAAGTTCTTCATGGTGAAGCACTTGGATAACCAAGTCTTTACCGACTGCAAGTTTGGTATATCATTCCCGATCAGAAGTATGTCATTAACATACAACATTGGGAATGCTACTGTGCTCCCACTCACTTTCTTGTAAACACAGGGCTTATCTTCATTCTTGATAAAATAGAATTCTTTTACGGCTTCATCAAAAACTCCTTGAAGCTTGCTTGAGTCCATAAATGGATCTCTGCAACTTGCATATCAAGAACGAAACCATCAGGTTGTGTTATATACACATCCTCCTCAAGGTTTCCGTTCTGTAACGCCCCACTTGAGGTACGTATTTGTTGTTTCTTCTTTCGCTCTTATTTGAGTTGGTTTTTGGTAATATTGTTTGATTGAGTGTTGTGTCGAATGCTTGCCCTGAAATTGGTTGAAAATAGAAGAAGTTTCGTGTTTCAGTCTTCACCGGGGCGAAGAAGAATCTTCGCCGCGGCGAAGAGGTGTTGAAGCCACGGCGAAGCTGCTGGACAGTTTCGCCGCGGCGACAGAAGTTTCTTCGCCGCGGCGACAGGCATCAAGTTTAGTATTGAACTTCTTGATCCAAACCACCTACACGGCAACATTAAAAATGCGATACACTTAGCATCAATTGTGGAATTCGCTGCAGTACACTGATTTGAGCTCTTCCAGCTCACTGCAGTTACATTGAGACAAAATTGTGTAATCCCAAATTGCAAACTATAATCATCCTTTTCCTGTTTGGAAATAGCGTCACTGTATTCTCTTACAGTGATCTCATCTTTCCTCCATAATCCAAGAATATATATATATATTCTTAAGTTTTTTTCAAGTACTTAAGAATGTTTATTGACACTCATCCAGTGTCATTCACTTGGATTTAGTTGATATCTTCTACTAGTGCTGAATGCGCATAAAACATCAATCTAAGTACATAACATATTGCTCACTTGAGCTTGATTGTTATCCACTACAAGTGCTGAATGCACATTAGTTATCAATCTGAGCATACAAGATGGATCCACTTGCTGAAGCATGTGGGATCCTCTTCATTTTATCTCTCTTATTGTGTGGTTAAGGACACATATCCTTACAGAGATAGAAACCATATGCCATAAGAAGAAATCCCTTCTTAGATTTTTCTATACTAAATGTGTTTAGTACCTTGTCTATGTACTCTGACTTAGTTTGATCAACCTACACGATCTATCACGATAGATCTTTATTCCAAGGATGTAGGCTGCTTCCCCTAAGTCCTTCATGGAGAAGCACTTGGATAACCAAGTCTTTACCAACTGCAAGTTCGGTATGTCATTCCCTATCAGAAGTATGTCATCGACATACAACACTAGGAATACTACTGCGCTCCCACTCACTTTCTTGTAAACACAGGGCTCATCTTCATTCTTGATAAAACCAAATTCTTTTACGGCTTAATCAAAACGAATGTTCCAGCTCCTTGAAGCTTGCTTGAGTCCATAAATGAATCTTTGTAACTTGCATACCTCATTAGATTGACTATCAAGAACGAAACAATCAGGTTGTGTCATATACACATCCTCCTCAAGGTTTCCGTTCAGGAAAGCAGTTTTGACATCCATTTGCCAAATCTCATAGTCATGATATGAAGCAATTGCAAGCATAATCCAGATGGATTTAATCATGGCAACCGGCGAAAAGGTTTCTTCATAATCAATGCCATGAATTTGTTTGAAACCTTTGGCAACCAGCCGTGCTTTATAAGTATGCACGTTGCCATCCATGCTAGTCTTCTTCTTGAAGACCCATTTACACCCTATGGGTTTTACCCCTTCAGGTGGTTCCACCAGAGACCACACTTGGTTCTGGTACATGGAGTCCATCTCAGATTTCATGGCTTCAAGCCATTTAACGGAATCTGGATCCGATATAGCGTCTTCGTAGGTTCTGGGTTCATCGTCTTGATAGACTAGTACGTCACCATGTTGAGTCACGAGATAACCGTATCTCTCGGGCTCATGGCGTACTCTCCCAGATCTACGTAGCTCCTGTGCTACCTGAGGTGGTTCTCTTTGATCCACAATTTGTGGAGTAACCTCCTCATGATGCTCAACCACTCCTTGTGGCACATCATCCCGTCCTTCGTCTAGTATATCTTGTGGTTCTAGAACTTCATCAAGTTCTACTTTTCTCCCACTAGTACTTCTTAGAAAATATTCCTTTTCTAGGAAGACACCAAATCGAGCAACAAAAATTTTACGCTCTTCTGGGTGGTAGAAATAGTATCCTTTGGTCTCCTTTGGATACCCCACAAATATACATTTACAGGATTTTGGGCCCAGCTTGTTCGAAGTCAATTTCTTAACATAAGCTTCGCAACCCCAAATCCTTAGATAAGACAAGTTGGGCTTTCACCCACTCCATAGCTCATATGGAGTCTTATCTATAGACTTTGATGGCACACGGTTCAAAACATGAGTCGCAATCTCTAGAGCATAACCCTAGAATGATGCAGGTAAATCACTAAAATTCATCATGGACCTAACCATGTCAAGTAAGATTCTGTTCCTCCTTTCTGACACTCCATGGTGTTAGGGTGTATAAGGAGGAGTGAGTTGTGATACTATCCTACCTTTCTTCAGGTATGTTTAGCTCAGCTTGCCAAAGTTGGCATAGTTGTCATTTTGAGATTATCCTTGTTGTCTTTCTTAAGAACATATTATTATGAAACAGTTCCATAAAGAATATTATTTATACTCAAGGACAATAATCCATTAGTAAATTAATATTCTCATTTGTCCTATGTGGACACATAAATATAATTTCTAGAAACTGAAGAAAAACCATAATAATCCACAAGTTCCAAGAAACAAGTCCATCGGCTAAATCAAACGATAAGATCATAAAGCAAATGCAGCAGGACGTGCTTCATTTCCAACTGGTAGGTCCACCTCTCCCTCAGCGAGCAATCTACTCTACCGTAGTTCCTACACATCAGTCAAATGTGAGAACCACATCTTGTGTCAATTAGATGTTTACGGGAGAAGTTAATCTCAAGAATGTACCTGACGAAGAAGTAACATTCTTTTTCCCTTTTGCTAGGAAGGCCTTGCAATGTTTCCTTTAGAGGCTGGGATTCCCATAGTGAGGACAAATGCCTTTCCTTTCTGTAACAGTTCTTTCCAGTGACTTTTGAGCCCTTTCCTTTTCACTTGAGTTGGCTTAAACCAACATCAATGTTTCTGACATTTTCATGCCTGACTCAGTAGCCCTCAACAAATCCAGAAGCTCAGAAAGGGTGTTCTTCTTATCTTCCTCAATAACATCATAGACAAATTGAGAATAAGAATCTGGCAAAGACTGTAATATTAGGTTTATCATTAAACCTTCATTACGTTCACCTCCCAAAATCTCAAGCTTATTCATATAATCGGTCCACTTGAGTATATGATCGCCAATTTTGGTACCCTCTTCCATCATACATCTGAATAACGACTGAGACACCATATGCTTCTCATTTCTTTGAAGAAAATGAAGAATAGAAGCTAAATCCATTTTCTGGCACTACTGTCGCAGTAATGGTGGCATTGATGCAAGCACAATGTATCTAGTCATTTCTGCTTTTGCATCATGTGTATGCTTCACATATACATACCCAGTCTCATGGATAGAACTATCAGTAGGCTCTGGTGATAGAGCTTGCTCAATGGTATATAATCTATCACTTGACTAAAGTATATTATTTATACTTCTATACTAGTCAACGAAATTTTCACCATTCCATTTATCTCCTAGTTCGATGATTTGTCGCAATGATGTTGGGATCATTTTGCTCAAATTTAAGTGAATCTACAAGTGCAGAAAAAGTAACCGTTATTACCATGTTCATTATTATTGTTTAATATGGTCTTTCATTAAATAATGCTCCCACTATCTTACTCAAGCTAATAGCCCTCACCATCAACTCGGGAAAGCCCGTTGACTTTCCTAATGGACTGAGATCTCATCCTGCCCATTTTAAACCTTCGCTTTGGTGAACAAGCCAAAATAAGTTGATTAGGTAGGCCAACAAACTTAATCTATACCAGTTAATAGCTCCCACTATTAACCTCAAATGTGAAAAAGCCAACAATCCAATCACACAATCCAATGGTCACTACATGCCATCGTCCTCAATTGTGATTTTCAGTATCAGTAGAGTGGACACTACATGTCACCACGTACACACAATATGTGTACTGCTCTACTATGCCTATGACGCGCGTTTATCAACCTTCGCTTTGGCGAACAAGCAAAACCATCATTTTAAGTCAACCTATCACCATTAAGGAAAACTCCAATGCATTTTAACCTCCCACTAGTAGAAGTGTACCCTTCGCTTTGGCGAACAAGGTTTCGACAAATAGTGGTTTGATTAAAACCATAATGATGGAAGGCACACGTGACTTAACATACTTTAATTGAGGGTTTGTTATTTAATGTCTCACCAGATTATTATCTTTGTTAGAATGACATTGTTTGGCATGTTATTCAACATTCAACCTTAGCATGCATTCTAAACACAATTTAAAACGTGCCGGTACATGGCCCAACTAAAACTAATTTTCTCGAGCCTAGAGGAATTGATGGGTCACCTAGGGGTCCTATAATAAACATCTTGAGTTTTCAAGTATGGTTGCCTCGTCCTTTACTCCGTCTTCAAGTACATTACAAAAAATATCGTTCTAAATTTACAATAAATAATTATACAAATTCATTACATCAATAAATTTAGAAACCTCGATTTACATTCGAGGGGAATGAGATGAGAAGAGAATGTACATCGAGAATAGGAGAAAGGCAGGACACGCATGCCCTATTTAATAAATTATACAACCATACATACCCAAAATTATTTTAAAACATTCACCTTTAGGTCTAAGGCTCATGTACCGGGCACCATGCAATATACAAACAAGTACAAAGCATACATTTAAAAAACAATCAATTTTTGAAATTTGTGGGTTAATTACATTTACCCCTTGACAATTTGCTGAACTATAGTTTGGTCCAAAAGTTTTTGAAACTTTACATTCTGGCCCCCTTCGCACTCGAAAGTGCACTCTCTGCGGCGATGAGTTAGATCGCTGCAGCGTGTGTTGATTACTTGACATTATCGCCGCGGCGATTTCGTACAACGTTCGTCCTAAGGATGATCGCCGCGGCGAGCGCTGGTTTTGTCACCAGCATCAGTGTGAACAATGCTAGTTGCGGCGATGGATTATATTGCCGCGGCGAGCGTATACAGATCCATAGCTCTGGATCTGTTCATATAGTAACCATATACACTCAAACGGATTTTCAATCGATCAAATATACTGATTTCAACAAAAAATCCATCATGCATTAAACCAAACTTGCAGTTCATCAACAAATTAAATTACTCGATTAATAGATTTCTTAAAACATGATTTTAAGGCAGATTTTAGGCAGATTCTTAAGGCAACATTATATCAACAAATACATGTTATCAACCATTCAAATAAAAATTATAAAATTTGGTACCCTAGGCTCTGATACTACTGTTAGTAAATGATCCATATACGCAGCGGAAACAAAAAAAATATAATACAAGGATCGTTTACATGAGCCAAGATCAAGGGTATAATTTTACAATTTATATTAAAGTAAAATCTGCACAAAAAGGTTAATCATGAGTTAAGAGAATCATACGCACGTTTGGAGGCTCCACCACGTTTGTCTTTGAACGTTTTTGCTACCGACCCAAGCATAGGATCGAACCGATGTAGTCTACACGAAGACAATCACAAAGAACCAAAGAGAGATTTGCTAGATCCTCTTTGGCTTTAAGATTAAGGAAGAATGAAATCAAAATGAATTGATTTTACGCAAAATGGTTTCTGCCATGGGAGAGTAAATGTGGCTGCTGTGTATTTCCTTTTCAAAGAGAAAAGTGTAATGAAAATGAATCTCTCACATTTTACAATTAAAGTTTTTCTTTTATATTAAAACTTTAATGACCTATTCCCATATGGAATATGCTTGGGCTCCAACCCAAACACCTCATGTTACCAAACACTCCCAATTAGATATTTTATTTTTATTTCATCATTATCTCAATTAATATATATTTAATATATATATATATATATTAACATTTAAAAATAATGATGATTTAATTAAATATATGCGAACACATATTTAGACGTAATTTCACTTATTAAATTTTTTCTAACAAATTAAATAAAAAGCTACGATCTCAGCAAATTTAATTGCACTGTGAAATTACCAAAATACCCTTTCGTCTATTAAAACGAAAACTCCCTTCTTTCTTCCTGGCTCTTAAATTATCTTCTATGTGTGTGACCCATAGGCTCCTCATCATACCGGCAGTGTATAGTTTCGCGATTAACACCAATTAATCATCTCACTAATGCACAGACCAAGATTGGCCCCTAGCGAGGCATCATGGCCACCTGATAGATTCGGATTCAGCAAAATAGCTACCTGTCAACGATATGGTTACCGTACAATTCGATCTTTTCATCATACGTTACCTCGACGAGACGAAGGCATAGAAATAGTGTCAAGCTTCGGTTACTCTCGATATTATGTATTCAGTTTCTGGACCAATGACTTGTATTATAAATTGGACAGAGCAACAACTCAATCCCACTGTGGCCAGAATTTTAGTGTCATTGCCATTTACTGAATTACTCCGTGAGATAACTTCTCCCGTACCTGGGAGTGATGAATCCTCTATCAATCCACCATAGTCTTGATACACTCCTTGATGCAGCCAATCACTGCCGTATCGATAGCTGTAAAAAGAGCTGCGTTAGGCTAGTGTCAAACTACACCAATCGGTGCACAAGGCACTCTAGTGATCTCAAGTCTAAGGATCACATGTACGACTATTCGTTAGACGATTTGTTCCATAGACACTGGGGTTACCATCCATATGGAATCCTCTGGTGGGTCAGTCTAGTGAACTTGCTGTGGTGTATCTGCCTACAGCAAGCACCCATGTGTTGCACCAGGTTATCACCAAACAACCTTGACAAGTGAGATCAGTCACTGCCTTTCGACAGGGTCGTTCAACACTATGATAGCCTGACCGTATTATCTGTGCCCTTACTTTAGAATAATACTGGGGCTACGGACGTTTTTAAAATGGCCACTATATATGCTCGTAGGGTTCTCACTAGCAAGATTTGAAACACTTGATACCCTCGTCATAGTTCTACTATTCTAAGGACATATATCAATACATATTGCAATAATAATGATTTACGTGATATAGAATAAAATGCCTTTTATTGATTAATGAACATTATTACAAAGAGTCAATTCCACAATAATTGATTGGCTCTAGGGCACCTACTCCAACATTAATCATGACAACCGCCGAAAAGGTTTCTTCATAGTCAATACCATGAATTTTTTTGAAACATTTGGCAACCAGTCATGCCTTATAGATGCACATTTCCATCCGTGTTAGTCTTCTCCTTGAAGACCCATTTATGCCCTATGAGTTTTACCCCTTCAAATGGATCCACTAGAGACCATACTTGGTTTGGAACATGAAATTCATCTCAAATTTCATGGCTTGAAGCCATTTAATAGAATCTGGATCGAAAATAGTGTCTTCATAGGTTCTGGGTTCATTGTCTTGATAGACTAGTACGTCACCATGCTAAGTCACGAGAAAACCATATCTCTCGGGCTCATGACGTACTCTTCCAGACTTACATAGCTCCTATGCTATTTGAGGTGGTTCACTTTGATCCATAGATAGTGGAGTAACCTCTTCACAATATTCAACCACTTCTTGTGGCATATCCTCCTATCTTTCGTCTAATGTATCTTTTGGTTCTAGAACTTCATTGAGTTATACTTTTCTCCCACTAGTACCTTTTAGAAAAAATTATTTCTCTAAGAAGACATCAGTACGAGCGATACAAATTTTTCACTCTTCTGGATGGTAGAAATAGTATCCTTTGGTCTCTTTAGGATATCCACAAATATACATTTGTTAGATTTCGGGCCCAGCTTGTTCGAAGTCAATTTCCGGACATAAGCTTCACAACCCGAAATCCTTAGATAAGACAAGTTGGGCTTTCGCCCACTCCTTAGTTCATATGGAGTCTTATCTAAAGAGTTTGATGGCACACGATTAAGTACGTGAGTCACAGTCTCTAAGGCATAACCCCAGAATGATACGAGCTGATCACTAAAACTCATCATAGACCTAACCATATCAAGTAAGGTCTTATTCCTCCTTTTAGACACACCATTATGTTGGGGTGTATACGGAGGAGTGAGTTGTGATAATATCCTACACTCATTCAGGTATTAAAAAAACCTGGAGCTCAAGTATTCACCTCCTTGATCTAACCGAATAGCTTTAATACTTTTGCCTAATATATTCTATACTTCATTCCTGAATTCTTTGAATTTATCAAAGGCTTCAGATTTATGTCTCATAAGGTAGACATAACCATATCTATTGAAGTCATCAGTAAATGTGATGAAGTATAAATGTCCACCTCTGGCTTTAACTGTTAGTGGACTGCATACATCACTATGGATGATGGCTAATAATTTAGTAGCCCTTTCACTTTGTCTTGTGAAAGGCGATTTGGTCATCTTGCCTAAAAGGCATGACTTGTATATCTCAAATGATTAGAAGTTAAAAGGGTCCAAAACTCCATCCCTTTGAAGTTTTACAGTACGGGTTTGATTAACATGACCTAATCTACAATGCCAGAGGTATGTTTGGGTTTGATGGCTATGTTTAGCTTTCTTAGTTTCAACATTGAGAATATCCTTATTGTTTAAGTCTAGAACATACAATATGATATATAACCTTGCAATTCCAAATAGAATACCATTCAAACTAAAGGACAATAATCCATTAGAAATTTCAAAATGATATCCTATATTATCCAAAGCAGATACTGAAATAACATTTCTAGAAATTGAAGGTACGAAATAACAATCGTTAAGTTTCAACAATAAGCCCATAGGCAAAGTCAAACAATAAGTCCCAATAGCTAATGCAACTACATGTGTTATATTTCCAAATCATAGGTCCACTTCTCCCTTGGCGAGCAATCTACTTTGCCTTAGTCCTTGTACATCAATACAAATGTGAGTACTATATCTTGTGTCAATAACCCAAGATGTTGAAAGAGAAAAGTTAATCTCAATCATGTACTTAAGTCAAAGCGTCTGACTTTTCCTTGTTTGCTAGGAAAGCCTTGCAGTGCTTCCTCCAGTGGCCAGGTTTGCCACAATAGAAGCAGACTATCTTCCTACCTTTCCCAATGCCACCTTTAGGCTTGAGAGCATCCTGTCCTTTGGGCTTCGGATTGGCCTTGGCCTTTCCCTTGCCCTTACACTTTCCTTTACTAGTAGCAACTAGTAAAACAGGCTTGGACTTTTTCAAGTCCTGCTCCGTAGGCCTAAGCATGTTTAGAAGCTCTAACAGGGACTTCACCATCATGTTCATATTGAAGTTCAATATGAACGGTGAATAAGAGTTAGGTAGTGACTGAAAAATTAAATCCACTTGTAAGTCTGCATCCACACCAAACCCTGAAGTCTCAAGCCTATCTATGTACCCAATCATCTTGAGCACATGAGGACCATCTTGGGCTCCCTCAGTCATTCGGCTGCTAAACAGTGCCTTTGACATCTTATACCTCTCATGATGAGCGTTGCTTTGAAAAAGCTCCTTGCGGTGCAGAACTATGACATTTGCATCCATATTCTCATGCTACTTTTGCAGCTTAGGTGTCATCGATGCTAATATAATGCACTGAGCATAATCAGCATCATCAAGGAACTTTTGATAAGCATCCTTAGTTTCCTGAGTGGCATCAGGTTTAGGCTCAGCCAGATAAGGCTTATCAAGAATATACAATTTCTTTTCAGATTTTAATACAATCCAAAATTTTTGACACCAGTCCAAGAAATTGGATCCATCCAACCTGTTTTGTTTTGTCAATTATTGATTGCAGGTTGGTATTGCTCATTTTGGTGAATCTACAAACATAGAAAAGTAAAAGTCATTATAATGTTTATTATTATTATTATTATTATTATTATTATTATTATTTAATAAGATCTTAAATTAAATAATCGCCCCCACTATTTTCCTCAAGCTAATAGCCCTCACTATTAACTTGGGAAGGCCTGCTGGCTTTCCTAGTGGACTGAGATCCCATCTAGTCCATTTCAGACCTTCACTTTGGCAAACAAGCCAAAATGGGTTGATTAGGTAAGCCAACAAACTTAATTCACACTAGTTGAAGCTTCAACTACCAACATCAAATGTGAAGTAAGCCAACAAACCAATCACACAATACAATGACTAAAGCCATCATCCTCAAGTGTGATTCTCAGTATCAGTAGAGTGGATACTATATGTCGCCACGTACACAGAACAAATGTACTTCTCTACTATGCCTATGATATGCTTATCAACCTTCGCTTTGGCGAACAAGCAAAACATATCATTAAAGTCGACCCATCACTATTAAGGAAAATTCCAATGAAATTTAACCTCCCACTGGTAGAAGTATACCCTTCGCTTTAGTGAATGAGGTTTCGACAAACAGTGGTTTGATTAAACCCATGGTGATGGAAGGCGTACAATTGACTTAATATACTTTATTTCAAGGTTTTTATTTTATGTCTCACCAATTTTATCTTTTTAGCATGTTATAGTGATATAGTCATAACATACACACTTAGCATGCATACTAAGCATTTAAGGAAACATGGTGGTACATGAGCTAACTAAAACCGATTTCCTCGAGCCTAGAGTAATCAGTAGGTTACCTAAGGATCCTATAATAATATCTTGAGTCTTCAAGTATGATCGCTCCGTCCTTGCTCCATCTTCAGGTACATTAAAATTACATCACAATAAATTTACAATGAAATTAAAACTATACTAATTTTACATTAATAAATTTAGAAACCTTGAGTTACATTCGAGGGGAATGAGATGAGAAGAGAATGTACATTGAGAAGGGAGGAGAAAGGCAGAGCACGCAAGCCCTATTTAAAAATAATTTACAACCATACAAACCCAAAATTAAATTAAAACATTCACCACAGGTCTAAGGCTCACGTACAGGGCACCATGCAATTTTTCAAACAAAAATTATTGTATACATTCAAAACAATCAATTTTAAATTAGGTTGGTGGAGTTACAAAATTACCCACTTGAATTTGCAGAGCTATTATTGGTCCAACACTTTTAAAATGCTACACTTAAGTCCCATCGCGTTACAACATGAAATAAGACATACAACAATTCACACTGCGACATAGTTTTATTATGCCACGGCGAGGCGAAGGAAATGAATATGCGCTCTAGCGAAGTTTTATTATGTCGAAGCGCAAAACTAGCAACTCGCACTCTAACGATGCCTTCATGCCATGACGTAGTTTTATTACGCCATGGTGAAGACCATGCAATTTATGATCTGACACGCTATCATAGCACAGTTTAGTTTTATTATGTCGGGCTCAAATCACACAATTTTGTGACCGCACAATGTCGTCACGCCATGACGAAGTTTTATTTTATTGCGGCCTGTGTGTGCATTCCAGTCGCTTACTCGTAATCATGTCGTGGCGAAGTTTTTTTTCACCGCGGCCCATCAAATTTGTGTTGCATCGCAAATCACAATCCAGAACACTATTTAGGCGTTAAAACACGAAAATGATCCAATATACATTCATCGACAAATTTAGTTTATCAATTAATCAATTTAAGCAACTGAATAGATTGAAAAACAACCTAAACATGCAATTCTAGCAATCAATATAGGTAATCAATCAATTCAATTTAATTAAACATATCTTATCAAAACCCTAGGCTCTGTTACCATTGTTAGTAAATCAATAATATATGGCAGCAGAAAAACAAAAAAATTTGCTTATTGATTACTCTAAATCCCATGATCAGGGTCTGATTAATATATGTTTTATATGTGATTAATACAAATCCATACCAGGATTTCGAAAATAATACCTACGTTTGGAGGGTCCTTCAATGTTTTGATTTTGCTACCGATTCGAGAATAGAATCGCACGAACATTGATCCACATGAAGATAATCCGAAGAATAAAAAGGAGATTTGCTAGATCTACTCGATGGCTTCAAGAATCAAAAGCTGAAATTTTTCTTCACCAAACTTGATGAAAAATGTGTAGGGTATATTTAGGGTGGCTAGGGGTTTCAATTCAATGAATTCATTCACTATGTTTTAATTTAAGTTGCACTTATAAAGTGCAACTAATTAAAACCCTAATCCTATTAGGAATAGCCATGGATTCTCATATTACTCCATCTTTGCAACCAGAGAAGCCATATTGGTATTTTTAATTAATTAATTATTATTGTTATTATTAAAATCAATTAATATATTAAAAAATATTAACATTAAATAATAATAATAGTCCATTTAAATATATGCACATGTATATTTAAATATAATCTCACTAATTTTAATTTCAATACTAAAATTGAATACAGGCAACAACCTTAGCAAGTTTAATTGCACTGTGATGTTATTGAAATACCATTTTGTCTTAAAAGGCGAAAATATCCCCTTCACATTTTGATTCTTAAATTATCTTTTAAGCGTGTGACCAGTAGACTCCTTATCATATTGATAATGAGTAGTATTATGATTGACACCAATCAATTGTCTCATTACACACAGACTAAGATTGACCCCTAGCAAGGCATCACGACCACCTGATAGATTCAGATTCAACAAAATAGCTAACTATCAATGGTATAGTTACTGTGCAATCAAATCATTTCATCATTTGTTATCTCATCAAGGCTAAGGTACAAAAATGATGTCAATCTCAATTATCCTTGATATCTTTGTATTCAGTTATTGGACCAATGGTCGAGATAATAAATTGGATTGAGCAGCAACTCAATCCCACCGTGGCCACAGATTTAGTGTCATTGCCATTTATTGAATTGCGCTGTAGGATAAATTCTCCTGTACTTGGGAGTGATGAATCCTTTGTTGGTCCACCATATTCTTGATACACTTCTTGATATAGCCAATCATTACCGTTCTGATAGTCTTGAATAGAACTACATTAGGCTAGTGTCAAACTGCACCAACTGGTGCACAAGACACTCTAGTGATCTCAAGTCTACGGATCACATGCACCACATCTGTTAGAGGTTTTAGTCCATAGACACTAGGGTTATCATCCAAATGGAATCTTCTGGTGGGTCTGTCCAGTGAACTTGCCTACAACAAGCACCCATGTGTTGCACTAGATTGTTGGCAAACAACCTAGACAAGTGAGATTAGTTACTAACTTATGACAATGTTGTTCAACACTATGATAAACTTACTGTATTATCTGTGTCCTAGGTTAGAATAACAATAGGGCTACAAACATTTCTAGAATGGTCACCATATGTGATAATATGGTTCTTACTATCAAAATTTAAAACACTTGATACCTCGTCACAGTTCTACCATCCTTAGGACATATATCAATACATATAATTATGATCTACATGATATAGAAGAAAATGCCGTTTATTGATAAATAAATATTATTACAAAGAGTCAATTCTACAATAATTGATTGGTTCCAGGACACCTACTATAACAAAACCCTCTGCGCCCCCTTGACGTATTTGTGTAAGTGATTGCAGGGCCAACAAGAATTTCCTAGTTTAAGGGAATCTTTTATCGGCAAACCTCTCTATAGCAACTTTTGCCCAGTCCATTTTTTCACACAAATAGTTTGGCATAAGAAGTAAGGCCTTGCTCGAATTCACCATTCAATTTAGTTTAGGTTAGATACTACTAGTATAATGAACCTTATCAGAAAGTTTGTCGGTTAAGGGCAACAACCTTAGAAACCTACTAACTCATCTCCATCTACCAATCCATATCCAATTACATCCATTGTACAACTATAAATACTTCCCCAAGTTTAGTAGCCTCTATTCAAGTCTCAAGGAGTCCTTTTAGGTGGGAGAAGCGAGCTCTAATTAATAAACAAAGACAGCCTAGAGAAAAGCAAAAATGGAAACTTTGGCACAAAAAGTAGATAGGATTGGTAGCAAGAGGAATGACAAATCCTCTACCTTTAGGAGGCGCACCCACGCCTCAAGGAATAAAAAAGGAAAAACAGTGGTTTAGTGGCGAGCTGCAAGAAGACCATTGTCAACATACACACCAAGATGCCACTACGCTCCTACTTACTTTCTTGTAAACACAGGCTTATCTTCGTTTTAATGAAACCAAATTCTTTTGCTTCATCAAAATGGATGCTCCAGCTCCTTGAAGCTTGCTTGAGTCCATAATGGACTTCTGCAACTTGCATATTTTATGAGCTTGTCCCAAGAATGAAACCATTAGGTTGTGTCATATACACATCCTCTTCAAGGTTTTCGTTCAGGAAAGCTTTTTGATATCCATTTGCCAATTTTCATAGTCGTGATATGCATCAATCACAAGCATAATCCTTATGGACTTAATCGTTAGTAAATGATCCATATACGCAGCGGAAACAAAAATAATATAATACAAGGATCGTTTCATGATGTCAGATCACTGGTATAATTTTACAATTTATATTAAAGTAAAATCTGCACAAAAAGTTTAATCATGAGTTAGAGAATCATATGCAGTTTGGAGGCTCCACCACGTTTGTCTTTGAACGTTTTTGCTACCGACCCAAGCGTAGGATTAACCGATGTAGTCCACACAAGACAATCACAAAAACCAAAGAGGGATTTGCTAGATCCTCTTTGGCTTTAAGATTAAAGAAGAATAATCAAAATGAATTGATTTTAGGCAAAATGGTTTCTGCCATGGGAGAGTAAATGGGTTGCTGTGTATTTCCTTTTCAAAGAGAAAAGTGTAATGAAATGAATCTCTCACATTTACAATTAAGTTTTTCTTTTATATTAAACTTTAATGCCCTATTCCCATATGGAATATGCTTGGGCTCCACCCCAAACACCATGTTACCAAACACTCCCAATTAGATATTTATTTTTATTCTCATTATCTCAATTAATATATTTAATAATATATTATATATAATATATATTTAACATTTAAGAATATGATGATTTAATTAAATATATGCGAACACATATTTAAACGTAATTTCACTTTTTTTTTTCTAACAAATAAATAAAGGCTACGACCTCAGCAAATTTAATTATACTGTGAATTACCAAAATACCCTTTCACCGAAAAGACGAAAACGCTATTTTTTCTTCTTGGCTCTTATTATCTTTTATGTGTGTGACCCTAGGCTCCTCACCATACCGACAGTGTATAGTATCGCGATTAACACCATTAATCGTCTCACTAATACATAGACACGATTGGCCCCTACAAGGCACATAGCCACCCGATAGATTCAGATTTAGCAAAATAGCTACCTGTCAACGATATGGTTACCGTACAATGTGATTCTTCATCATACGTTATCTCGACGAGACGAAGGCAAAAAATAGTGTCAACCTTCGGTTACTCTGATATTATGTATTTGTTTTTCTGGACCAACGACCTGTATTAAATTGATAGAGCAACAACTCAATCCCACTGTGGCCACAGTTTTAGTGTCATTGCCATATACTGAATTGCGCCGTGAGATAACTTCTCCCGTACCCAAGAGGATGAATCCTCTGTCAATCCACCATAGTCTTGATATATTCCTCGATGCGGCCAATCACTACCGTATTGACAGCTCTGAAAAGAACTGCTTTGGCTAGTGTCAAATTACACCAATCGGTGCATAAGCGCTCCGGTGATCTCAAGTCTAAGGCAAATGTACCACTATTGTTAGAGGATTTGTTCTATAGACACTGGGGTTACCATTCATATGAATCCTCTAGTGGGTTAGTCCAGTGAACTTGCTGTGGTGTATCCGTCTACAGCAAGTACCCATGTGTTGTACCAGGTTGTCACCAAACAGCCTTGCAAGTGAGATCAGTCACTGCCTTTCGACAGGGTCGTTCAACACTATAGAAACCTTATCGTATTATCTGTGCCCTTACTTCAGAATAATACTGGGTTACAGACGTTTCTAGAATGGCCACCATAGTGCTCATAGGGTTCTCACTATCAGATTTGAAACACTTGATACCCTCTTCACGGTTCTACCATTCTAAGGACATATATCAATACATATTCAATATAATATTTACGCGATATAGAATAAAATGCCTTTTATTGATTAATGAACATTATTACAAAGAGTTAATTCCACATAATTGATTGGCTCTAGGGCACCTACTCCACAATCTCCCACTTGCACTATTGCCAATCATTCATGCACTCAACATTGAATGACCCAAGCCTGCACCTAGCCAACCATTCATGCACTTACACATTGATGACCCAAGTGCCCATCATGCTTCTGCTACAACAAAACTTCAATAGCGGGTTAGTAGGTATTCTGCAATTCTGCACGTTCCCTTTCTTGTCGATCCTTCAGATCAGATTGAATCAACTAAGTAAGTGTGGATTACTGGTGAGACCGTGATTCCTCAACCACAACATGGTTCTATTGTTATCGCAGTACAACTATACTGGATTAGCAATGCTTGGAATCACGTCGTTTATTATTGAACTTCTTGATCCAAACCACCTACACGGCAACATTAAAAGCGATACACTTACATCAATTGTGGAATTCGCTGCAGTACACTGATTTGAGCTCTTCCAGCTCACTGCAGTTACTTGAGACAAAATGTGTAATCCAAATTGCAAACTATAAATCCTTTTCCTGTTTGGAAATAGCGTCACTGTATTCTCTTACAGTGATCTCACTTTCCTCCATAATCCAAGAATATATATATATATTCTTAAGTTTTTTCAAGTACTTAAGAATGTTTTTTACACTCATCCAGTGTCATTCACTTGGATTTAGTTGATATCTTCTACTAGTGCTGAATGCGCATAAAACATCAATCTAAGTACATAACATTTTGCTCACTTGAGCTTGATTGTTATCCACTACAAGTGCTGATGCACATTAGTTATCAATCTGAGCATACAAGATGGATCCACTTGCTGAAGCATGTGGGATCCTCTTCATTTATCTCTCTTATTGTGTGGTTAAGGACACATATCCTTACAGAGATAGAAACCATATCCATAAGAAGAAATCCCTTCTTAGATTTTTCTATACTAAATGTGTTTAGTACCTTGTCTATGTACTCTGACTTAGTTTGATCAACCTACACGATCTATCACGATAGATCTTTATTCCAAGGATGTAGGCTGCTTCCCCTAATCCTTCATGAGAAGCACTTGGATAACCAAGTCTTTACCAACTGCAAGTTCGGTATGTCATTCCCTATCAGAAGTATGTCCATCGACATACAACACTAGGAATACTACTGCGCTCCCCTCACTTTCTTGTAAACCAGGGCTCATCTTCATTCTTGATAAAACCAAATTCTTTTACGGCTTAATCAAAACGAATGTTCCAGCTCCTTGAAGCTTGCTTGAGTCATAAATGAATCTTTGTAACTTGCATACCTCATTAGATTGACTATCAGAACGAAACAATCAGGTTGTGTCATATACCATCCTCCTCAAGGTTTCCGTTCGGAAGCAGTTTTGACATCCATTTGCCAAGTCTCATATGTCATGATATGTAGCATTGCAAGCATAATCCAGATGGATTTAATCATGGCAACCGGCGAAAAGGTTTCTTCATAATCAATGCCATGAATTTGTTTGAAACCTTTGGCAACCAGCCGTGCTTTATAAGTATGCACGTTGCCATCCATGCTAGTCTTCTTCTTGAAGACCCATTTACACCCTATGGGTTTTACCCCTTCAGGTGGTTCCACCAAGACCATCTGGTTTTGGTACATGGAGTCCATCTTAGATTTCATGGCTTCAAGCCATTTAACGAATATGGATCCGATATAGCGTCTTCGTAGGTTCTAGGTTCATCATCTTGGTATACCAGTACGTCACCATGTTGAGTCCGAGATAACCGTATCTCTCAGGCTCATGGCGTTTCTCCTAGATCTACGTAGCTCTTGCGCTACCTGAGTGGGTTCACTTTGATCCACAAGTTTTGGAGTAACCTCCTCATGATGTTCAACCACTTCCTGTGGCATATCATCCCGTCCTTCATCTAGTATATCTCTGATTCTAGAACTTCATCCAGTTCTACTTTTCTCCCACTAGTACTTCTTAGAAAATTCCTTTTCTAGGAAGACACCAGATCGAGCAGCAAAAATTTTGCGCTCTTCTAGGTGTTAGAAATAGTATCCTTTGGTCTCCTTTGGATACCCCACAAATATACATTTACAGGATTTTGGGCCCAGCTTGTTCGAAGTCAATTTCTTAACATAAGCTTCGCAACCTTGATCCTTAGATAAGACAAGTTGGCTTTCACCCACTCCATAGCTCATATGGAGTCTTATCTATAGACTTTGATGGCACACGGTTCAAAACATAGTCGCAATCTCTAGAGCATAACCCTAATGATGCAGGTAATCACTAAAATTCATCATGACCTAACCATGTCAAGTAGATTCTGTTCCTCCTTTCTGACCACTCCTATGTGTTAGGGTGTATAAGGAGAGTGAGTTGTGATACTATCCTACCTTCTTTCAGTATGTTTTAGCTCAGCTTGCCAAAGTTGGCATAGTTGTCATTTTGAGATTATCCTTGTTGTCTTTCTTAAGACATATTATTATGAAACAGTTCCATAAAGAATATATTTATACTCAGGACAATAATCCATTAGTAAATTAATATTCTCATTTGTCCTATGTGGACACATAATATAATTTCTAGAAACTGAAGAAAACCATAACCATAATATCCCATTCAAAAACAAGTCCATCGCTAAATCAGCGATAAGATCTTATAGCAAATGCAGCAGGACGTGCTTCATTTCCAACTGGTAGGTCCACCTCTCCCCAGCGAGCAATCTACTCTACCGTGTTCCTACACATCAGTCAATGTGAGACCACATCTTGTGTCAATTAGATGTTTACGGGAAGTTAATCTCAAGAGATTACCTGACGAAGAAGTAACATTCTTTTTCCCTTTTGCTAGGAAGGCCTTGCAATGTTTCCTTTAGAGCTGGGATTCCCATAGTGAGGACAAATGCCTTTCCTTTCTGTAACAGTTCTTTCCAGTGACTTTTGAGCCCTTTCCTTTTCACTTGAGTTGGCTTAACCCACATCAATGTTTCTGACATTTTCATGCCTGACTCAGTAGCCCCAACAAATCCGAACTCAGAAAGGGTGTTCTTCTTATCTTCCTCAATAACATCATAGACAAATTGAGATAATCGATTGCAAAGACTGTAATATTAGGTTTATCTTAAACCTTCATTACGTTCACCTCCCAAAATCTCAAGCTTATTCATATAATCGGTCCACTTGAGTATATCGCCAATTTTGGTACCCTCTTCCATCATACATCTGATAACGACTGAGACACCATATGCTTCTCATTTCTTTGAAGAAGAAGAATAGAACTAATTCCATTTTCTGGCACTACTGTCGCAGTAATGGTGGCATTGATGCAAGCACAATGTACTAGTCATTTCTGCTTTTGCATCATGTGTATGCTTCACATATACATACCCAGTCTCATGGATAGAACTATCAGTAGGCTCTGGTGATGAGCTTGCTCAATGGTATATAATCTATCACTTGACTAAAGTATATTATTTATACTTCTACTGTCAACGAATTTTTCACCATCCATTTATCTCCTAGTTCGATGATTTGTCGCAATGATTTTTGGATCATTTTGCTCAATTTTAATGATCTACAAGTGCAGAAAAAGTAACCGTTATTACCATGTTCATTATTATTGTTTATATGGTCTTTCATTAAATATGCTCCCACTATCTTACTCAAGCTAATAGCCCTCACCATCAACTCGGGAAAGCCCGTTGACTTTCCTAATGGACTGAGATCTCATCCTGCCCTTTTAAACCTTCGCTTTGGTGAACAGCCAAATAAGTTGATTAGGTAGGCCACAAACTTAATCTATACCAGTTATAGCTCCCATATTAACCTCAAATGTGAAAAGCCACAATCCAATCACACAATCCAATGGTCACTACATGCCATCGTCCTCAATTGTGATTTTCAGTATCAGTAGAGTGGACACTACATTTCACCACGTACACACATATGTGTACTGCTCTACTATGCCTATGACGCGCGTTTATCAACCTTCGCTTTGGCGAACAAGCAAAACCATCATTTTAAGTCAACCTATCACCATTAAGGAACACTCCATGCTTTTTAACCTCCACTATTAGAAGTGTACCCTCGCTTGGCGAACAAGGTTTCGACAAATAGTGGTTTGATTAAAACCATAATGATGGAAGGCACACGTGACTTAACATACTAATTGAGGGTTTGTTTATTTATGTCTCACCAGATTATTATCTTTGTTAGAATGACATTGTTTGGCATGTTATTCAACATTCCACCTTAGCATCCTTCTAAACACAATTTAAAACGTGCCGGTACATGGCCCAACTAAAACTATTTTCTCGAGCCTAGAGGAATTGTGGTCACCTAGGAGTCCTTAATAACATCTTGATTTGTTTCAAGAGGTGTGCCTCTTGCTACTTTGACTATGGTTTCCTCGTCTAATAGTTATACTCACTATAAACGGACTAATTATCATTCGCATTAATTTACATGTTCGTGCCCTAGAATTACAACCATATCATCCCAAATAAAACATCACCGGTAGCACGCGGGACCCACCATTGCAATACAAAGCAAATACACTTTAAAAACACCAATGAATTGGGGTAATACAACCCCTTGACATTTGCAACAAGGGCCAAGTTGAAACTACATGGCGCCCCCCGCACCGATGCACAGCCTCTCGCGGGCATGATGCGCTGCCGGTGTGGGACAACGCCGGCGCGAGTCGTACAACGTCGCCAAGGAATCGCCGCGCGGACGCGGGCACCAGCGGACAGCTAGTTGCGGCGAGGATATGCCGGGCGGAGCGTATACAGACCAGCGCTTCGTTCATATCCAACACTCAACGGAACCAAATACTGATTTCAACAAAAATCCATCACAAAACCAAACTTGCAGTTCATCAACATAAATTACTCGATATAGTTTCTTAAAACGATTTTAAGGCAGATTTTAGGCAGATTCTTAAGGCAACTTATCAACAAATACATGTTCAACCATTCAAAAAAATTATAAATTTGGTACCCTAGGCTCTGATACTACTGTTAGTAAATGATCCTATACGCAGCGGAAACAAAAAAATATAATACAAGGATCGTTTACATGACCAGATCAAGGGTATAATTTTACAATTTATATTAAAGTAAAATCTGCACAAAAAGGTTAATCATGAGTTAAGAGAATCATCCACGTTTGGAGGCTCCACCACGTTTGTCTTTGAACGTTTTTGCTACCGACCCAAGCATAGGATCGAACCGATGTAGTCTACACGAAACAATCACAAAGACCAAAGAGAATTGCTAGATCCTCTTTGGCTTTAAGATTAAGGAAGAATGAAATCAAATGAATTGATTTTACGCAAAATGTGTTTCTGCCATGGGAGAGTAAATGTGGCTCTGTGTATTTCCTTTTCAAAGAGAAAGTGTAATGAAATGAATCTCTCACATTTTACAATATTTTTCTTTTATTAAAACTTTAATGAACCTATTCCCATATGGAATATGCTTGGGCTCCAACCCAAACACCTCATGTTACCAAACACTCCTCATTAGATATTTTATTTTTATTTCATCATTATCTCAATTATATAATTTTATTATATATATATATATTAACATTTAGAATAATGATGATAATTATATATGCGAACACATATTAGACGTAATTTCACTTATTAAATTTTTTCTAACAAATTAAATAAAAAGCTACGATCTCAGCAAATTTAATTGCACTGTGAAATTACCAAAATACCCTTTCGTCTATTAAAACGAAAACTCCCTTCTTTCTTCCTGGCTCTTAAATTATCTTCTATGTGTGACCCATAGGCCTCCTCATCATACCGGCAGTGTATAGTTTCGCGATTAACACCAATTAATCATCTCACTAATGCACAGACCAAGATTGGCCCCTAGCGAGGCATCATGGCCACCTGATAGATTCGGATTCAGCAAAATAGCTACCTGTCAACGATATGGTTACCGTACAATTCGATCTTTTATCATACGTTACCTCACGAGACGAAGGCATAGAAATAGTGTCAAGCTTCGGTTACTCTCGATATTATGTATTCATTTCTGGCCAATGACTTGTATTATAATTGGACAGCAAACAACTCAATCCCACTGTGGCCAAATTTTAGTGTCATTGCCATTTACTGAATTACTCCGTGAGATAACTTCTCCCGTACCTGGAGTGATGAATCCTCTATCAATCCACCATAGTCTTGATACACTCCTTGATGCAGCCAATCACTGCCGTATCGATAGCTGTAAAAAGCTGCGTTAGGCTAGTGTCAAACTACACCAATCGGTGCACAAGGCACTCTAGTGATCTCAAGTCTAAGATCACATGTACGACTATTCGTTAGACGATTTGTTCCATAGACACTGGGTGTTACCATCCATATGGAATCCTCTGGTGGGTCAGTCTAGTGAACTTGCTGTGGTGTATCTGCCTACAGCAAGCACCATGTGTTGCACCAGGTTATCACCAAACAACCTTGACAATGAGATCAGTCACTGCCTTTCGACGGGTCGTTCACACATATGCCTGACCGTATTATCTGTGCCCTTACTTTAGAATAATACTGGGGCTCGGACGTTTTTAAAATGGCCACTATATATGCTCGTAGGTTCTCACTAGCAAGATTTGAAACACTTGATACCCTCGTCATAGTTCTACTATTCTAAGGACATATATCAATACATATTGCAATAATAATGATTTACGTGATATAGAATAAATGCCTTTTATTGATTAATGAACATTATTACAAAGAGTCAATTCCACAATAATTGATTGGCTCTAGGCACCTACTCCAACATTAATCTGACAACCGCCGAAAGGTTTCTTCAAAGTCAATACCATGAATTTTTTTGAAACTTTGGCAACCAGTCATGCCTTATAGATGCACATTTCCATCCTGTTAGTCTTCTCCTTGAAGACCCATTTATGCCCTATGAGTTTTACCCCTTCAAATGGATCCACTAGAGACCATACTTGGTTTGGAACATGAATTCATCTCAAATTTCATGCTTGAAGCCATTTAATAGAATCTGGATCGAAAATAGTGTCTTCATAGGTTCTGGTTCATTGTCTTGATAGACTAGTACGTCACCATGCTAAGTCCCGAGAAAACCATATCTCTCGGCTCATGACGTACTCTTCCAGACTTACATAGCTCCTATGCTATTTGAGGTGGTTCACTTTGATCCATAGATGTGGAGTAACCTCTTCACAATATTCAACCACTCTTGTGGCATATCCTCCTATCTTTCTCTAATGTATCTTTTGGTTCTAGAACTTCATTGAGTTATACTTTTCTCCCACTAGTACCTTTTAGAAAAATTATTTCTCTAGAAACATCAGTACGAGCGATACAATTTTTCACTCTTCTGGATGGTAGAAATAGTATCCTTTGGTCTCTTTAGGATATCCACAATATACATTTGTTAGATTTCGGGCCCAGCTTGTTCGAAGTCAATTTCGGACATAAGCTTCACAACCCGAAATCCTTAGATAAGACAAGTTGGGCTTTCGCCCACTCCTTAGTTCATATGGAGTCTTATCTAAGAGTTTGATGCACACGATTAAGTACGTGAGTCACAGTCTCTAAGGCATAACCCAGAATGATACGAGCTGATCACTAAAACTCTCTCATAGACCTAACCATATCAAGTAAGGTCTTATTCCTCCTTTTAGACACACCCTTATGTTGGGGTTATACGGAGAGTGATTGTGATAATATCCTACACTCATTCAGGTATTAAAAAAACCTGGAGCTCAAGTATTCACCTCCTTGATCTACCGAATAGCTTTAATACTTTTGCCTAATATATTCTATACTTCATTCCTGAATTCTTTGAATTTATCAAAGGCTTCAGATTTATGTCTCATGGTAGACATAACCATATCTATTGAAGTCATCAGTAAATGTGTGAAGTATAAATGTCCACCTCTGGCTTTAACTGTTAGTGGACTGCATACATCACTATGGATGATGGCTAATAATTTAGTAGCCCTTTCACTTTGTCTTGTGAAAGGCGATTTGGTCATCTTGCCTAAAGGCATGACTTGTATATCTCAAATGATTAGAAGTTAAAGGGTCCAAAACTCCATCCCTTTGAAGTTTTACAGTACGGGTTTGATTACATGACCTAATCTACAATGCCAGAGGTATGTTTGGGTTTGATGGCTATGTTTAGCTTTCTTAGTTTCAACATTGAAATATCCTTATTGTTTAAGTCTAGAACATACAATTGATATAACCTTGCAATTCCAAATAGAATACCATTCAAACTAAGGACAATAATCCATTAGAAATTTCAAAATGATATCCTTATTATCCAAAGCAGATACTGAATAACATTTCTAGAAATGAAGGTACGAATACCAATCGTTAAGTTTCAACAATAGCCCATAGGCAAAGTCAAACTAATCCAATAGCTAATGCAACTACATGTGTTATATTTCCAATCATAGTCCACTTCTCCTCTTGCGAGGCAATCTACTTTGCCTTACGTCCTTTTAACGTACATCACTCAGTGTGAGTACTATATCTTGTGTCAATACCCAAATGTTAAGAAAAGTTATCCAATCATACTTAAGTCAAAGCGTCTGACTTTCCTTGTTTGCTAGAAAGCCTTGCAGTGCTTCCTCCTGGCCAGGTTTGCCACATAGAAGCAGACTATCTTCCTACCTTTCCCAATGCCACCTTTAGGCTTGAGAGCATCCTGTCCTTTGGGCTTCGGATTGGCCTTGGCCTTTCCCTTGCCCTTACACTTTCCTTTACTAGTAGCAACTAGTAAACAGGCTTGGACTTTTTCAAGTCCTGCTCCGTAGCCTAAGCATGTTTAGAAGCTCTAACAGGGACTTCACCATCATGTTCATATTGAAGTTCAATATGAACGTGAATAAGATTAGGTAGTGACTGAAAAATTAAATCCACTTGTAAGTCTGCATCCACCAAACCCTGAATCTCAAGCCTATCTATGTACCCAATCATCTTGAGCACATGAGGACCATCTGGGCTCCCTCAGTCTTCGGCTGCTAAACAGTGCCTTTGACATCTTATACCTCTCATGAGCGTTGCTTTGAAAAAGCTCCTTGCGATGCATAACTATGACATTTGCATCCATATTCTCATGCTACTTTTGCAGCTTAGGTGTCATCGATGCTAATATAATGCACTGAGCATAATCAGCATCATCAAGGAACTTTTGATAAGCATCCTTAGTTCCTGAGTGGCATCAGTTTAGGCTCAGCCAGATAAGGCTTATCAAATATACAATTTCTTTTCAGATTTTAATACAATCCAAAATTTTTGACACCAGTCCAAGAAATTGGATCCATCCAACCTGTTTTGTTTTGTCAATTATTGATTGCAGGTTGGTATTGCTCATTTTGGTGTCTACAAACTAGAAAAGAAAATCATTATAATGTTTTATTATTATTATTATTATTATTATTATTTATTATTAAGATCTTAAATTAAATAATCGCCCCCACTATTTTCCTCAAGCTAATAGCCCTCACTATTAACTTGGGAAGGCCTGCTGGCTTTCCTAGTGGACTGAGATCCCATCTAGTCCATTTCAGACCTTCACTTTGGCAAACAGCCAAAATGGTTTGATTAGGTAAGCCAACAAACTTAATTCACACTAGTTGAAGCTTCAACTACCAACATAAATGTGAAGTAAGCCAACAAACCAATCACACAATACATGACTAAAGCCACATCCTCAAGTGTGATTCTCAGTATCAGTAGAGTGATACTATATGTCGCCACGTACACAGAACAAATGTACTTCTCTACTATGCCTATGATATGCTTTAACCTTCGCTTTGGCGAACAAGCAAACACATACATTAAAGTCGACCCTCACTATTAGGAAAATTCCAATGAAATTTAACCTCCCACTGGTAGAAGTATACCCTTCGCTTTAGTGAATGAGGTTTCGACAAACAGTGGTTTGATTAAACCCATGGTGATGGAAGGCGTACAATTGACTTATATACTTATTTCAAGGTTTTTATTTTATGTCTCACCAATTTTATTTTTTAGCATGTTATAGTGATATGTCATAATATACACACTTAGCATGCATACTAAGCATTTAGAAACATGGTGGTACATGAGCTAACTAAAACCGATTTCCTCGAGCCTAGAGTAATCAGTAGGTTACCTAAGGATCCTAATAATATCTTGAGTCTTCAAGTATGATCGCTCCGTCCTTGCTCCATCTTCAGGTACATTAAAATTACATCACTAAATTTACAATGAAATTAAACTATACTAATTTTACATTAATAATTTTAGAAACCTTGAGTTACTTCGAGGGAATGAGATGAGAAGGAAGTACATTGAGAGGGGAGGAAGAAAGGCAAGCACGCAAGCCCTATTTAAAAATATTTACAACCATACAAACCCAAAAAATTAAAACATTCACCACAGGTCTAAGGGCTCACGTACAGGGCACATGCAATTTTTCAAACAAAATTATTGTATACATTCAAACATCATTTTAAATTAGGTTGGTGGAGTTACAAATTACCCCCTTGAATTTGCAGAGCTATTATTGGTCCAACACTTTAAAATGCTACACTTAAGTCCCATCGCGTTCCAATGAAAGACATACAACAATTCACACTGCGACTAGTTTTATTATGCCACCCGAGCGCAAAGGAAATGAATATGCGCTCTAGCGAAGTTTTATTATGTCGAAGCGCAAACTGCAGCAACTCGCACTCTAACGTCCTAGCATGCCGTGGCCTAGGGGGGTTATTTTTGCCCACCGTGGGAATACCATTGCGAATTTAGTCGTACACGCGTTCAGTGGTTGTCATATCACAGTTTAGGGTTATTGTTGTTCGGAACGGGCAATCACAACAATGTTGTTGGACGGGCGACGTCTGCTGCCCTGGACAGCGTTTGCATTCTTGTTATTACGGAGGGCGTCCTTTTGGTTGTTGAGTCTCCATCCAGAGCATTTTCCTAAGCTGGTCGGGCGAAAGTGGTGGTTGCAACCGTGAGTAGTGGCGTGGCCCTGCCAAAGGGGTTGGCTGTGCGTGGGCGTTTCGGCTAGTTTACTGGTTCTGCTCTTTGTTCTCTCTGATGCGGTCGAATGGGATGTAGAACGCGTGAAAAATGGGGGGCGTACCGCTCACGACCCAGTTATGGTTAGCGAGTAAACAGTCAGGTGTTCGATGGTTTTAACTGCGGGGTATCGTCTGCGACTAATGTGGGTCAATGATATCCCCGGATGAGATCTGTGAAGGGGGACAACCTACGGGCAGCGACAAGAAGGGCAAGGCGGGGGCGCGAGCAAACACGCGGCAGGGTCAAGAGTGGCCGACAAATGCTGTGGGCGCAATCCCATATCATCAGTAATTGTGATAGTATTTCTCCATCCGGATGCAATTACCTACTACTTGGGCCGTCATTTTAAGTTTTACCCAGGCGAAAGAAAGCACTTTGATGGCTTCAAGAATCAAAAGTTGAAATTTTTCTTCACCAAACTTGATGAAAAACATGTAGGGTATATTTAGGGTGGCTAGGGTTTTCAATTCAATGAATTAATCCATTACGTTTTAATTTAAGTTGCACTTATATAGCGCGACTAATTAAAACCCTAATCTTATTGGGAATACTTATGGATTCTCATAGTAATCCATCCTTGCAACCAAACAAGCCATATTGGTATTTTTAATTAATTAATTATTATTATTATTAAAATCAATTAATATATTAAAAAATATTAACATTAAATAATAATAATAATAATCTAGTTAAATATATGCGTACATATATTTAAATATAATCTCACTAAATTTTATTTTAATACTAAAATTGAATACAGGCAACAACTTTAGCAAATTTAATTGCACTGTGAAATTACCAAAATTCCCTTTCATCTTAAAAGACGAAAATACCACTTTCACATTTTGATCCTTAAATTATTTTTTAAGTATGTTACCCGTAAGCTCCTTATCATATCAGCAGTGAGTAGTATTGTGATTGACACCAATCAATTGTCTCACTACACACAGACCAAGATTGACCCCCTAGCAAGGCATCATGGCCACCCGATAGATTCAGATTCAGCGAAATAGCTACCTATCAACGATATGGTTACTGTGCAATCAAATCCTTTCATCATTCGTTATCTCATCAAAGCCTAGATACAAACAGTGTCAACCTCAGATATCCTTGATATCTTTGTATTCAGTTATTAGACTAATGATCGGGATAATAAATTGGATTGAGCAACAACTCAATCCCATTGTGGCCACAGATTTAGTGTCATTGCTATTTACTGAATTGTGCAGTGAGATAACTTCTCCTGTACCTGGGAGTGATGAATCTTTTGTCAATCTACCATAGTCTTGATACACTTCTCGATGTAGCCAATTACCACAGTTCTGATAGTCCTGAATAGAACTACGTTGGGCTAGTGTCAAACTACATCAATTGGTGCACAAGGCACTCTGGTCATCTCAAGTCTAAGGATCACATACATCGCCATTCGTTACAGGATATATTTTCTAGACACTAGGGTTACCATCCATATGGAATCCTCTGGTGGGTTTGTCTTGTGAACTTGCCTACAACAAAGACCCATGTGTTGCACCAGGTTGTCACCAAACAACCTTGACAAGTGAGATTAGTCCTTGTCTTTCGACATGGTCGTTCAACGCTATGATAGTCTTACCGTATTATCTGTGTCCTTGGTCTACAAACATTTCTAGAATGACCACCATATGTGATCATAGGGTTCTCACTTTCAAGATTTAAAACACTTGATACCTTCGTCACGGTTCTACCATTCTAAGGACATATATCAATACATATAATTATGATTTACACGATATAGTAGAAAATGCCTTTTATTGATAAATAAATATTATTACAGAGAGTCAATTCTACAATAATTGATTGACTCTAGGGCACCTATTTTAACAATCTCTCACTTGCCCTATAGCCAATCATTCATGTATTTAATACCGAATGACCTTAAGTGCTTTTCATGCTTCTACTGCGATAGAGGCTTAGTTAGTGCATCAGTGAGATTATCATCAATATGTACTTTGCTGATCTGGATGCCTTTCCTCTCAACCATTTCTCTAATGAGATGAAAATACCTAAGTATGTGTTTGGATCACTGGTGAGACCGTGGCTCTTTCGCTTGAGCTATCGCTCCATTGTTGTCACACGACATCTACTGGATCAACAATAGTGGAGACCACACCAAGTTTAGTGACAAACTTCTTGATCCAAATAGCCTCTTTGGTCATATCGGATAATGCGATGTACTAGGCTTCTATTGTAGAATCCGCTACAATGCTTTGCTTGGAGCTCTTCCAGCTCACTGCACCCCCATTGAGACAAAATACAAACTCAGATTGTGAGCGATAATCATCTTTATCTGTTTGGAAACTAGCATCACTGTATCCTTTTACGGTGAGCTCATCTTCCCCTCCACAAACCAAGAACATATCCTTAGTCATTTTCAGATACTTAAGGATGTTCTTGACAGCTATCTAGTGACGTTCACCTGGATCTGATTGATATCTACTACAAGTGCTTAATACACATGAGACATCAATCCGAGTACATAACATGACATACATGATGGATCTAATTGCTGACGCATATGAGATCCTTTTCATTCTATCTCTCTCATCATGTGTTTTATGATACATATCCTTAGAGAGATATACACCATGTGACATCGGAAGAAATCACTTCTTGCATTCTTCCATACTGAATCTCTTCAGTACCTTGTCAATGTATGTACTCTAACTTAGGCCAAGCAACCTACGCGATCTACCATGGTAGATCTTTATTTCGAGGATGTAGGGTGCTTCTCTTAAGTCCTTCATGGAGAAACCCTTGGATAACCAAATCTTTATCGACTGCAAGTTCGATATATCATTCCCGATGAGAAGAATGTCATCAACATACAACACCAAGAATGCCACTACGCTCCTACTTACTTTCTTGTAAACACAGGGCTTATCTTCGTTTTTAATGAAACCAAATTCTTTTACGGCTTCATCAAAATGGATGCTCCAGCTCCTTGAAGCTTGCTTGAGTCCATAAATGGACTTCTGCAACTTGCATATTTTATGAGCTTGTCCATCAAGAATGAAACCATTAGGTTGTGTCATATACACATCCTCTTCAAGGTTTTCGTTCAGGAAAGCTGTTTTGATATCCATTTGCCAAATTTCATAGTCGTGATATGCATCAATCACAAGCATAATCCTTATGGACTTAATCGTTAGTAAATGATCCATATACGCAGCGGAAACAAAAATAATATAATACAAGGATCGTTTACATGAGTCAAGATCACTGGTATAATTTTACAATTTATATTAAAGTAAAATCTGCACAAAAAGTTTAATCATGAGTTAAGAGAATCATATGCACGTTTGGAGGCTCCACCACGTTTGTCTTTGAACGTTTTTGCTACCGACCCAAGCGTAGGATTTAACCGATGTAGTCCACACGAAGACAATCACAAAGAACCAAAGAGGGATTTGCTAGATCCTCTTTGGCTTTAAGATTAAAGAAGAAATAAATCAAAATGAATTGATTTTAGGCAAAATGGTTTCTGCCATGGGAGAGTAAATGGGGTTGCTGTGTATTTCCTTTTCAAAGAGAAAAGTGTAATGAAAATGAATCTCTCACATTTTACAATTAAAGTTTTTCTTTTATATTAAAACTTTAATGCCCTATTCCCATATGGAATATGCTTGGGCTCCAACCCAAACACACCATGTTACCAAACACTCCCAATTAGATATTTTATTTTTATTTCATCATTATCTCAATTAATATATATTTAATATATATATATATATATTAACATTTAAGAATAATGATGATTTAATTAAATATATGCGAACACATATTTAGACGTAATTTCACTTATTAAATTTTTTCTAACAAATTAAATAAAAAGCTACGATCTCAGCAAATTTAATTGCACTGTGAAATTACCAAAATACCCTTTCGTCTATTAAAACGAAAACTCCCTTCTTTCTTCCTGGCTCTTAAATTATCTTCTATGTGTGTGACCCATAGGCTCCTCATCATACCGGCAGTGTATAGTTTCGCGATTAACACCAATTAATCATCTCACTAATGCACAGACCAAGATTGGCCCCTAGCGAGGCATCATGGCCACCTGATAGATTCGGATTCAGCAAAATAGCTACCTGTCAACGATATGGTTACCGTACAATTCGATCTTTTCATCATACGTTACCTCGACGAGACGAAGGCATAGAAATAGTGTCAAGCTTCGGTTACTCTCGATATTATGTATTCAGTTTCTGGACCAATGACTTGTATTATAAATTGGACAGAGCAACAACTCAATCCCACTGTGGCCAGAATTTTAGTGTCATTGCCATTTACTGAATTACTCCGTGAGATAACTTCTCCCGTACCTGGGAGTGATGAATCCTCTATCAATCCACCATAGTCTTGATACACTCCTTGATGCAGCCAATCACTGCCGTATCGATAGCTGTAAAAAGAGCTGCGTTAGGCTAGTGTCAAACTACACCAATCGGTGCACAAGGCACTCTAGTGATCTCAAGTCTAAGGATCACATGTACGACTATTCGTTAGACGATTTGTTCCATAGACACTGGGGTTACCATCCATATGGAATCCTCTGGTGGGTCAGTCTAGTGAACTTGCTGTGGTGTATCTGCCTACAGCAAGCACCCATGTGTTGCACCAGGTTATCACCAAACAACCTTGACAAGTGAGATCAGTCACTGCCTTTCGACAGGGTCGTTCAACACTATGATAACCTTATCGTATTATCTGTGCCCTTACTTCAGAATAATACTGGGGTTACAGACGTTTCTAGAATGGCCACCATATGTGCTCATAGGGTTCTCACTATCAAGATTTGAAACACTTGATACCCTCTTCACGGTTCTACCATTCTAAGGACATATATCAATACATATTGCAATAATAATGATTTACGCGATATAGAATAAAAATGCCTTTTATTGATTAATGAACATTATTACAAAGAGTTAATTCCACAATAATTGATTGGCTCTAGGGCACCTACTCCAACATTAATCATGACAACCGCCGAAAAGGTTTCTTCATAGTCAATACCATGAATTTTTTTGAAACATTTGGCAACCAGTCATGCCTTATAGATGCACATTTCCATCCGTGTTAGTCTTCTCCTTGAAGACCCATTTATGCCCTATGAGTTTTACCCCTTCAAATGGATCCACTAGAGACCATACTTGGTTTGGAACATGAAATTCATCTCAAATTTCATGGCTTGAAGCCATTTAATAGAATCTGGATCGAAAATAGTGTCTTCATAGGTTCTGGGTTCATTGTCTTGATAGACTAGTACGTCACCATGCTAAGTCACGAGAAAACCATATCTCTCGGGCTCATGACGTACTCTTCCAGACTTACATAGCTCCTATGCTATTTGAGGTGGTTCACTTTGATCCATAGATAGTGGAGTAACCTCTTCACAATATTCAACCACTTCTTGTGGCATATCCTCCTATCTTTCGTCTAATGTATCTTTTGGTTCTAGAACTTCATTGAGTTATACTTTTCTCCCACTAGTACCTTTTAGAAAAAATTATTTCTCTAAGAAGACATCAGTACGAGCGATACAAATTTTTCACTCTTCTGGATGGTAGAAATAGTATCCTTTGGTCTCTTTAGGATATCCACAAATATACATTTGTTAGATTTCGGGCCCAGCTTGTTCGAAGTCAATTTCCGGACATAAGCTTCACAACCCGAAATCCTTAGATAAGACAAGTTGGGCTTTCGCCCACTCCTTAGTTCATATGGAGTCTTATCTAAAGAGTTTGATGGCACACGATTAAGTACGTGAGTCACAGTCTCTAAGGCATAACCCCAGAATGATACGAGCTGATCACTAAAACTCATCATAGACCTAACCATATCAAGTAAGGTCTTATTCCTCCTTTTAGACACACCATTATGTTGGGGTGTATACGGAGGAGTGAGTTGTGATAATATCCTACACTCATTCAGGTATTAAAAAAACCTGGAGCTCAAGTATTCACCTCCTTGATCTAACCGAATAGCTTTAATACTTTTGCCTAATATATTCTATACTTCATTCCTGAATTCTTTGAATTTATCAAAGGCTTCAGATTTATGTCTCATAAGGTAGACATAACCATATCTATTGAAGTCATCAGTAAATGTGATGAAGTATAAATGTCCACCTCTGGCTTTAACTGTTAGTGGACTGCATACATCACTATGGATGATGGCTAATAATTTAGTAGCCCTTTCACTTTGTCTTGTGAAAGGCGATTTGGTCATCTTGCCTAAAAGGCATGACTTGTATATCTCAAATGATTAGAAGTTAAAAGGGTCCAAAACTCCATCCCTTTGAAGTTTTACAGTACGGGTTTGATTAACATGACCTAATCTACAATGCCAGAGGTATGTTTGGGTTTGATGGCTATGTTTAGCTTTCTTAGTTTCAACATTGAGAATATCCTTATTGTTTAAGTCTAGAACATACAATATGATATATAACCTTGCAATTCCAAATAGAATACCATTCAAACTAAAGGACAATAATCCATTAGAAATTTCAAAATGATATCCTATATTATCCAAAGCAGATACTGAAATAACATTTCTAGAAATTGAAGGTACGAAATAACAATCGTTAAGTTTCAACAATAAGCCCATAGGCAAAGTCAAACAATAAGTCCCAATAGCTAATGCAACTACATGTGTTATATTTCCAAATCATAGGTCCACTTCTCCCTTGGCGAGCAATCTACTTTGCCTTAGTCCTTGTACATCAATACAAATGTGAGTACTATATCTTGTGTCAATAACCCAAGATGTTGAAAGAGAAAAGTTAATCTCAATCATGTACTTAAGTCAAAGCGTCTGACTTTTCCTTGTTTGCTAGGAAAGCCTTGCAGTGCTTCCTCCAGTGGCCAGGTTTGCCACAATAGAAGCAGACTATCTTCCTACCTTTCCCAATGCCACCTTTAGGCTTGAGAGCATCCTGTCCTTTGGGCTTCGGATTGGCCTTGGCCTTTCCCTTGCCCTTACACTTTCCTTTACTAGTAGCAACTAGTAAAACAGGCTTGGACTTTTTCAAGTCCTGCTCCGTAGGCCTAAGCATGTTTAGAAGCTCTAACAGGGACTTCACCATCATGTTCATATTGAAGTTCAATATGAACGGTGAATAAGAGTTAGGTAGTGACTGAAAAATTAAATCCACTTGTAAGTCTGCATCCACACCAAACCCTGAAGTCTCAAGCCTATCTATGTACCCAATCATCTTGAGCACATGAGGACCATCTTGGGCTCCCTCAGTCATTCGGCTGCTAAACAGTGCCTTTGACATCTTATACCTCTCATGATGAGCGTTGCTTTGAAAAAGCTCCTTGCGATGCATAACTATGACATTTGCATCCATATTCTCATGCTACTTTTGCAGCTTAGGTGTCATCGATGCTAATATAATGCACTGAGCATAATCAGCATCATCAAGGAACTTTTGATAAGCATCCTTAGTTTCCTGAGTGGCATCAGGTTTAGGCTCAGCCAGATAAGGCTTATCAAGAATATACAATTTCTTTTCAGATTTTAATACAATCCAAAATTTTTGACACCAGTCCAAGAAATTGGATCCATCCAACCTGTTTTGTTTTGTCAATTATTGATTGCAGGTTGGTATTGCTCATTTTGGTGAATCTACAAACATAGAAAAGTAAAAGTCATTATAATGTTTATTATTATTATTATTATTATTATTATTATTATTATTTAATAAGATCTTAAATTAAATAATCGCCCCCACTATTTTCCTCAAGCTAATAGCCCTCACTATTAACTTGGGAAGGCCTGCTGGCTTTCCTAGTGGACTGAGATCCCATCTAGTCCATTTCAGACCTTCACTTTGGCAAACAAGCCAAAATGGGTTGATTAGGTAAGCCAACAAACTTAATTCACACTAGTTGAAGCTTCAACTACCAACATCAAATGTGAAGTAAGCCAACAAACCAATCACACAATACAATGACTAAAGCCATCATCCTCAAGTGTGATTCTCAGTATCAGTAGAGTGGATACTATATGTCGCCACGTACACAGAACAAATGTACTTCTCTACTATGCCTATGATATGCTTATCAACCTTCGCTTTGGCGAACAAGCAAAACATATCATTAAAGTCGACCCATCACTATTAAGGAAAATTCCAATGAAATTTAACCTCCCACTGGTAGAAGTATACCCTTCGCTTTAGTGAATGAGGTTTCGACAAACAGTGGTTTGATTAAACCCATGGTGATGGAAGGCGTACAATTGACTTAATATACTTTATTTCAAGGTTTTTATTTTATGTCTCACCAATTTTATCTTTTTAGCATGTTATAGTGATATAGTCATAACATACACACTTAGCATGCATACTAAGCATTTAAGGAAACATGGTGGTACATGAGCTAACTAAAACCGATTTCCTCGAGCCTAGAGTAATCAGTAGGTTACCTAAGGATCCTATAATAATATCTTGAGTCTTCAAGTATGATCGCTCCGTCCTTGCTCCATCTTCAGGTACATTAAAATTACATCACAATAAATTTACAATGAAATTAAAACTATACTAATTTTACATTAATAAATTTAGAAACCTTGAGTTACATTCGAGGGGAATGAGATGAGAAGAGAATGTACATTGAGAAGGGAGGAGAAAGGCAGAGCACGCAAGCCCTATTTAAAAATAATTTACAACCATACAAACCCAAAATTAAATTAAAACATTCACCACAGGTCTAAGGCTCACGTACAGGGCACCATGCAATTTTTCAAACAAAAATTATTGTATACATTCAAAACAATCAATTTTAAATTAGGTTGGTGGAGTTACAAAATTACCCACTTGAATTTGCAGAGCTATTATTGGTCCAACACTTTTAAAATGCTACACTTAAGTCCCATCGCGTTACAACATGAAATAAGACATACAACAATTCACACTGCGACATAGTTTTATTATGCCACGGCGAGGCGAAGGAAATGAATATGCGCTCTAGCGAAGTTTTATTATGTCGAAGCGCAAAACTAGCAACTCGCACTCTAACGATGCCTTCATGCCATGACGTAGTTTTATTACGCCATGGTGAAGACCATGCAATTTATGATCTGACACGCTATCATAGCACAGTTTAGTTTTATTATGTCGGGCTCAAATCACACAATTTTGTGACCGCACAATGTCGTCACGCCATGACGAAGTTTTATTTTATTGCGGCCTGTGTGTGCATTCCAGTCGCTTACTCGTAATCATGTCGTGGCGAAGTTTTTTTTCACCGCGGCCCATCAAATTTGTGTTGCATCGCAAATCACAATCCAGAACACTATTTAGGCGTTAAAACACGAAAATGATCCAATATACATTCATCGACAAATTTAGTTTATCAATTAATCAATTTAAGCAACTGAATAGATTGAAAAACAACCTAAACATGCAATTCTAGCAATCAATATAGGTAATCAATCAATTCAATTTAATTAAACATATCTTATCAAAACCCTAGGCTCTGTTACCATTGTTAGTAAATCAATAATATATGGCAGCAGAAAAACAAAAAAATTTGCTTATTGATTACTCTAAATCCCATGATCAGGGTCTGATTAATATATGTTTTATATGTGATTAATACAAATCCATACCAGGATTTCGAAAATAATACCTACGTTTGGAGGGTCCTTCAATGTTTTGATTTTGCTACCGATTCGAGAATAGAATCGCACGAACATTGATCCACATGAAGATAATCCGAAGAATAAAAAGGAGATTTGCTAGATCTACTCGATGGCTTCAAGAATCAAAAGCTGAAATTTTTCTTCACCAAACTTGATGAAAAATGTGTAGGGTATATTTAGGGTGGCTAGGGGTTTCAATTCAATGAATTCATTCACTATGTTTTAATTTAAGTTGCACTTATAAAGTGCAACTAATTAAAACCCTAATCCTATTAGGAATAGCCATGGATTCTCATATTACTCCATCTTTGCAACCAGAGAAGCCATATTGGTATTTTTAATTAATTAATTATTATTGTTATTATTAAAATCAATTAATATATTAAAAAATATTAACATTAAATAATAATAATAGTCCATTTAAATATATGCACATGTATATTTAAATATAATCTCACTAATTTTAATTTCAATACTAAAATTGAATACAGGCAACAACCTTAGCAAGTTTAATTGCACTGTGATGTTATTGAAATACCATTTTGTCTTAAAAGGCGAAAATATCCCCTTCACATTTTGATTCTTAAATTATCTTTTAAGCGTGTGACCAGTAGACTCCTTATCATATTGATAATGAGTAGTATTATGATTGACACCAATCAATTGTCTCATTACACACAGACTAAGATTGACCCCTAGCAAGGCATCACGACCACCTGATAGATTCAGATTCAACAAAATAGCTAACTATCAATGGTATAGTTACTGTGCAATCAAATCATTTCATCATTTGTTATCTCATCAAGGCTAAGGTACAAAAATGATGTCAATCTCAATTATCCTTGATATCTTTGTATTCAGTTATTGGACCAATGGTCGAGATAATAAATTGGATTGAGCAGCAACTCAATCCCACCGTGGCCACAGATTTAGTGTCATTGCCATTTATTGAATTGCGCTGTAGGATAAATTCTCCTGTACTTGGGAGTGATGAATCCTTTGTTGGTCCACCATATTCTTGATACACTTCTTGATATAGCCAATCATTACCGTTCTGATAGTCTTGAATAGAACTACATTAGGCTAGTGTCAAACTGCACCAACTGGTGCACAAGACACTCTAGTGATCTCAAGTCTACGGATCACATGCACCACATCTGTTAGAGGTTTTAGTCCATAGACACTAGGGTTATCATCCAAATGGAATCTTCTGGTGGGTCTGTCCAGTGAACTTGCCTACAACAAGCACCCATGTGTTGCACTAGATTGTTGGCAAACAACCTAGACAAGTGAGATTAGTTACTAACTTATGACAATGTTGTTCAACACTATGATAAACTTACTGTATTATCTGTGTCCTAGGTTAGAATAACAATAGGGCTACAAACATTTCTAGAATGGTCACCATATGTGATAATATGGTTCTTACTATCAAAATTTAAAACACTTGATACCTCGTCACAGTTCTACCATCCTTAGGACATATATCAATACATATAATTATGATCTACATGATATAGAAGAAAATGCCGTTTATTGATAAATAAATATTATTACAAAGAGTCAATTCTACAATAATTGATTGGTTCCAGGACACCTACTATAACAAAACCCTCTGCGCCCCCTTGACGTATTTGTGTAAGTGATTGCAGGGCCAACAAGAATTTCCTAGTTTAAGGGAATCTTTTATCGGCAAACCTCTCTATAGCAACTTTTGCCCAGTCCATTTTTTCACACAAATAGTTTGGCATAAGAAGTAAGGCCTTGCTCGAATTCACCATTCAATTTAGTTTAGGTTAGATACTACTAGTATAATGAACCTTATCAGAAAGTTTGTCGGTTAAGGGCAACAACCTTAGAAACCTACTAACTCATCTCCATCTACCAATCCATATCCAATTACATCCATTGTACAACTATAAATACTTCCCCAAGTTTAGTAGCCTCTATTCAAGTCTCAAGGAGTCCTTTTAGGTGGGAGAAGCGAGCTCTAATTAATAAACAAAGACAGCCTAGAGAAAAGCAAAAATGGAAACTTTGGCACAAAAAGTAGATAGGATTGGTAGCAAGAGGAATGACAAATCCTCTACCTTTAGGAGGCGCACCCACGCCTCAAGGAATAAAAAAGGAAAAACAGTGGTTTAGTGGCGAGCTGCAAGAAGACCATTGGAAGAAAAACAGATGAATTGTTTGAGGAAGATCCCACGATTTTGGAGGTACCGCGGAGAGAAAGCTCGAGCAAACTCCAACCAGGAGAGGGGGGGGGTGGGGGGGGGGGGGAGGGGGTATGAGCAGCAAAAAAGAAAAAAGAAAAAAGGAATGAGTAATTGAAGAGATGAAGATGGAGGAAAATAAAGTCTCACTCAACATGCACTGATCGATTTATGAAGGAACAGGTCCCAACCAAGTTTCGAATGCCTTTCATTGGAGCCTCTGATGGGATCGGCAACCTAGTGGACCACTTAAAGTCTTTTAAGACCTAGATGTAGATTCAAGAGGCCTATGAAGTGGTTATGTACAGATCCTTCCCATTAACATTGGCCAGTCCAACATGTCAATGGCATAAGAAATTTAAACCAAGTACAATTGATTTTTTCTCTCATTTTAGTTCAGTAATTCTAGCTCAATTTCTGGTGCGAGGGAACACCGAAAATCGACCACTCACCTATTATTGATTAGAAAACGGAAAAATGAAACTCTCTTTAGCTATGTAGCTAGATTTAACAATGAGGTAGTTAGAGTAGAAGGTATCACATTGAGCCAAGTGAACTTGTCTAGTACTTGATGGATCATATTGGCGTATGTTTGCATTTACGTTGTAATTCTTAGCTCGTCACCCATGTGTTCTTCAAAGTTGGTCACATTCATGTTCAAAAGACAATTGACAACATGGACACATGGAACCCCAGAGATCTGCCATAAGCAACAATCATAGTATTGGTTCCCAACACTAGTGTATGTTTTCTGTTGAAATTTTTATCAAGAACCTCGAACTCATCAGATCCAAGATAAAGAACCTCAACACACCTAGCTGCTTAAATCAACCTGTTAATTTTTCTATGAACCACTATTGGAAAAGGAGTTATCTAGTCAATACTAGCTTGGAATCTACTTTGCATCCTCTTCATTACCCTTATTTTGTGTAGCTCCATTAAACTCAAAATCGGTAGCTCTCTATCCTCACCCAACCATGCATTAAAAACCTCACTCATATTGTTTGTAAGGTGGCCATACTTGACAGGTTGGTCAAAGGCATGCAATGATGCCTTTGACCATACCAGGTTTATTCTCTAATATATACTTTTATGTGTCGTCATCAACTTCCCTCACCTTACCTATAGTTGAAATAAAATCACGCCTATTGGAAGCTCTATACAAATTTCATAAGTGGACCCCTGGAAATGTTTTCTTGTAATTGGCATACACATGCCTAACATAGTACTTAGTCCTTACATGTGGCCAATGAACTTCTAAGGCAGTTAATATACCTTTGTGCCTATCACTCATGAATGTGGCATCAATTGAAGCAGAAATCCGTTTATGAAAGGAAGCTCATGGCTATAGTGTTTGTAGTCCACAAATGGAGCCACCACCTTATCGGGCACAAGTTCATTATCAAGATTGACCAGTCTAGTTTGAAATTCTTGACAGACCAGCGAGTTAAAACTCTAGAACAACACAATTGGATTTTGAAAATCATGGGATTCTCCTTTGAAATCCATTACTAGTCGGGTAACTTTAACCAAGTGGTTGATGCATTTTCCAAAAGAGAAGAGGGAGTTGAGATGGCTTCCACTTTCGTGGTCAAATTCTTGAATTTTGATGATTTAGCCTTCGAAGCACAACAAGACCCTAAGCTACAAATCATTATACAAGATCTGCTATTTGATTCCACTAGTCGACCCTAGTATTGACTTCGCAAACGTTTCCTTCTCCATAAGACCAGGTTAGTCATCCCTAAATCTTCCAAATTCATTCCCAAATTGCTAGAGGAGTTCCATTGCAGCCCAAGTGGAGGGCATTTGGGATTTTTTAGAAAATATAAAAGGGTGGTCAATATAGTTTTTTGGGAGGGATTAAAAAGGATGTTCAAGATTTTGTGAAGAAGTGCATTGTTTGCCAATTACGGTTAGCCTCCTCGAACCATTACCTATTCCCACCCAAGTGTTTGAAGACATTAGTATGGATTTTATTGGTGGGTTGCCTAAATCTCAGGGACATGTCACTATCCTAGTGGTGGTTGATAGACTAACTACGTACAATCAGTTTATCCTATTATGCCACCCCTATAGTGCTAAAGATGTGGCTGTTGTGTTTGTATCTGAAATTGTGAGGCTTCATGTCTATTGTATCCGATAGGGACAAGATCTTTATAAGTCAATTTTGGCAAGAAATTTTAAAGGCAGTTGGCACCACATTGAGTTCAGCTCTGCTTACCACCCACAAACCGATGGCCAAACTGAGGTGGTCAGTTGGTTTTTGGAAACCTACTTGTAGTGTTTTTATAGTTCCCAACCCAAGCATTGGACTTGATGGCTATCTTGGGTGGAATTTTGGTACAATAAGACTTACCACAGTTCTACTTAGATGACACCTTCAAAGCCTTGTATGGAAGGGACCTTCCCACTGTCCTCAAATTCACAGATTGTCCATCCTTAGTGGAAGAAGTGAATCAACAAATGATAAAACATAACTCAATATCGGATGAGCTCAAACATAACTTGGCATGGCCTAGAGGCACATGAAAGAAAATGCAGATTTACACCAAAGGGATATCACATTTCAGCTAGGGGATCGTGTGTTTTTAAAGCTATAACCATATAGGTTTATATCCTTGGCCAAGAAACTTAATGAGAAGCTGATTCTAAGGTTTATGGTCCTTTAACCATATTGCAAAGAATTGGATAGGTTGTCTATAGATTGGATCTAGCACCTACTGTGAGAATTCATCTAATTTTTCATGTTTCTCAGCTCAAGCGCAGCCTGCACAGTTCGGTCCCCATCCAACCACTGCAAGAAAAATGACTTTCAGCGTCTAGCAAAATCAGACATCGATAGTAAAATTTAGACACCAAATGTCTTGCGCGTCTAAATTTTGTAGTCGCCATGTAGTTGCAGAATCGCTGTCGCAGAAATTATGCGCGTCTAAAAAGTAGGTTAGATGCGAAAAGTGTTTTTTAGTGACTAGCAAATTAGTTGCTAATTGCTTGTTGAAATAGTCCTCCAGCTTAGACAGTAAATGTGTAAGGGTAATTTGGTAAAATTTTATCGTGACTAATCAATTAGTTGCAGAATGTACCTTTTGGTGACTAATAATTTGTCGCGAATGCCATAAAAATTAGACGCTGAAGGTTTTGTAAAAGCTTTTTTCGACTATTCTATTAGTGGACAAATGTATCTTTTAGTGACAAAAAATTGGTGGTTAATTTCAATAATTTTAGACGGTGAATGTAGAATCCAAATATGGTAAATTATGTTCTGCTACTATGAAATTAGTTGCAGAATGTGTATTTTTATGAGAAAATAATTAGTGGCAAAAGCATTTTGTTTTTACTCGGGAAACGTATATACCCAATTTGGTTTCTTACATTTTGTAACTAATGATTTAGTCATTAAAATTAATTTTTTGCATCTAAATAATATAGTAACCGATTGTATATGAGTTTTGGAAACTAATTATTTTAGTAAGGTGTTATTGATTCGTCTTGGGTGCTGTATTATTTCTGCAACTAATATTTTGATAGCTAATTGGTTAACATTTAAGAGCATTATTTTTATTCTTTGTAAATGACCTAGTTTATACATTCAACATCAACAAAATAATTGTGACTTAATATAAAAATCTGATCATTAACATCAAATATCATATATATATATATATTAATAATCCATACATGGATTTTTATGCATGATAAGCAATAAAAATCCAAAATGCACTATCATGTGTGCATAACCAAAAAAGAAAGCATGCACCCCACATTTTCATCAATAGCTATCTATCTGTGCATAACTCTAACAAACAAAATGCCCACCCCATGTACACCATCTAAGGATATATGCAAGCAATCCTAAAAGGTCCAAAACAATGGTCCTACCCCCATGTCAAAATATCTACTGCTCATACAACAAAAAACTAACCATCAATGTTAGCATCTCAAGTGTCACCAGTTGAGGTTCTAGAAGTAGCTGTAGCAGATGAGGAAAACTCTTCATTAGTTGGAGATGAAGATGGCAGTTGAGTTGGAGCTCTAGCAGTTTGGGCAAGTGCAGCTGCGACAGTGATCTGCTTTAGCATCTCCAACATTTGAATATGTTCTTCAAGCATTTTGATTTTCTTTTTTTGCTGATCAAATAGGATAAGCTGCTCTTCCAAATCTTTAATCTTATTTTCTTGTTGTTGCACTATGCGCCTTAACTCTGCTTCTGCTGTAGTATCATGATGCTGAGTCTGTGAAAATGCAAAATTTTGGTTAAATCCAGAAGCTTTACCCAACACTTCCTCACATATTTTTGCTTTTGTTTTTTCACTTTCCCTTACTTGTGTTTCATCTTGCAGCTCTATCATTTTCTTCTACCATCAATTCAATGCATAATCAATAAGTCAAGAAAGAAACTAAATAATTACAAATAAATTATAATTATTCTGGGGTATACAATATGCGACAAAAACTTGTGAAATAGCAACAAAAAAGAAAGACTACTCCTCAAAGTTCATAGAAATTAATTTTACAAAAAGAAAATGTAGTATAGAATGCACTGCAACACCGAACAAAAATGAAATTGATGGAGTAGAAAAGCCAGTATCTCACAAATTATCAATTTAAACTTCAATTCCCTTGTTTAAGATTTTAAAGTCAAATTTTTATATAAGTTTAAAAACAAGCTAGCATAAATTAGACAGTTAATGAACTTGAATTAAAGGAAGCCTAGAGAATAAAGCAAGAAAAACAAAAGTTGCAGCAAAGGTGCTAAATATGATTTTGCTTAGAAGATGTGCAGAGTGAAATTCAACAATAGACATGAGAGACAAAAAAATGAAAACAACAATCCATCAAAGTAAGAGAATTCAAGAACTCATCACAAAGTAACACACAAGAACACATCATTTATCTTAGTCCAGCTATATTGATTGAAAATTAAGGTTCCATTATAAGCAACATATGATGTTTAATGAAAATTCAAAAGACATTAGAACAATTTATAGTATAAAAGGAAAATATTCCAAAGACATACAAATCTAGAAAGCATTTGGAGAACATGCATCTTTATCATGATAACTCCAGAATCAGAAAAGAAATATAAGAGAAGGGTGATGTTTAAAAAACAAATAAGTAAATTAAGAAGTGAGAAAGAAACAGAGGATCATACCATCAACATAAGAAGTTGAAGTAGTGGTTATGGAAATGTGGATAGTCACTTAAACTAAACTAATATTCTGGGGTATTCAGGACATAGAATATGGATTATATTTATGCATAACTCAAAATTCAAACATGAATGGCAGCTATGCAATATACTACAATTTCCGCGCTTCTTTTCATACTAACATAGATTCCTCTCATCACAACATATAACACAAAGCAAAAACGTACTTATGTTTAGGAAAAAGCTACTCCTTTTCACTACTCCTGATCACAACATATAACATTTAACAAAAGCAACCTTATTTCGATAATTCAAAGATGATGAACTTACATATAGCTCTCTTGCTTGTTCATTAACCCACCCTTTCTCGGCGCTCCAACAAGTGTCATGAAATAATTGTATAGGACCGACAGATTCCCCAAGTTGCTAACAGTTTATATGGTCGTTGACCATAAATTGAAATAAAATTAGCAACGGCAAAACAAAGTTTTATATTTGTATAGGTGAATAATATTAAATACCGTTTCCTTTTTATGATGAATAAAGTTATTGGAGCCACCACGGTGGTTACACCTCATCTTCAATCGGTTCTCAGAATAAGTCTTTGACCGTGCCTAACACCACATAATTTAATATTAAAATACAATACATAATAACATAAAAAGTGATGTTGACCTTACCTGAAACTTTTCACTAGAAAAAAGGTCACAAAGATATATCCAATCATCGAGATCTTTAATTTCTTTAGGTCTATTCTATAACGTTTCCTCCTTAGTAGCATATGCTTTGAATTTCTTGTGCAGGGCACTCTGAAAGCTGTTGAATCTCTTACACAGTTTGTGCTTCAGCCATTTGAGTACATCAGGCTCCGTGACATTGATGTCAAACTTGATATGAATTTAGCAATAATGTACATGCATTAAACTTATATGGGTATTATATATTATTTTCATAAGGAAGTATGACAATATGGATAGCGATATGAAGGACATTACATGATACGAGCAATCATTTGTTTTTTCACATCTCTGGGAACTTTCTTCCAAGTAAGCACTCTAACGAGGGCATAGTTCCTCGCAACTATTCCTGCCTCAGTACTCAACTTTGATGAATTTACTCCTGTAGGTACTCCATCTTCTTTTTCGAGGTCTGTTAGAGTCGATGCCCTAGAGCCAATCAATTATTGTGGAATTGACTCTTTGTAATAATGTTCATTAATCAATAATAAAAGGCATTTTATTCTATATCGCGTAAATCATTATTATTGCAATATGTATTGATATATGTCC